>NW_011494607.1:2189755-2201022 GCF_000754665.1 Bison bison bison
AATATGAGTCACTTCCTGGCTAAGCGTTTAATTGCTCCAGAGTCAGCTCTGTCTTTCACCGTGGCCACCTGCAACACTGAGATGATAACAGCTCCACTAGTGACTAAGATTAAGAGAGCCCCGTGCTGACTATAGTGAACATATATTGTGAGGGACAAAAAAAAAAAAAAAAAGTTGGTTGCTTACAGCCACTGAGATTTTAGGGTTGTTTCTTTTTGCAGCATAACCTAGGCCATGCTGAGTAATAAATGTCTTCTCTACATTGTGCCCAGTGTTATAACTCCAAAATATCTTTATTATACTATGTGATTTTGACAAGCATTTTATGAACTGGACACTTGAGCATAAAAAGTTTTGTGAAATTACTCTAAAAAGTTAGTACTATAAGGGCAACTCAAACTCACTTTTTAAAAGTCTTTTTAGTTTTACCAGACTTCATCTGAACACTACATCCTTCTCTACAGCATGAGCACTAAACTCAATATTTTTCAAGTACAGAGACTGCTATCTATGGAGACCACGGGTGCTGTATAACAGACAAGCTGGAGCACAGCCTGGTAACATAGTTTGTTCTTGTGAGAGGCAAGTTAATGCATGCTTTGAACAAGTTCACCTCCCAACTGATTTTGGCTTTTCAAGAAAACTTTTTAACATTTTCTTAGTATTCATTCCCTCTAGTAATCCAGTTTCTGGCATTTCACTTTGTCTCTTATAGATGAATCAGGTTGCCACTTTCTTCTTGCGAGATGAGTTCAAAGGAAAATCAAAGGAGCCCAGCTTTTTTTTCTTAACCCAATTTTCCACATATAAAGTGCATTTATGCTTGCTGACTATGCGCTATTAATGTCCTCCCAAATATCCCTGGGCCACTTCCAGTGGAGAAACTTGGAAATAAGGCAGGAACTTTACCCAGTTGGGGAGTATGCAAGATACCACACTTGAAGTTTTATTGAAACACAGCCACAGAACTCACACACCTGTTGTCTGTGGCTGCTTCTCCCTTACAAGAACAAAGTTGAATAACTGCAACAATGTTTATTATCTGACCCTCCACAAAGCAAGCTTGTCTACTGGGACCTAAATGGTCAACATTATTTAATTAGGATAACGAAAGAAATCCTTAACGTAATTTTTAAAACGTCTCTCTTTAAACACTCTCTCTTCCCCAAGCCACTGCTTCCCTAGATTCTACTCACACTCAAGAATCACTTTCTCAGAGAAGTGACTCATGACTGTCGCCTGTCCTGAAGATCATATTCTTTGGTGACACACTCTGGAGAACCCCAATTCTCATCATACCTCATGTTGAATTATACTTCTGTTAGCTTGAGTACTTGGGTATAGCCTGTTTCTCCCACAGGCTGCAAAGGTCTTTAAAGAAAGAAGAGGTCTGCTTTTAGTTCAATGTCTGGACTTAAGACACAGAGAAGGTGTTCCGAAAAGTAACTGCTGAAAGAATACTTGGATTCTTAGGATACACAGACTTATTTGAAGTTTCAACTATCTACAAGCAATTACAATAATCTATTACAAATATTCACTGGAAGTTCCTCTCAGGCCCTACTCTGAATCTCAAAATTGTTTGGTTAATGTGTGAGTTCATTAGCTAGTCAGTGAAGCTGCTGGTACCCAGGACACTTTTTCTACTGCAGACTTGCTACTCCATACTCATCTCTCACAGAGTAAAACAGGAAATAATTTTTAATGGGTTCTTTTTAAAAGAGAAGTTCCCCTTAGAAGAAAGTCAACTGGTAGTGGTAAAGCTTCTTAACTAGAATAGATACATGTGGGATTTATGCAAAAGTAAAACATTGGTTTTACAGTATTTCCACTCTGGAGGGGGAGTAAATAAAACATATTCTCTGAGGCAAACAAGAAAAAATTTTTAAAGTCTTGAAATTGTTTCAATATGTTTGCCTCTGCTATAAGACTATTTATATAAATAATGGTAAAACTATAGAGAGGTTGAAAATAAATTAATTGTGAGAAGTGAGGACACAGTCAGAAAATGATTGTCCCAACGGACACCTAAATCAGGTGAAATGCAAAGTATACGTAATCACTCCTCTGAAACAACAGAAGCTGAAAGTAATATTGAAGCCAGTGAACCATTGACTATTATAAGTATTAATAAAATTTAGTTCACATAGTTTGAGGATCTTTCTCTCTCAAAAAAAGAAAAAATAAATAAGAAGAGAGGCTGAAACGTGATCATGTAGACTTGTGAAGTTTTTTGCACAAAAACTGATCATACAGGAAAGGGTTATAGGCCAAAAAAGGCATTAATCACAGATATCACCAGAATAAAATACATCTTTGAACATATCCAAAGAGGAGAAATAACCAAATTATGTCTTCTATTTTGTAGCACATAGTAGTTTTGATCTATTATACTGGGAATCCCAGTTTGGGGTTCTAGAAATAATAACTTAAGTCTATATATTGGCACTGGATCACAGGCTACTGTATGGATTAGTTTCATAAGATATATTGGAAGAATATCTTGCAATACAACCATGAACCTAAAACTTAGAATTTCTTGGGATTTATGTGTACCAAAATGACATTTACAGATGTGAAGGCCCCGCAACACATTTCTCATGAATGCTAACAGCATTCACATTACACACTCTTCATCAGTGAGATACTGCTGTAAAATAGCCTGAAATATGGAAGTAAAGTAATTTCCTTTGTTATGATGCTTCTCTGAAAGGGAAAAATCAAGATGCAGACTATATCCTCAAGCAAAGCATCTTCCTCTTCCATGTTTATGTCTTTCACAGTGGTCCTATCACGACTTCTATCACCCTATGAATTTGTCCTGGACAACATCTCCCATTCCCCTAGGCTCCAATGACTAGATGTTGAAATTTCCCAAATCATTATCACCTGAGCTTTGACTTTGTTCAACTAACACTTAAATACTTGCCTGTGAGTATCTATCAGGCACTGGAAATAAAAAGGAAAAAAATTCCAAGTGGAAACTCTGTTTCCTCTTGAAATCTTTCTGTATTTTTTTTTTTTAAACCAACGTAGACATCTGAGTGTCATGCCTAACCCCTTCTTCCTCATATTCTACATCTAATCAGTTACCAAGTTTCTTTGAGTCAAACTACTAAAAAACAATCTGCCAGTCCATCCATGCCTGCCCATCTCCTTCGTCACCATCATAGTTTGGGTCACTATCACCAATTCCTTCAATTACCTCAAGAACCTCTTAATGGATTGTCCCATCCTGACCCCTCTGACTCATTTTCCTCACCACCATCAGAGGGATTTCCTGAATCTCTTTATCAAGAGTTTTATAAAGTAGTTCATGATCAGATTGTTCCATGTAATTCCACTTCTTTCCCTCTGATCCCTGCTCCTCCTCCATCTCCATCATTGTCCCCACACTTAAATTTCAACCATTCCAAACTACTTTCTGTTCTGGGAAAAGTTAGACACTTTCTCACCAAGGGCTCTCACAAGATAAAGTGCTAAATGATCTGCCTGAAACATTCTGTCCCATCCTCCCATCCCCAACCTCACTGCAAATTCTGCTTACTTGAAATTCTGTTCATCCTTAAAAATCTCAGATTAGTTGTACTTCCTCTGGGAAATCTTCTCTAACTCTTCTAAAAACATATTATTCTCCTGTCATATGGTTCTACAACATCTTGTTTCATTTATGGCTGTACTTTGCTCACCATATGCTGTTTACTTTAAAAATTGTTTCTCAATAGATTGCATCATGGAGCAGACAGAATTCCTATTTGATTAATTTTTATAGTCTAAGTTAATAAGAAAAAGATTTAGCCCATAGAGTGACTTGATAAATATATAGTGTGAATGAACAGATAGATGGATGGATGGATGGAATGGATCAATGGATGAATAAATGAATCAGTGAATCCATAGCTTCATTTCTAGTAGGTCTAATTGACTTACTCTGCAAATATTTATCTGAAAATCAGTGATGTCCAGCACAACGCTTCTCAAACATTTCTGCATTAATACTACTGGCAGAAGAGTCTATGAATTAGTACCTCAGAAAATTTATTAAGTTGGAGGGTTATCTGAAAATTGCATATGAGTGTAGAATTATATACCATAATATGTTTGAACATAGCTTAATATAAACATTTTTATACTTTTCTTACCCCATGCATGCATGCTAATCCGCTTCAGTCATGTCTGACTCTGCGACCTTATGGAAGGTAGACCTCCAGGCTCCTCTGCCCATGGGACTCTCCAGGCAAGAATACTGGAGTGGGTTGCCCCGCCCTCCTCCGGGGGATCTTCCCCACTCAGGGACAGAATTCACAGTTCTTACATCTCCTGCATTGGCAGGGTCCTTTCCCACTAGTGCCACCTGGGAAGCCCCAACCCTATGCTTCAAGGGTCCTTTGTCTCAGAGACCCTTTCAGCTCTTGCCATTTGAAGCTTCTTTCAAGGGTCAAAAAGGCCGTTTCCACTCTTCCTCCATCCAAACCTCCTTTCTCCCTCCTTCAGCTTCTAATTCCCAAGAAGCAACCCAGCAAACTCTTATAATTAATACTATCTAGAGACAATTAAGCAAATATTAAACCATTTAGCTAGAGAAACATATAGTGAGATGGAGGATTTTAAAATCATGCCATAAATACTGTTGTGCTTTCAATATTTGTAGTCACCAGAATAGTTTTTAAAGTTGTTCTAAAAGAAAGAAAAAGGCACAAAATACTGTATTTCAAATTAGGCTTCGATTTTTTTAAATAACTTCATTGTTAGTTTTGACTCAAGAATTATGAAGTTCTGCTGAGAGAAGACAAATTATAAAAATGTCAAGCTCTATTATTATCAGTGTCCTTCTCTGTACCGCTATGTCTTTGAGCCAAAGAAGAGGTAGGAGCACTGCACAATAATGAAATCATGAATCCTGCTCTCAAATGAGCTCTAATGTCCTGGGCTCATTAGCACACGAGCCAAGCTATTAAGAGATCTGTAATGTCTTACAAGGACTTTGATTTAGGATTGCCCCACATAAAAATGACTTCAGCTATTAGGGCAGCAATTGTTGAATCACCAGTATTAATTTTTTTTCTACTGCCATATAGTAACTTACTAGTAACCACCTTTAAATTAATAAGCTAGTTGATTACATTGTATCCATTATTTTTCTATGTATTCTCAACTCCTGTACTCAGTTGAAATTTTGTATTTCAACAGTGAAAGTATATTAATACTAAAGAGATCATTAAAAAAGACACAGAGACATAGACAAGAGGCACAGAGATCATTTGGAATCAGAGCTATTCTCGAAGTATCACTAAAATCATCTCATTATTAATATTTTTACCTTTGCAATGAATTTTATGGATGCTCTAGCATATCAATAAACCATTCTTGTCAATGTAATTTTATCTAATTCAGCATAAAGATTTACTTTTCAATGATGAGGTGAGGAAAGTACCCTATGACACAAAATTTAAGAAGGCAGATGCCCAAGGCATCTCATCCACCTCACCTTGGTCAGAGTCTTTGCCAATAAAGCCCCAGAAAGAATCAACAGAGGCTCCAAATACCCAGTATTGAAAGAATAAAGTTTTTATTCACTTTATTGAAAGATAAAGTTTTTATTCACTTTAAGTAATAAATGGCATTCATTGAACATTTACTATGTACCAGGCATTCTCTCAGAGAAGGCACTGGCAACCCACTCCAGTACTCTTGCCTGGAGAATCCCAGGGACAGGGGAGCCTGGTGGGCTGCTGTCTATGGGGTCATACAGAGTCAGACACAACTGAAGCGACTTAGCAGCGGCAGCAGGCATTCTCTTGAATGCTTCACATGGATTACTGCTTTAATACAACAAACTGGAGGCAGACATAATAACCCACACATTACAGATGGAATCTGAGGTTCAGCATAGTTCAGTAACTCACCTAAAGTTATTTGTACAGCAAGAGATAAGCCAGGGTTTAAGTAAAATGCTCTTAATCAATAAGCCATTCGATCTACAAGGAAGGGAATGATATGGATCTTTTACAAAGTAAATTTTTTTTAAAACTCTCATTTCATCAGAATGCATAAGGGAACAGCAACTAATGTTTAATATAGTATTATAGTATTATCAGTTAGAAGCCTTGACAAACCTGCATTAATGGATACTGCCCAGCAGGCTGGACTCATTGCTTACACCTAATACTCTATGTTCCCAACATGAATTTCCCCAGTATGGGAAATTCCGTTGATGCCATGCCCAGAACACTTAGCCAGGCCTGAGAACTCTCCTAGCTGCAGCCAGGGTTGGCTGCTAATGGCATAAGGCTGTGCCCATTCCAGAGACCTGCCCTCTGTGGGCGAGAGTCACCTGGCCTGTGACACCCAGAGAGGTACATCACTTGCATTAACCCCATCCCCTAGCTTGTACCCAGCGGCTGACTGACATGGAATATAGAACCCTGACACCCCATTCCTTGATGCAATTCTCTCCCCAGATCACACCGTGGAACAGGCTGAGGCTGAGTGTCCTATGAACACTCATTTATTTTCCTATCCATAATATAATTATGCAGCTGACCTTTGAACAACAGCACAGTTAGGGGCACCAGAAATCCATGTATAACTTTACAGCTGTCCCTCCATAGCCACAGTTCCTAGCTATCTTCAGTGCTGCACCTGTGGATTCAACCAGCCAAGGATCGTGCACTACGATATGACTGATCCTTGAAAACGGGTGTGAGCAGTGAGGACTTTCTTTTTCAGCAGTAAATACTACAGTACACACAGTCCACTGGTTGACTGAATCCAGTGATGCAGAGGACCCTCAAATAAGGAGCGCTAACTGTAAGTTATATGTGGATTTTCAACTGTTTTGGAGATCTGTACCCCTAACCCCTCCAACTCATTGTTCAAGGATCAACAATAGCATGTCAGGCAGTTCAGCTCAGTTGCTCAGTTGTGTCCGACTCTTTGCGACCCCATGAATCGCAGCACGCCAGGCCTCCCTGTCCATCACCAACTCCCGGAGTCTACTCAAACTCACGTCCATCGAGTCAGTGATGCCATCCAGCCATCTCATCCTCTGTCGTCCCCTTCTCCTCCTGCCCCCAATCCCTTCCAGCATCAGAGTCTTTTCTAATGTCAACTCTTCGCATGAGGTGGCCAAAGTACTGCATGTACTTATTGAAAAAAATAGGAGTATAAGTGGGCCAGCACAGCTCAAATGCATGTCGTTCAAGAGTCAACTGTACACTTTCTTAAGGGTAGGTAACCTACTTCACTTATACCTACAACAACTCTAAGTACATAAAATATGTTAATAAGTGCCTGCTAAAATATAATGTGTTGAATTTTAGGTTAACAATAGAAGTATCATGTTAAATCTTATATACAGGAAACAAAATGCTGTAAAATGCTTTCTCCATACAAGAAAGTTAAATATTTTTTTTTCGTTTAGTCTTCACTATGCTTTTCCAGTACCAAGTGAAGGAGGGCAAAGCTCCTCCTGATTACAAAAGCCTTGGCTACCCAAACTGTCCTGAGTCAACGAGAAGACTAGAAGACAGGATACCACTGCTAGGAAATGACAGGAGTAATCTGGACTCCTATTCAGACCTTTCCACACAGTCATTAATAAAACAGCCCTTCAGCAAATGAATCCTGCTTCAAGTGACATGCAAAAGAAAGCTAGCACCTCTCACAAGCAACACTTTAGCTACCTGTTTTCATAGTTGTAGGCTTGTGTGTGATCAGTCGCTCAGTCACGTCTGACTCTTTGTGACCCCACTGACTGTAGTGTAACAGGCTCCTCTGTCCATGGAACTTCCCGGGAAAGAATACATGAGTGGATTGCCATTTCCTTCCCCAGGGGATCTTTCTGACCAAGGAATCGAACCCAAATCTCGTGTGTCTCCTGCTTTGGCAGGTGAATTCTTTACCACTGAGCCACCTGGCTACAGTCATTCTAAATTAAAACTTAATTCATTTCACCAAAAGATAGCTAGCTAGTATAGATAAAATCACATGGAATGACCAACTTAGTGATGACAATTATCATTAATCATCCATCATATTTTAAGAACAAGTATCCTAACGAGTAAAGAGAAATAAATTATCAGAATAAGACAGAATATGATTTCTGAATTTTCTATCATGAATGAAATTTTATTTGTTAATGTTCAGGAATGAATTTTAGAGAAAAGCTGTTTGAGTAATTTTTAATATACTATTTTTCTTAATTAAAGTGTGTTTATATCAGTTGAACCTTTGAACCTTATCCAATTTCAGTTATAAGCCCTAAATAAGCCATCTTCTTAACTGTACCCACAGGCGGTTGGTAAAATCAAATGCAGCTGCAAAAACTCATACAGACTCTTAACACTGGTAGGTCATGCAATATAGAAGAGAACTATTTAAAGTGACAGTATATTTGAAGGCTCTTCACACTTTAATTTCGACCTTTACTTCCTGAATTCAAACTCTATGATAGTCTATCCAGAAGGAACATTTTTAAAATACCTTGTAGCATAATGAAAGTCACCAAAAGTTTGCATTCTTTCAAGTACTGATTATTAAACAAAACAAAAAGACTTGTGACTAAAATATGATGTGGGACTAGAAGATTATTTCAGTTTTCCTAAGAATTAAACTTGGTAAATTTGCAATCATAATAATACCAGTGATTTGCAGCTTATAACTTATACCTTTTAAAGAAAATGGCATCATACTTTTTCCCAAAAAACCAGATTCTTTATTTCACTCAAGGTATTTAATTCTGAAATAAAAATTATTTCTAGTAATTCTCTATCCAGATTCTCAATGTTTATTATCTCTTTCTGGACCTCAAAATAACTGCCTACCAGTTGTAATTGTATTTGGTGTTGATCTTCATCCAGCTTTAGACCTGAGCCCACCTCTGTGGCAACACCAATGTGATACCTTCCACTTACAGAGCACTTGTGATTTTCCTTGTCTATATAAATAATAACATTATTGCAATGGCTTCTGTAAGCAGAATGTTCATTTTCATTAAAATAAAAAATAGTAACCCAAGTATTCAAAACTACACAGTAAGCTGTAATAACTAAAATATATTCAATGAACTGGTTTTAGAAATTGGAACACCAGTGATAAACTAAGATTTCAAAAGTTCTGTTAAATTGCACAATTAGGATTATTTTTAAAAGTTATTGCATATTGTAGAGACCAAAGACAAAGTTTTTTTTTTTTTTAATAAATAAAAGATCTCCCTTTGTCATTTTCCTTATAGTTGCATTAACCCTGTTCAACTAGGTTTACCTCTAGCTCAGTCAGTAAAGGAGTCAATGCAGGAGACCTGGGTTTGATCCCTGGGTCGGGAAGATCCCTGGAGAAAGAAATGGCAACCCACTCCAGCATTCTTGCCTGGAGAATCCCATGGACAGAGGAGCCTAGCAGGCTAGTCTATGAGGTTGCAAAAGTTGGACACGACTGTGCGACTAAGCACACCCAGCATTGTTCAACTGTCCAAGGTGTGAGCCAGAACTAACAGTTGTAGTTGATCCCAAATTTTGTCTGCTCAGTTATCTTGGCCTGTAACAAATGACAACAATGAAGGAAGAAGTCCTAGTGGTCTCCTTCAGAATGGGAATAACAGAAACTGAACTTGGCAAAGTCTCCCATGGAGTCTTTGACTACAAATATCGCCTACTTCTCGGAGAAGGCAATAGCAACCCACTCCAGTACTCTTGCCTAGGAAATCCCATGGACAGAGGAGCCTGGTAGGCTACACAGTCCATGGGGTCGTGAAGAGTCAGACATGACTAAGCAACTTCACTTTCACTTTTCACTTTCATGCATTGGAGAAGGAAATGGCAACCCACTCCAGTGTTCTTGCCTGGAGAATCCCAGGGATGGGAGCCTGGTGGGCTGCCGTCTGTGGGGTCGCACAGAGTCGGACATGACTGACATGACTTAGCAGCAGCAGCAGCAGCATTGCCTGCTTCCAACTCTTTTGTCTCCCTATAACATGATTTCCAGAGAATACTTGTTTAACACAGTATTAAACAAGTGCAGTTTCAAAACCTTCTATTGGTTTCCCATGTACTTATAACAAGACTCAAAGCCCCACCATTTAAAAAACCCTACAATATCGATCTGACCCCTGTACATCTTATGATTCTACCTCTTAACCACCCTTGCCCTGACTCTTAGTATTATAGCTTTTATGGCTTTGTTTCTGTTCATCCCACATGAGACATTCTTTCACATCTTAGGATCTCTGAATCTTCTGTTCATGCAAAACCACCTGCACCTTAGATTTCTCATAGCTGGAAAGTCCTTTAATTGAGCTTCAGCTAATCTATTGCCTCTTTTAGCAAAGCCTTTCTTGACCACCCAAACTGACTCTCACTCCATGAACTATCACAACACCTGTGTTATTTTCTTCCCACTCCTTGTCACTACAAAATTATTTTGTGGATTGATTGTGTCCTTGCTCTTTGACTTGTTCCCTGGTCCCTCTCCATTCAAAAATGAAAACATAACAAAACCAAAGATTTGTCCATTCCTCTTTTCCCACTGCTTAGAACAGTGTCTGGCACATAAGCTCAAAAGTATTTACTGAACAATGAATGAGCTAGTGAATGAATGAATATGCTTTATATCCCAATATGCTTATTCATACATATTCACCCAGAGTAGGCAGGTAAGTCTGGGACATTCAGTTCAGTTCAGTAGCTCAGTCGTGTTCAACTCTTTGCAATCCCATGATTCACAGCACACCAGGCCTCCCTGTCCATCACCAACTAACAGAGTTCACTCAAATTCTCATCCATAGAGTTGGTGATACCATCCAGCCATCTCACCCTCTGTTATGCCCTTCTCCTCCTGCCCCCAATCCCTCCCAGCATCAGAGTCTTTTCCAATGAGTCAACTCTTAGCATCAGGTGGCCAAAGTACTGGAGTTTCAGCTTTAGCATCATTCCTTCCAAAGAACACCCAGGGCTGATCTTTAGAATGGACTGGTTTGGATCTCCTTGCAGTCCAAGGGACTCTCAAGAGTCTTTTCCAACACCACAGTTCAAAAGCATCAATTCAACTCAGCTTTCTTCACAGTCCAACTCTCACATCCATACATAACCACTGGAAAAACCATAGCCTAGACTAGACAGATCTTTGTTGGCAAAGTAATGTCTCTGCTTTTCAATATGTTATCTAGGTTGGTCATAACTTTCCTTCCAAGGAGTAAGTGTCATTTAATTTCATGGCTGCAGTCACCATCTGCAGTGATTTTGGAGCCCCCAAAAATAAAGTCTGCTACC
>NW_011494607.1:2201122-2206062 GCF_000754665.1 Bison bison bison
CCAAAAATAAAGTCTGACACTGTTTCCACTGTTTCCCCATCTATTTCCCATGAAGTGATGGGACTAGATGCCATGATCTTCATTTTCTGAATGTTGAGCTTCAAGCCAACTTTTTCACTCTCCTCTTTCACTTTCATCAAGAGGCTTTTGAGTTCCTCTTCACTTTCTGCCATAAGGGTGGTGTCATCTGCATATCTGAGGTTATTGATATTTCTCCCGGCAATCTTGATTCCAGCTTGGGATATTAGGGCAGCTATAACTTCATTTCAGTTATTGTAAAGACCTCCCAGGGTAGTCAGCAAGGAAGCTGCTCACCAGACTGAAGGAAAAGCCCTTCCTATCTTCACAATTTGGGCTGGAGGAAAACAATGCAGGAACAAGCTCTGCAATCTTATCCTTAAGCAATGCTAGACCCAAGGCTGAGACTCTTAAAGCTCTTTGGAGACTGAGTAACTTAGAAACAACCTGAGGTGCAAAGTTCAGACTCCAATTTGCATCATCCACTGAGCAGTAATATGTTTGCTTTCCTGGGTAGAGAATCGAGTCTTCCTCCTTGAAACCTCTGCAAACCTTGTGCTCTTGACTGGCAGGGATTCCCCTACATTCTTGAGCATGAGAGAGAGTTTTTCTAAATGCCTAGCAAATACATTCATCAGACATTGCTCAGTATAGATTCTTCTGGTCTCCTCAGTACAGTACCAGACACAGGTACATGGTCACATGTACCATGAAAACTAGTCATGTATGTCTCCAAGTTTGACTTATAGCAAGTGGGTATTCATGCAAAGCACCGGAGGTCAATCTAATAGAGCCCATACAGATATCTGGCTCAATCAATGAATGTAAAAATGGATATTGACTGTTATTTGTGTTGTTCTTTGATAACTTTAAAAACAATTCTTTTCAAGATTGATTTCATTAATATTTCTCTTTTTATTACTGTTTGATCATGTATGTTCTGAGGAATGGTAGAGAGCTTCAATCTATGCTCATTAACATTCACAAAAATCCCACTGGGCACGCATGGTAAGGAAAGCTTTCCTCATGCTGCTGTCTATCTCAGTGCAAAGAGCCTAACCCTCAAAGCTCTGCAGCATCAAGAGTGAATGGAGGCTGCTGACTCCTAGCTACATCCCTGGCCCCTATTTCCAGTGACCTTATGTAGGTTTCTCTAAAAATCCGCATAAAGTTTGGGAGCACATTTTCCCACCTACACTCGAGTTAGTCATTGAAATTTGGCTCTTCACTAGCTTGTGTAATGAGGAAGAATTTTGCCCGTGAAATGTGTTTCATGCAATGCTTCTACAATGAAATTTAATTAATCAGTTCTAGATTCAAAACAGAAGGACAGTTTCCCTGTGTACTGTACTTTCATTATTCCAAGTACCTTATTTGCCAAACTGATCTTTGCTCTTTCAAAAGAGCACAGAATTAACCATTTGATAAAGAAAAGCTCATTTCTCAGCACATCGACCTACTTTTTCCTTAATTTATCTCCTTTTTAAAATGTGAGTGAATAGATACTTTTTATGAATATTTAGCATTGAGACAACAATTGAACCATTAATCAAAATAATAAGGATTTTTCCATCTATTCAGCTAACTGCGGCCTTTAAATACAATGCCTTTCTTAAAAAGAGTTGGCACATTCTCTGAGGCCTTGCCCTAGGAAATCCCTTGAGTTCAAATTAGTTTTCTTTTATTTTCAGTCTTTGTTCTCATGCATTGTTTTAGTTTATGTATCTGAATTGAATGGCCTGTGTGCTAACCAGGAACAACACGAGAGACCTCCAGAAGTTGTCCGTGAAAGGTAAAAATTACAGAGGAGACCTGTATTTTCTAAAAAGAATTTAACTCAGATATTCAGTTGCTCTTAAACAAGTGTCTAATGTCTAAACTTATACAACTGGCCTTGAATAGTTTGGGGGTAAAGAGCAAAGGGGAACTGACCCCCCACCCAGTAAAATATCTGCCTACTGCTGTCTCTGCCTCAGAAACAAAAGAATTGATAAATGACTCCCAGAGGCAGGAAACTGAAACAGTTTGAATAGAACCACGACTCAAACTCTAGTTGTTTGGATTCTACATATTGGGATCTCTAATTGAAAACCTTTTACTACACTTAAAGAGACTTAAAATGAAAATATAGGTACTAAAATCCATGTACAAGTGAATCCCTACAGTTCAAGTCCATGTTGTTCAAGGGTCAGCTGTACTAATAGAGAATATGACAGTCACCTTCTAAAATCTATGAACAATTTCTGATCATTATTTAGCAAAAAAGCAAATCAAAACATTTGTATTTCAGACACCAGGTTGAACCCAATGTGAAGTCCTGGCCTTAAGTAATAATGCCATTGCTACTGTTTGTTTGTATGCAAATATGTACATTCAGAAACCTATATACTTTAAATTACTTCTCATTTCCTTTAGAGAACTCAGCCCCTCTGAGCTGAAAGAATAAATGAATGATTCAAATAAATAAGAATGAAGATAGGAGTAAAATAAAATTTGACATATCCCAACTTTCTTTCACAGCGTTATCTATTTAATTAATTCATATTTCAAATAATTAAATAAATAGAATAGTTTGGCTGATGACATTATTAAATCTGATTCATATCGCGAGGAAAATTTTCCTCAAAATATAACAGAGTTTGTGTTTTCCAAAATATAAACTAATTTTATCAAATTTGCACAAGAGAAAAATAAAATGATACTGGTACAGCCGTATGACACCCAAATGTCAAACACAGCAAAGTATCTCACTCAAAGCAAGAGATCACTGCCCTGCCTGCTTTATTTTTCTAATATATGGTCCACTCAGTACTTCTAAAAAAGTATATAAACTCTTCTTTCCAACTGTTATTTACAAAATATATGTATATGTATATACTTGGAGTAAGATTAATAAATCCTTTAAAGTATATATATATTTTTTCATGATTTAAAGGACCTTAACAACGCCCTAGTCAATGCAGTTACTTGTGCTGTTGCTGAATCTCACTTTATGATCCTCTCATATAAATTGTTCATGAGGGGACTTCCTCTTATAGGCTCTTGAAACAAGAATGTATCTTGTACATTTATGTTACGGGTTTATGATGATAGATTGTTCTTGCCACAGAACTGGAAACTACCAAGCCAGTTTATAAAATCTGTTGATAAAAATAGTGCTCACACTAAAGCAGACTCATTTACCAAGCAACCCAAGCCTTCTCAACAAATATTCAATTTCCCAAATAAAATTAGAAATGTTCTGCTACATGAGAATATGTGTAATAAGAGCAAACATGTTTTTAATTTTTATTTTTCTTATTAAACTTAAATGAAGATGACTCTGATGAAGCGGCATGTTTTTTGAATTTCAGGTGATACACCTGTGACTCAAGGTTGTATTTTTTCACCATAATTGAAAGAGACATAAGATTTATCCTACAAAGTGCTGTTTGAATGCCAATGTTCATCTACTTAGATTCAAATCTGTTCTTTAATATTTGCTTCAGTGTACTGATATTTGAAAGTAGATATTCTAAACACTGTAGAAATTCTGTCCATGATGAAGAAAACTGGAGCTAAATACGATGACAGCAGAGTACTCTGCAGTCCCTTGTCCTATAAAATTATGCCAACATTCACTATGGAAGAGGTGAATTGTACTTGACAACATATTCCCAGGCACTGTGTAATGAACCTTCAAACTTCAATTAGAACCTATCAGAAAGAAAAACAAACACAATTTCACAAAATGCTGCCTTTGTAGGAAAAACAAGTCAGTTGGAAAATACAGCAAGTTCAACATCATTGGCTACTCATCAAACATTCCTTTTCCATGTTGGGTATCACATAAATGTAGATTCTCTGAATAACAGGAGAGATCGTTCCCATTTTAGAAACACAGGGCATTCAACTCACTTGATACACTTTCAGTCAACAACAATTCTACACTCCAGTCTTTAATGATTGTTCTTTCCCACTGCTTACATCAGAAGATAGACTGTGTTTTTAAGTGCATTGAATGGCACTGTTAGTAAGAGGTGATCAGCATATTCAAAACTCAAAGGGAAAAACCACAACCTTCTGGGATACCACACATGCAGCATATACAACATCCACATGTTGGTTTAAATTAACTTAGAAGGAGAACGTTGGAGGCAAATTTCTCATCAAGTAGGTTACATTCTTCAGGGACTTTGATTTTGACTATTCAGATGATGAATTTCCCAGTACTTCACATGGATAACATTTCAATAAATATTTTCTCAGCTAAAATGAAATGGTTTGTCTGTTTTTAACCTCTCTCCTTGCCAGTGTTTATCAGTAATTTGCAGGATTTGGCCACGGGAAAAGCATACATGAAAGGACTAAAGTGAAGAGTCTAGTTAGCTTATAAGCTGGGATAACAGGGCTGTCTTTGCTAAAGAATTAAACAGATGAATAGAGTGTTTGGTTGTTTTCAGGTTTCACTGAGGTTCTTTTGATGAAAGTTTTCCTTTGATGTAACATTTTTAGGTCTTTTAAAAGTAAACAAAGCACTTGGTGAAAAATACTCAGTGAATTTTACGTAACATAGGATCTAAAGATAACCATATGTGAAAGATCTCAGTCATATGAGAGACTATTTTAATTACATTTTGATAACTGGAAGTAATAACTGCCTTTGGAGAAGGCAATGGCACCCCACTCCAGTACTCTTGCCTGGAAAATCCCATGGACGGAGGAGCCTGGTAGGCTGCAGTCCATGAGGTTGCTAGGAGTCGGACACGACTGAGCGACTTCACTTTTTTCACTTTCATGCATTGGAGAAGGAAATGGCAACCCACTCCAGCGTTCTTGCCTGGAGAATCCCAGGGACAGAGGAGCCTAGTGGGCTGCCGTCTGTGGGGTTGCACAGAGTCGGACATGACTGAAGCGACTTAGCAGCAGCAGCAGCAGGGTAA
>NW_011494607.1:2206162-2214403 GCF_000754665.1 Bison bison bison
AAAAAAAAAAAAAATAGTACTTATCACCCCAGAATTTTCTACATATATGTTTATAGTAATAATGTGGCCATATGATATTATTTATTTGTATACTTTCAATAATGTGTACCAACAATTTTATCCCTAGGATGCAAGCCAGTTTGACAGCAAGAGTCATATCATAATATCAAAAAGAGAAGAGAGGCAAAAACACAGAAAGGGAGGGAAATGGAAAGAAAGGGACCTTATAGATCATCTAGTCCTACAGTTATCTGTGGTCACACATCAGGGACTAAATACATCAGCTGGTGAAAGAGCTATCCCTGAAATGGCCAGCTATTTCTCAGGCCAATATTTTTCCCCTAACAGAATGATGTTTCTTAAAAAATATATAAAAAACACTAAAATAATTAGCATAATCTCTCATCATTAGTTTGCTTTATTAGGTAGGAAGAAAACTATGGGTATTTGTTGCTCTTTCATTAATAAGGAAGGTAGATGACAAACTTTCTTTTTGCCATTCCAGAAGATTCAGTTGTTAAAGAAAGGGAGCCATTAAACTTGACATAGGGTTAACTGATTCTCTCTGCCATTGGCTACATACATACATACAGAACTCTTTAAGTTAAATCTAGATATAATTTGTATTTATAGACCTCTTTAAGACCAAGAGGTCCACATCACATGGATGATGAAGTCCTGGACTAAGTTACTCAGGGTTCTTTGTCTTTACAATCATGGACTAAAAAGAAATTTTACTTTGTTGTTTAATAACTTAAAACCACTACCTAACTTCTTTTTTTTTCACTACCTAAGTTCTAATGAAAACTTTAATGTAGTTATACTAAATTTTCATTGCCCTTGTCTCCATGTAGATGAAGAAAAACTCGACATATTCCTCACCACAGTCGCACAACTGAAAAATCTGTGAAGTCATCATATACTTCTCTGTATTAATGAAATGCACAGAGAATTAAGCAGTGTAACACTATCTGTACATAACTTGATTGAAAACATAGGGTTCAGAATCACAGACTCTCACAAGTAACAGAATAGGAAAAAAAAAAACATATTCTATCTGTGCTTCACATTAAAAACCCATACCTGGGAGTTTAGTTAAAGATGGTCACAAACACAGTCAAATCCTACATAACCTACAAAACCTTCTAAAGTAAGAGGCTTCCTTGGTGGCTCAGACAGTAAGGAATCTGCCTGCAATGCAGGAGACCCACATTTGATCCCAGGGTCAGGAAGATCCCCTGGAGAAGGGGATGGCAATCCACTCCAGTATTCTTGCCTGGGAAATCCCATGGACAGAGGAGGCTGGTGGGCTACAGTCCATGGGGTCGCAAAGAGTCAGACACAGCTGAGCAACACACACACACCCTATAAGACCTTCTAAAGTAAGAGGTAAAGTAATAATAATAATAATAATAAAAGATATATAGCCACTTTAAGATAACTAGACAGAAGAAAACAGCAGAGGAGAAATTCATAGAGAATGAAATAGAGTGGATTGAGTGAATGGTCCTAACTCAGAGCAGAGACAGCTGGGGTCAGGATGTGTCTGCCAGGACAGGGAGACAGAAAGAAGGATAGCTTGATCCCTAAAAGTCTCTGAAACGTGAAGCATCAAATAATTTATAAGACAACAGTATGAAATGAGGTTTCAAATCTGTCTTTAAAAACTAGCCAGTATTCATCGCAGCACTGTTTATGATAGCCAGGACATGGAAGCAACCTAGATACCCATCAGCAGATGAATGGATAAGAAAGCTGTGGTACATATACACAATGGAGTATTACTCAGCCATTAAAAAGAATACATTTGAATCAGTTCTAATGAGATGGATAAAACTGGAACCTATTATACAGAGTGAAGTAAGCCAGAAAGAAAAACACCAATACAGTATACTAACACATATATATGGAATTTAGAAAGATGGTAGCAATAACCCTGTGTACGAGACAGCAAAAGAGACACCGATGTATAGATCAGTCTTATGGACTCTGTGGGAGAGGGAGAGGGTGGGGAGATTTGGGAGAATAGCATTGAAACATGTATAATATCATGTATGAAACGAGTCACCAGTCCAGGTTCGATGCACGATACTGGATGCTTGGGGCTGGTGCACTGGGACGACCCAAAGGGAGGGTAGGGGAGGGAGGAGGGAGGAGGGTTCAGGATGGGGAATGCAGGTATACCTGTGGCGGATTCATTTCGATATTTGGCAAAACTAATACAATATTGTAAAGTTTAAAAATAAAATAAAATTTAAAAAAATAATACATAAATTAAAAAAAGAAAAACAAACAAACAAACAAAAAAAAACTAGCCAGGCCACCAGGTGCTCTCACCAACCCCATAAAGTCTAGCTACCACCCCATTGCTGACCCAGCAGGATATAGGGGATTTAGTCCCCAGAAACATTAAAACAGGAAAGTCTCAATTCCCCACATAGTGGAGGATAGGGATGAAGGTAGAATGTATGCTAAAAAAAAAAAAAGGAAGAATCAACACACTGAATAGTATGATTGTGATCATCCTAACCCTTAGTCCTTACTCAATTCCCAACAGGAATGCTAGCAGATAAAAGTGGGGGGAAAAAATGGTTGAAAACAAAAGAGCCTTCAGATGAGGAATTTTATGTGTGTTCAGTCACTTCAGTCACTTTAGTGGTATCTGACTCCTTGCGACCCTATGGACTGTAGCCCACCAGGCTCGTCTGTCCATGGGACTCTCCAGGCAAAAATATTGGAGTGGGTTTCCATGCCTTCCTCAGGGCACCCTCCCAGCCCAGGGATCAAAAACTGTGTCTCTTGCATTACAGGCAAATTCCTTACCCACTTGGCCACCTAGGAAGCCCAAAGAATTTTGGAGCCTCCCAATTAAATTACATCTTGATCATACTATAGTGAGTTAACAAGATTTTCTGACGCCCACAGATCTAACAATTTTGTGTCTCAAATATTTTTGGACAGTCACAGTTCCCCAGACATTTTACATCTACCAAAGACAAGAAACAAAACAGAGAAGAGAAAAGGAACTCAGAAAACAAAGCAAAAGGAAAAAAACTGTAAAAACTCTTCAGTACCATCAGAAATCTAGGAAAATACATTTTGTGCATGAAACAAGAACAGGATGATATATTACCTTTTAAAAGGGCAAAGTACAATTGATTTATTAAAAATAAAAGGTATAAAAAATAATCTTGTAAGAGAAATATGAGGAAGTCTCTAAAAAAAAAAAAAAAAAAAAAAAAAAAGTAAAAAGAAATAAAAATATTAGAGAAAAGATAGAAATTTAGAGGACCAATCCAATATCCAACTATGAGATCCATAAGATAGATAATACATTAAATAATTAATAATAAAAATTAAAATCCAAGAATAAAAGGTATGAGTTTCCAGTGTCAAAACATTCATACCTATCACCATCAAATTGCATAATAATGGGATCCATAAATAATCTTAAGACTTACAGAAGAAAAAATATGATCACAAATATGGAATGGGGAAAACTGGCAAGTCCTCAGCTTCAACGTGGAAAACCAGAAAATCATTCATTCAACAAATATCCTTTTCATTCCTACATGCACCAGACATGTTGCCAGGTATTCAGGAGTACATCTTAGTCACTCAGTCGTGTCCACTCTTTGTGACCCCATGGACTGTAGCCCTCCAGGCTCCTCTGTCCATGGGGATTCTCCAGGCAAGAGTACTGGAGGGGGTTGCCATGCCCTCCCCCAGGGGATCTTCCCAACCCAGGGATCGAACCCAGGTCTGCACTGAAGGAGGATTCTTTACCGTCTGAGCCACCTAGGGAAGCATATGAATACAAGAGTGGGCAACCTATCCCTTCTCCAGGGGATCTTCCTGACCCAGGAATCAAACTGGGATCTCCTGCATTGCAGGTGGATTATTTACCAGCTGAAATACCAGGGAAGCCCTTAGGGTAAGTATAGGTGATAACAAATGTACAAAATGTATATTTGTAAATAGAAATATTACAACATATGCTAAAGGCTGCTGCTGCTGCTGCTAAGTCGCTTCAGTCGTGTCCGACTTTGTGCGACCCCATAGACGGCAGCCCACCAGGCTTCCCCGTCCCTGGGATTCTCCAGGCAAGAACACTGGAGCAGCTTGCCATTTCCTTCTCCAATGCATGAAAGTGAAAAGGGAAAGTGAAGTCGCTCAGTCCTGTCCGACTCTCCGTGACCCCTCGGACCACAGCCTACCAGGCTCGCCTGCCCATGGGATTTTCCAGGCAAGAGTACTGGAGTGAGGTGCCATTGCCTTCTCTGATGCTAAAGGCTAGCAGACATTATTTTTGACTGGTGGGATTACTTATTTCTGCTTTTATGAATTTTCCAAATTTTAATGTAAATATGCAATATTTTGTCACCAAGAAAAGGAAAACATGCTAATTTTTAAAAGCAATAAATAGATTAGCAATAGGAAACAGAAAAGGGAAATAGAGAACCAACTCAAGATGAACTGAATTATCATCTGTATGAGCCAAGAGGGTTTTCAAGTGAAACCTTATATTTGCAGATGACACAGCTTTTCTTGATAGCCAAATACAAAGAGAAAAACATATTTCAGGGAAAACTCTCAATAAAATAGGCAGAAAATTGGTATGAAATAGTACACCCTAGGAAAAATACTTCAAACTTTACTTAATAAAAACTGAGCTCTGAGTTCTCAGGGACCTCATGCACACAGTGTCAACTGCCGCACAAAGATAACACATCTAAGCCACTGAGACAGCCAATAAGATCAATGAAACACCAGGCATCCTCAAGAAGGATAATACAAACCAAAGGGAAACTATTATTCTACATATATTGCCCCAAAAAGTGCCCCTCACACATCTGTAAGTAACCACAAATTTGAGAGGACACTGACCTAATGGAAGGCTCAGAAAAAAAGACAAAAGCAATGATTACAATCCAGGGGTTGCTACAGAACAGATTTTAGAAGACAATTAATGATGTAAATACAAAAGACACAAACAGTGTATCAAACTCCAGCTGCATACAGGCATGCTTCAATTTTTTCACTTTGTAGATACTGATTTTTGTTGTTTTGCTTTTTTTTTTTTTTTTAACAAATTGAAGGTTTGTAGCAACTCTGCTTCATTGGCAAAAGTCTATTGGTGCCACTTTTCCAACAGCATTTGCTCACTTGATTTTTGTGCCACATTTTCATAATTTTCGTAATATTTCAAACTTTTTCATTATTACTTACTTTATGTGTTATGGTGATTGTGATCAGGGATCCTTGATGCTACTAGTGTAAAAAAAACTCACTTAAGGCTCAGGTGATGGCTAAGATTTTTTAGCAGTAAAGCATTTTAAATCATGCTGATTATTTTTTTAGGCATAATGCTATTGCATGCTTAGTAGATTACAGTATAAACATAACTTTTATATAAACTGAGAAACAGAAAACTGTGTGACTTGCTTTATTGTGATGCTTGCTTTACTGCAGTGGTCTGGAACTGAACCCACCATATGTCCAAGGTGTACTTGAAAAATCCCTTAAACTGTGGGGCAGGTAAACTACAGAAAAAAAAAGGAATTCTAAGCATAAATCTCTAGGATTTGGTGGTTTATAAACTGACACTAACTAAAAATCGCCTCAAATGGTTGCCAATGGGGGGAGTGGGTAACAGAAATGGGTGGGCTAAGGGCTAAATCGCTTCAGTCTTGTCCAACTCTTTGCAACCCCATGGGCTATAGCCCACCAGGCTCCTCTGTCCACGGGATTTTCCAGCCAAGAACACTGGAGTGGGTTGCCATTTCCTTCTCCAGGGGATCTTCCTGACCCAGGGATCGAACCCATGTCTTTTATGTCTCCTTCATTGGCAGGCAGGTTCTTTACAACTAGTACCACCCGGGAAGCGAAAAAGTGGGTGAAGAGGTCAAAAAGTACAAGCTTCCAGCTATAAAATAATAAGTCTTAGAGATGTAATGTACAGCATGATGACTACAGTTGACAATACTGTATGGAATATTTTCTTCTTTTTGTTTTTTTTTCTTTTTTTCCTTTTTTTTGTATGGAATATTTTAAAGTTGCTAAGAGACTAGATCTAAGGATTTTATCACAAGAAAAAAAAATTATAACTGTATAATGTGAAGGATGTTAACTAGATATAATTTGTGGTGATCATTTCTCAATGTATACAAATATCAAATCATAAATATCAAATCATAAACCTGAAACTGACATAATTTTACTTGTCAATTATACCTCAATTAAAAAAAATTATGACAACAAAGAAAAAAATATGTGCTCGAGAACAGTACTGGAATCCAAATACCTTTACATCTAACCAGCAATTAGCCTGGTGCATTGTCCATAATAGACACTCTCTGGATTCCCCCAGTTGTCCAGTGGATAAGAATCCACCTGCCAATTTAGGGGACACAGGTTCTATCCCTCATCCAGGAAGATTCCACATCCAAGCCCATGCACAACAACTCCTGGGCCAAGTGCAGTAAATACTAAAGCCCCACGCCTGGAGCCCATGCTCCACGACAAGAGAAACCACCACAGTGAGAAGCCCACACAACACAACTACAGACTAGCTCCTGATCTTCACAACTGGAGAAAGCCCAGGAAACAATGAAGACCCAGTGCGGCCAAAAATAAAATTAAAAAATAATAATTACTCAATAACTTGAATGAATGTTTGGGAAAACATTCCTAATTTGATGAGATAGACACTATGAGGGCAAATCATTTCTCTTCCTGCAAAGTCTTTTGGTGTCACAATCAAAAACAGAAGAGAGGCCTCCATCAAAATGTTATCTTCTGAATGAAAGTATAACCTTTCATTTATGGGAGAATTGCACTGTTTTGCTCTTTCCATGCAGTGTGTCCTATAGAGCACTTTAGTTTGAATTTCTCTTCACTCCGCATACACTCAGTCATATATAAAATTCATTCACACCATCATTCAATTTCAGTGTCCCTTACTTTTCAAAAAAGTTCTATCTGTGGTCTTCCAAAACAATAGTATTTGAGAAGTGAACATGAATTTGTATGGCATGGCAAATAAAATGAAAGCAGTAGATGATAATATCAAAATGGGCCATGATATCTTTACAAACAGTAAAAATGCACTGATATTTTAAAAAGCAATAATTATAAGGTGAAAAAAATTACCAGACATACATTTCAATTCTATGTAATAAAAATATCATATAACTTTAATCTGTGTTTACTATATATGAGTTTCTCTTTATTTTCTTTCACTAAATAAACTTTTCACCTATCCATCCTATTCAAATAACATAGATCAGTACATACAAGGTATATAAAAATTTTCAGCACTATGTTTCACCTTCATTGTCAGCTTCATAATAAGTATCAAAAATTTATTAGCAATCCATAAACAGAATAACTATGGGAAGCTGCATTATCTGAGTGCTTCTCAAACTTTTTTTTCAAAATTTCCCTCAAGGTAAAAAATAAATTGGATATACCCTGGGGTCTGGTGGCTTAACCCCAATTTGACAGTAACAACTCTGAAATTTTTTTGGAAGAGTCTGACTGGACCTTGCAAAACTTCAAATAAACTCTGGTCTACTCTTATATAATGTGTTTTCTTTTTTTTTTTTTTAAATACTTCCAGGAGGAAATAGTTTATTGTAGAATGCAGTGTTTTCTTTTTTTTTTTATTTTTTCTTTTTTTTTTTTCTTCGTTAAATTTTTTATTCCTTTATTTCTCATGTGTTCCCCATCCTGAACCCTCCTCCCTCCTCCCTCCCCATACCATCCCTCTGGGTCGTCCCAGTGCACCAGCCCCAAGCATCCAGCATCGTGCATTGAACCTGGACTGGCATCTCGTTTCATACATGACATTTCACATGTTTCAGTGCCATTCTCCCAAATCTTCCCACCCTCTCCCTCTCCCACAGAGTCCATAAGACTGATCTATACATCGGTGTCTCTTTTGCTGTCTCGTATACAGGGTTATCGTTACCATCTTTCTAAATTCCATATATATGCGTTAGTATACTGTATTGGTATTTTTCCTTCTGGCTTACTTCACTCTGTATAATAGGCTCCAGTTTCATCCACATCATTAGAACTGATTCAAATGTATTCTTTTTAATGGCTGAGTAATACTCCATTGTGTATATGTACCACAGCTTTCTTATCCATTCATCTGCTGATGGACATCTAGGTTGCTTCCATGTCCTGGCTATTATAAACAGTGCTGCGATGAACATTGGGGTACACGTGTCTCTT
>NW_011494607.1:2214851-2242078 GCF_000754665.1 Bison bison bison
CAATATTCTGGAAGGTGGGTCATAGAGGATCCTGCTGTGATGTATGTCAGAGAGTGTTTTGCCTATGTTCTCCTCTAGGAGTTTTATAGTTTCTGGTCTTACGTTGAGATCTTTAATCCATTTTGAGTTTATTTTTGTATATGGTGTTAGAAAGTGTTCTAGTTTCATTCTTTTACAGGTGGTTGACCAGATTTCCCAGCACCACTTGTTAAAGAGATTGTCTTTAATCCATTGTATATTCTTGCCTCCTTTGTCAAAGATAAGGTGTCCATATGTGCGTGGATTTATCTCTGGGCTTTCTATTTTGTTCCATTGATCTATATTTCTGTCTTTGTGCCAGTACCATAATGTGTTTTCTTTAAATAAAAATATTATTTAAAATTGCCCTTGAAAAAAATCGATGGCCCAAAAAGCTGTGCCACATTACTGTTGTGGCTTTATGAACTCAAGGCATATCACTGAGTCATGGGTATCTTTCATTCCTCTCCACATTGCAAATTGAATTTTTTTCTCTAAAAGTGATAGTGAAATTTGTGATAATATAAGAATTATTAACTCAAATGAATACATATATTTTATTCAGATGAGCTTTTATTTTTTCCTTTTTGCCCCAAATATTTTTCATTGAATTTTTTACACACTAGAGTTTATTTAGATATACTTATCAACCACACCACTTACTCTCATATGAGAAATATAAGCATTTTAAATGTTTCTGAAATGATTAGTCAATGGCTCTATTTAATATTAAAACTTTGTATGGGTAGCTCTATTTTTGCCCCTCCTTAGATAAAACTTGCCAAAGGAGATAAATCAGTAGATGACAGATTTATTTAACAAAAATCAAATATAGAAATCCAAACTGGATACAAATGCTCATAATTGGAATAGTAGAAGTCATATATACTAGATGGATAAATCATAAGCTGGAATCAAGATGTGGGGAGAAATATCAACAATCTCAAATATGCAAAATATACCACGCTAATGGCAGAAAGTGAAGAGGGACTAAAGAGCCTCCTGATGAAAGTGAAAAAGGAGAGTGAAAAAAGCTCGCTTAAAACTCAACATTCAAAAAACTATGATCATGGCATCTGGTCCCATCACTTCATAGCAAACAGAAGGAGAAATAGTGGAAGTAGTGATGTTTTATTTTCTTATATTCTAAAATCACTGCGAACAGTGACTGCAGCCATGAAATTAAGACACATGCTCTTTGGAAGGAAAGCTATGACAAACCTAGACAGCATATTAAAAAGTGGAAACATCACTTTGCTAACAAAGGTCCATCTAATCACAGCTATGCTTTCTCCAGTAGTCATGTACTGATGAGAGAGTTGGACCATAAAGAAGGCTGACCAGCAAAGAAATAATGCTTTTGAGTTGCGGTGCTAGAGAAGACTCTTGAGAGTCCCTTGGACTGCAAGGAGAAGGAACTAGTCAATCTTTAAGGAAATCAACCCTGAATATTAATTGGAAGGATTGACGCTGAAGCTGAAGCACCAATATTTTGGCCACCTGATGCAAAGAGCTAGCTCATTGGAAAAGACCCTGATGCTGGGAAAGACTGAAGGTAAAAGGAGAAGAAAGCAACAGAGGATGAGATGGTTAGGTAGCATTCAATGGACATGAATTTGAGCAAACTCTGGGAGATGATGGAGGACACAGAAGCCTGGCATGCTGCAGTGCATGGGGGAACAAAAAGTTGAACTCACCTTAGTGACTGAACAACAAAAGTAACATAAGAATGAAACTATTAAATGTGGCTTTTTCTATGCATTTAACTCTATTGTTAATATATTTCCAATTTTGAGTGCTTTCACATTTTTTTTTTTTTTAGTTCTGATAAAGCTAAAACTTGTCATTTCTCTAACTCAGTTACTGTGGTCAAATAGTCTAGTGGTTAAGTAACCAAGATTACACCACCTTTTTATATGTGCTCAAACCCTAGATCTGCCACTTAATAGCTGTGTGGCCTCACTCCAGTTATTTAACCTCTATCTCTATGACTTCATTTGTAATAGGAATAACAACATTTCTTATCACAGTTAGTGAGAACATTAATAAATCATCTATAAACACAAGATTTACCACTACCTTAGAATAATTGCATTAATAATCAGATTGAACTTTTTATCTTTCTAAAGACAGTAGTTCCTGTAAGTGTGGAAAAAATATTGTGTGAAGCTTTTCAATAATTTTTCTTTGTATATTGCTTTTATAATGCAACCTTGGAATAAATAAAACATCAAAATACACTCAAACAACTTAATCAAGTTAGAATTGTTTTAGCTCTATTAGATATAATCAACAAATAAAAATGGCATATATTTAAAATATACAACTTGATTTTTTTTTTATAATATGTGCTTGTGTATATTAATCGCTCAGTTGTGTACAACTCTTTGTGACCCCATGAACTGTAGCCAGCCAGACTCCTCTGTCCACAGAATTCTCCAGGCAAGAATACTGGAGTTGGGTGCCATTCTCTGTATTATAAAATTGTCTTTGTGGAACACCAGGTTAAGGTAGACTCTACATGTTATTACTTACAACTGCATGTGAATCTGAGCTGTGCTTAGTCACTCATCCATGTCCGCTCTTTGTGACCTCATGGACTATAGCCCTCCAGGCTCCTCTGTCCATGGGAATTCTCCAGGCAAGAATACTGGAATTGCCCTCCTCCAGGGGATCTCCCAACCCAGGGACTGAACCCAGGTCTCCCGCACTGCAGGCAGATTCTTTACTGTCTGAACCACCAAGGAAGCCCATGAATACTACAGTGGGTAGCCTATCCCTTCTCCAGGGGACATTCCTGAATCAGGAATCACATGTGAATCTACAATTCTCCAAGTAAAATTTTCTATTAAAAAACTGAAAGAAATATATACTTGGACATTTTCACTATATTCCTGCACTGTTATCAGGAAGGGAACTGAAATATATATTAGAAACACAATGCAGTTTGGGCATTTGGGTTCAATAAGATCTTTTATGAAATAGTCACATATTACTGAAGTATAAACACATCCAAATTAAGCTCCTCCTCTGATCTTATAATATGAATGAAGATTTTTCCATCTAAAATTCACAGCTAGTGACTGAGAGCAGATGCCTTGTAGCTAGCACAACTTGAGTTAGAATACGGACCCCATCAATGATATCTGTGACCTTGGGCAAGGTCCTCACCATGACTTTTCTCTGAACTCCATGCCCACTTGGTCATCCCATCACTTCATTTTCCCAGCAATCTGTGCTTAGCTCTAGCAGCACTCAGGATACTGTTTCCAATTCAGGGTTCTCTTTTACCAATCTCGCCCACTAGGATTGGGTTCAGGCACTAAGCTGTGTCTGACTCTTTGGGACCCCATGGACTGCAGCACACCAGGCTTCCCTGTTCACTATCTCCCAAAGTTTGCTCAGGTTCATGTCCATTGAGTTGGTGATGCTATCTAACCATCTCAATTCCTCTGTTGCCCTTTTCTCCTTTTGTCTTCAATCTTTCCCAGCATCAGGATCTTTTCCAATGAGTTGGCTCTTCATATTAGGTGGCCAAAGTATTGGAGCTTCAGCACCAGCATCAGTTCTTTCAATGAATACAGAGTTGATTTTCTTTAGGATTGACTTGTTTGATTTCCCTGCTGTCCAAGGGACTCTCAAGAATCTTCTCCAGCACAATTTGAAAGCATGAATTCTTTGGCACTCAGCCTTTTTATATGGCCCAACTCTCACATTCGCACATGACTACTGGATAAACCATAGCTTTGACTATAGGGACCTTTGTTGGCAAAGTGATGTCTTTGCTTTTTGATATGCTGTCAGGGTTTGCCATAACTTTACTTTCATTAGGAGTTTCCTTCCACTAGCATTATGCCTCATTTATGTTTTACTAAATAACTTTATCATTTATTATTTCCCTGTGAAGAGAAATTCTTACTTTTAGTCCTTTCCTTGCTTCCATCTGTTTCTTACGGGTTTATCTAGCTCATAAATCATAATCTTCTTCTGATACACTGAAGGATGCTTATTAATACTGCTGAAATTTAAATTAATGTGGAGAGTACTTAGAACAATAAAGAAAATTAAGCTGGAACATGCACAGACTCATCTCATGCAGTCTAGTGTTTGATGGTAGAATACTTCTCTGCTTTAAACCAAAGGATTGTGTGAAAAAGCTCTTAAATAGATCCCCTTATATGATTTTATAATTTTCTTCATTCAAATGTGTTATATCTGGCAATGTACTTAAGAACAACGGAGCTTTGCTGTGTAGATTTATCTCATATGACAGGTCAGCACTGAGAGTAAAAATTAAATCAAGGAATTGGTAATGTAAAATGAAAACAAACCCCCCTTTCATAAAAACAACTATATGTGTTTAAGAAATATTAAAATCAAATATGATGACTGTTAGTAATCTTTTGCTGATACAGATAGTCCTTTAAAAGAGCTATAAAAACCAGAATCTTCTTTCACTCAGACACAAAGAATTTCCAGAGCTTGCAATTTCTTCCTGAAATAATATAGTATAAAAAAAAACACAGCCTAATTTAAATATTCATGTCTTCACTTTATTCAATGGTATGCTACTGTGGCTACAGATATTATATTTTAATGTTCCATGATGTTACTTCCTGTTTGTAACAGCTAAAATAAGAGCCACCTTCAAGAGTAATATTATGTCATCATTATGAGGTTCATATTTTCTTCTTTGAAAAATGTGTTCTGCTCCTAAAAATTACAACACACTTATACTCAAAATAAGCATCTTTTTTTAACATGCAGACTACATTTTTAGAAATTAGGAGATAATCAACTTGTCTAGGAGAAGGAAATGGCAACCCACTCCAGTGTTCTTGCCTGGAGAATCCCAGGGACGGGGAAGCCTGGTGGGCTGCCGTCTATGGGGTCGCACAGAGTCGGACACGACTGAAGCGACTTAGCAGCAGCAGCAGCAGCAGGAGACAAACTTCAGGGGTCAAGTCTACCTTCAAAGTATCTTGATCTAACATTCCATAGAACTAAAGCAGAAGAGATGAAACATGGAATTTAGCACAACAATAACAAAAAATCTGCAGGGTATAATTTGGTCCCTGAACTTTTTAAAGATCAAGAATAATCAGCTGGGATTCAACATTTAAAGGATATTGCCCAAAAAATATACCCAAAATAATGAAAATGTAGGTTTGTCATTTTGACTAGAAACATCTAAGAAATGAACTTCTTTTAAAACTGCCTTCAGAAAAGGGTGGGAACAAATTTATCTCCTTTAAACAACACACTCCAAATCGTCTTTTTTATCAGTTTGGAAGAGAACAAAGAAATATTCAACAAAACGATCATAGTAGTTCAATAAGCTAATATCATGCTCTCTTTCCCTCTTCTCCCTGACCCTCACACACACAGTGCATACACATATACTGACACACACACACGCACACACACACACACATCCATATGCATACACATTCATACACACTAGCATATATACTACAGACAAACTGTTGTGTTTTTCCTAACAAGAGGCATATTTAGAGGTTGGGAAGTGGATCATATGGGCTGTCAATTATGTTAGAATTCAGGAGGCATTAAATATTAAAGGGTGTTCTCATATTTTATAAAAACTATGGTTTTCTTCCTTAAATTTAAGCTCTACTTGTGAAATTCACCCTATGTAAATGCTAGTTTCTTTGTCAGAAGAAAATATTACGGGGCCTTTTTTATTGCTTTTACATAAAATTCAGAATAATAGGTTTTCACACAAAATTAAAGAAACAGGGTGATCTTTTGGAAGGAGTACTGATTCCAATCCCAGTTGATATTGACCAGCTATGAAATACATATCAGGCACTTTCACCTATTTGATGCTCAGGGAAATATGACCTAAGCTGGCCAAGTATCTCGGCCCTTGTGAACAGATGGTTGGACACAGGATCTATGTAAGTCCATCCAGAGCCCAGAAGCAGAAAGATTTTCTCTTTCTAAGATTTAAAGTGCTGAAGATCACCTATCCCTGTAACTTAGGCACCCTGTGAAGAGAGCCTGAATGAAATTAAAAACAACAAAAAGGAAAGCTGAGAAGAGAGAGAGGAGAGTCCCAGTGAGGTGACTGTAAACCCTAGTCAACATGTGGTTAAATCAGGTCTCCTTTGCTCTCTCTGGACAAAATACCAAGAGTTGTCAACAGAGACCAAATTGTGATTTCTGTCTCCTGGAACTGAAGACTAATCAGAGAAACTACCTATATTATAAATCTTATATAAGTCTAGAAATGAATAATCTAAGACAGTAAACTGAAGGTATCTGAGTATGTTAAACACTATTACTACTATTAATATAAAGTAATTTTTTCACAAAGGATGTGCCCTGACTTTGCATTAAATTCAACACCTATTTGGGCTCCAAAATCACTGCAGATGGTGACTGCAGCCATGAAATTAAAAGACGCTTACTCCTTGGAAGAAAAGTTATGACCAACCTAGATAGCATATTGAAAAGCAGAGACATTACTTTGCCAACAAAGGTCCGTCTAGTCAAGGCTATGGTTTTTCCTGTGGTCATGTATGGATGTGATAGTTGGACTGTGAAGAAAGCTGAGTGCCGAAGAATTGATGCTTTTGAACTGTGGTGTTGGAGAAGACTCTTGAGAGTCCCTTGGACTGCAAGGAGATCCAATCAGTCCATTCTGAAGGAGATCAGCCCTGGGATTTCTTTGGAGGAAATGATGCTAAGGCTGAAACTCCAGTACTTTGGCCACCTCATGCGAAGAGTTGAGTCATTGGAAAAGACTCTGATGCTTGGAGGGTTTGGGGGCACGAGGAGAAGGGGACGACAGAGGATGAGATGACTGGATGGCATCACTGACTCAATGGATGTGAGTCTGAGTGAACTCTGGGAGTCGGTGATGGACAGGGAGGCCTGGCATGCTGTGAATCATGGGGTCGCAAAGAGTCGGACACGACTGAGCGACTGGTCTGAACTGAACAAACACAGGATAGATACCTAACCAAGGGCTGATGAGCAAAATGAATAAACAAAGTTGATCAGTTTGCATTTTGAAAAGCTATCTGTGGTATAATGTTTTATTTTCCAGCTCAATATAATAGCAAATAATTTAACAAGCCATAGAAGGTGAAGACCACTAAATTAGTATACAATGTTCTTGAAGTAGAGGGGTCATACAAATTATAATTTTATTTTCCTTGGCTGAAGAAGGAAATGGCAACCCACTCCAGTATTCTCACCTGGAAAATACCCTGGACAGAGGAGCCTGGCAGGCTACCGTCCATGGGGTCGCAAAGAGTTGGACATGACTAAGCTACTTTGCTTTTCCTTGGTTAAACAGCAAATCTCTCATTCTTCTTAAATAGTTTAATTTTTGTACCCAATGAGACATATTTATCAAATGTTAACAGAATTACCAATAGGAAAATCTCAACTTTCAGCAGTTTACAACCTGAGAATTAAAACTAGGCAATGTCAAAATCTGGTAACTTGTAAAGCGAAGAAAAAAAAAATATATATATATATATTTATATATATGTGTGTGTATGTGTGCACACACACACATAATTATTCAAACTTTTCCATTCTACTGTCACCGAATTCTCTTAAATCCACAATCATAGAATAAATAAATAGGACCTATATATATTCAATATTATAAAGAAAATATTCAGCGTTTGAGTACTGGAATGTTGATTTGTAGTATTGTTTTTTTAATCTTGATATATTTGGTTTCTATTACTATATAGTAATTACCAAAAGCCTCATGACTTAAAATAACACGCATCTAGTATCACAAGATTTCTGTGAGACAAAAGTTGACATTGCTTAGCTTGGTCCTCTGCTCAGTGTCTCACAAACCTGCAATCCAGGTCTTGACCCAGCTGGGGTTTCTTACTGCTTATCAATCATGGGCTGTTCTTAGGTCCCTGAGGCCTCTCCAAAGTTCCCCCTTATGTGACCCTCTTACAACCTGGCTATTTGCTTCTTCAAGGCCAGCACAGGAATCTTTCTGACCTCTAGGTACTCTTTTAAGCATTCATTTGATCAAGTCAAGCCCTTTAAGGATAATCCCTCCTTTGATTAATTCAAAGTAACCTAATTAGAGATCTGAATTATGTCTGAAATTGCCTTTTCTTCTTTGTCATAAGATGGGACTTGATCATGAAATTGATAGCCCATCATATTCGCAGGTGCCACTCACACTCAAAAGGAAGTAATTATATAGCACATGTAACCCCCAGGTGCTCATCATAACAAATAACCTAATTGCCCCAAAATATGATTGTGTACAAACAGAATCCTCAGACATCCAGACCAATCATTTAAAAGATTTAAATTTCAACTCCAAATATTAAATCTGTTTTTCACTGTTGAAATTGACACTCAAGTTTGGGGCTTCCCTCATAGATCAGTTGGTAAAGAATCCACCTGCAATGCAGGAGACCCTGGTACAATTCCTGGGTCTGGAAGATCTGCTGGTAAAGGGATAGGTTACCCACTCCAGTATTCTTGGGCTTCCCTTGTGGCTCAGCTGGTAAAGAATCTTCCTGCAATGTGGGAGACCTGGGTTCGAACCCTAGGTTGGGAAGATCCCCTGTAGAAGGGAAAGGCTACCCACTCCAGTATTATGGTCTAGAGAATTCTATCAACAATACAGTCCATGGGGTCACAAAGAGACGACTAAGTGACTTTCACTTTCATTTTACCTTACCTTTCTCCTATGGGAAATGAGTTGGGATTTGACTTCCAGATATTGTAAAAACTCTTTTTGGTTTTTGACATGCCTATCACTGGTTATTAGCACATGGATGCTATGACAGACAGAAGGAGAAATGAAATTAGAATAGCAGCTCTGCTCCACCTGCTGCTGAATTAGTGCGACCTGGATCAAATGGATTAGCAGGCAAGCTGGTTGGTCAGTCTGATGGTAGTGATGCTGATTAAAAATTTCAGAAGTGAAAAGCTTGCTGTAACAAATGCATCTTACTGACATCAAGTTTTTCGTAGGTTGAGGTATATAAAATTCAAACAGGTGGTCATTAGAGGAAAAAGGCACAATTACATCTACTAAAAAGCACTTTTAATAATTTGTTTTTATCCCATGAGTGTTTGTTGAGAGTATTCCTAGCTTCACCACAAATACATTATAATGAGTAAACATTATAAAGTCATATCTCCTCCCTAAAGTTTTCAATGAAAAGATACAGGTTGAAAAGGATTTTTTAAGGCTGAGTCATCTCGCAGTTAATAAAAATTTGTAAGTAAATGAGGCACACCTGGCTGCGCACAGCTGCGCAGGGCAGGAGCGGAGCGGCCGAGAGGAGATGTCCCACGTCCAAGGTCAGGAGCAGCAGCTGCGCTTTGCTGGAGCAGCCGTGAAGAGATACCCCACATCCAAGGTAAGAGAAACCCAAGTCAGATGGTAGGTGCCAAGAGAGGGCATCAGAGGGTAGACAGACTGAAACCACAATCACAGACTACTAGCCAATTTGATCACATGGACCACAGCCTTGTCTAACTCAATGAAACTAAGCCATGCCATGTGTGGGTCCACCCAAGATGGCCAGGTCATGGTGGAGAGGTCGGACAGAATGTGGTCCACTGGATGCAATCTCAAAAATGACAGAATGATCTCTGTTCGTTTCCAAGGCAAACCATTCAATATCATGGTAATCCAACTCCATGACCCAACCAGTAACACAGAAGAAGTGGAAGTTGAATGGTTCTATGAAGACCTACAAGACCTTCTAGAACTAACACTCAAAAAAGATGTCCTTTTCATTATAGGGGACTGGAATGCAAAAGTAGGAAGTCAAGAAACACCTGGAGAACAGGCAAATTTGGCCTTGGAGTACAGAATGAAGCAGGCCAAAGGCTAATAGAGTTTTGCCAAGAGAACGCACTGGTCGTAGCAAACACCCTTTGCCAACAACACAAGAGAAGATTCTACACATGGACATCACCAGATGGCCAACACAGAAATCAGACTGATTATATTCTTTGCAGCCAAGATGGAGAAGTTCTATACAGTCAGAAAAACCAAGATCAGAAGCTGACTGTGGCTCAGATCATGAACTCCTTATTGCCAAATTCAGACTTCAACTGAAGAAAGTGGGGAAAACCACTAGACCATTCAGATATGACCTAAATCAAATCCCTTATGATTATACAGTGGAAGTGAGAAATAGATTTAAGGGACTAAATCTGATAGACAGAGTGCCTGATGAACTATGGACAGAGCTTTGTGACACTGTACAGGAGACAGGGATCAAGACCATCCCCAAGAAAAAGAAACGCAAAAAAGCAAAAAGGCTGTCTGAAGAGGCCTTACAAATAGCTGTGAAAAGAAGAAAAGTGAAAAGCAAAGGAGAAAAGGAAAGATATACCCATTTGAATGCAGAGTTCCAAAGAATAGCAAGGAGAGATAACATAGCCTTCCTCAGTGCTCAATTCAAAAATAGAGGAAAACAATAAAATGGGAAAGACTAGAGAGCTCTTCAAGAAAATTAGAGATACCAAGGGAACATTTCATGCAAAGATGGGCTCAATAAAGGACAGAAATGGTATGGACCTAACAGGAGCAGAAGATATTAAGAAGAGGTGGCAAGAATACACAGAAGAACTGTACAAAAAAGATCTTCACGACCCAGATAATCACGATGATGTGATCACTCACCTAGAGCCAGACATCCTGGAATGCGAAGTCAAGTGGGCCTTAGGAAGCACCACTACGAACAAAGCTAGTGGAGGGGATGGAACTCCAGTTGAGGTATTTCAAATCCCGAAAGATGATACTGTGAAAGTGCTACACTCAATATGCCAGCAAATTTGGAAAATTCAGCAGTGGACACAGGACTGGAGAAGGTCAGTTTTCATTCCAATCCCAAATAAAGGCAATGCCAAAGAATGCTCAACTACCACATAATTGCACTCAATCTCACACGCTAGTAAAGTAATGCTCAAAATTCTCCAAGCCAGGCTTCAGCAATACATGAACTGTGAACTTCCAGATGTTCAAGCTGGTTTTAGAAAAAGCAGAGATCAAATACCAACATCTTCTGGATCATCGAAAAATCAAGAGAGTTCCAGAAAAACATAAATTTCTGCTTTATTGACTATGCCAAAGCCTCTGACTATGTGGATCACAAAAAAACTGTGGAAATTTCTGACAGAGATGGGAATACCAGACCACCTGACCTCCTCTTGAGAAACCTGTATGCAGGTCAGGAAGCAACAGTTAGAACTGGACATGGAACAGACTGGTTCCAAATAGGAAAAGGAGTATGTCAAGGCTGTATATTGTCACCCTGCTTATTTCACTTATATGCAGAGTACATCATGAAAAACACTGGGCTGGAAGAAGCACAAGCTGGAATCAAGATTGCCAGGAGAAATATCAATAACCTCAGATATGCAGATGACACCACTCTTATGGCAGAAAGGGAAGAAATAAAGAGCCTCTTGATGAAAGTGAAAGAGGAGAGTGAAAAAGTTGGCTTAAAGCTCAACATTCAGAAAACTAAGATCATGGCATCCGGTCCTGTCACTTCATGGCAAATAGATGGGAAAACAGTGGCTGAATTTATTTTGGGGGGTTCTAAAATCATTGAAGATGGTGACTGCAGCCATGAAATTAAAAGATGCTTACTCTTTGGAAGCAAAGTTATAACCAACATAGACAGCATATTCAAAAGCAGAGACATTACTTTGCCAACAAAGGTCCATCTAGTCAAGACTATGATTTTTCCAGTAGTCATGTATGGATGTGAGAGTTGGACCATAAAGAAAGCTGAGTGCCAAAGAATTGATGCTTTTGAACTGTGGTGTTGGAGAAGACTCTTGAGAGTCTCTTGGATTGCAAGGAGATCCAACCAGTCCATCCTAAAGGAGATCAGTCCTGGGTATTCATTGGAAGGACTGATGCTAAAGCTGAAATTCCAATACTTTGGCCACCTCATGCAAAGAGCTGATTATAAAAGACCCTGATGCTGGGAAAAATTGAGGGCAGGAGGAGAAGGGGACGGCAGAGGATGAGATGGTTGGATGACATCACCGACTCAATGGACATGAGTTTGGGTAAACTCTTGGAGTTGGAGATGGACAGGGAGGCCTGTCATGCTGCAAGTCATGGAGTCGCAAAGAGTCGGACACGACTGAGGGACTGAACTGAACTATGAATACACTCTTCTTACTGCATGTGTGCTCAATCACTCAGTCCTGTCTGATTCTTTGAGACTCTGTGGACTGTAGCTCACCAGGCTCCTCTTTCCATGGGACTCTCCACAAGAATACTTGAGTGGGTTGTCACGTCCTCCTCCCGGAGATCCTTTACCACTGCAGGTGGATTCCTTATAATTGGACCCACTGGGGAAACCCCTACTTTCTCCCGAATGTTTGAAGACAACGAGTATACCTTTCCAGAGCCTCATCTGATATATGATCATTATTGGCCATCTTCCCTGGCATTACTCAAACAACCCTTCATTTCCACATCTACATGCCTCCTAAGAGGTATGGTATCTGAAGTTTATGTTCTCTGGATTTAATTCAGGAAACAAAAGATAGATCAGAGCTATCATGTTCCTTATTTTAAACCAAACTTGGGGGTACCTGTAATGATTTTGGTAACCATGCAAATTACTGGAGATGATGATTATTTAATCTGGGTAGGGTCCCTTGAAAGTGCATCTTCAAACCACTCAGGTGAGCCATAAGCCACTATTTGAGAAAATTTCTCTCTTGAAATTATGTAAGATTCCATTAGCTACTGTGTAATCCTATTAGAGGACTGACACCTAATGAACTTCCTGTTCACTAAATCCCCTAAGATTGTAAATATGAGATACCAGGCAATATGAAACTATCAGTTTGAGGGACAAATCACAAAGGCTTTGACATAGTACTACAGAAGTGCCTCATGATAGATGTCTCACTCTAACCTTTGATGATCTTCTGAGATCTTGATTTCATCATATTACATATATACCTAATGAACTTGTCACATAAATATATTTTATAAGTGGCCCCTCTAAATCTTTATTAAATTGTGGCTCTTTCTTCACAAGGGCCTCCTACCCAAAGAGCCTCTCATTTGACATATGGTACTCTTACAAGGTAGGTATGTTTCTCCTCTTATCTATACCATAGAACTGTTTTCATCTACATTATTCATGAGAAGTACTGGGTGATTTCTTTTTAATGTTATTTCCACTAATTTTCTCTGAGAAGCAAGTGAGTAAACAAAAACTTAATGAAACTCTCATTGTTTCCTAGTCCTAGGGAAAATGTAATTTGTACAAGCCCACATTGAAAACCATAGTTACTTCCAGGACGTAGAGATTGCTCAAGACACATTCTCTGATTACCCTGAAATGAAAACTAGATGTCTTAAAAATAGTTTGTGTTTTAAAAAAATGCTAGAGTATGTAGAAATTCAGGACAATGAGAGCCCAACCAAGGAGCATGCACACATGGCAGTCTTCCTAATCAAGTGTAGAATCCAGCCAGTAAGGACACTGCCCACAGGTCTCTGTATGTCTTTCAGCCAACCTTGCAGTCAGTCCTGCCACCTCAAGTGGGTCCCCTATGAAAAATATTTGGGCTTAATTGCAACCAAGGCAGTTAGCAATGGAACTGGTATTTGTTCAATATGCTCCATAATACACAGTATAAAAATGTGATTTTTTATTTTTTTAATATAAATTTATTTATTTTAATTGCAGGCTAATTACTTTACAATATTTTATTGGTTTTCATCAATATGAATCTGCCACGGGTGTACATGTGTTCCCCATCCTGAACCCCACTCCCACCTCCCTCCCCCGTACCATCCCTCTGGGTCATCCCAGTGCACCAGCCCCAAGCATCCTGTATCCTGCATCAAACCTGGATTGGCAATTCATTTCATATATGATATTATACATGTTTCAATGCCATTCTCCCAAATCATCCCACCCTCTCCCTCTCCCACAGAGTCCAAAAGACTGTTCTATACATCTGTGTCTCTTTTGCTGTCTCACATACAGGGTTATCATTTTTTAAAAAATGTTATCCAAATAATACTGCTGCTGCTAAGTCACTTCAGTCATGTCCGACTCTGTGCGACCCCATTGATTGCAGCCTACTAGGCTGCTCCGTCCATGGGGTTTTCCAGGCAAGAGTACTGGAGTGGGTTGCCATTGCCTTCTCCACCAAATAATACCACATGTTAACAATTCCATTGACATATCTCCATTAACTAAGATGACCCCATGGACTGTAGCCTGCCAGGCTCCTCTGTCCATGGGATTCCCCAGGCAAGAATACAGGAGTGTGTAGCCATTTCCTACTACAGGCGATCTTTCCAACCCAGGATCTAATCCATGTCTCCTACATTGGCAGGTGGAATCTTTATCACTGCACCACCTGGGAAGCCCAAGCTTTTAAAAAATTCTATAAATGATCAACTAGATGGTCTAATCTACAGAATTCTACAGACACCATTTTTTTTTTAATTCCACAGAAGCATCAACTAGAAGAAAACTGCCATCACTGCGTGGAAAAATAGAAGAAGTCTGCCATTCTCAGTATATACAACTGAAAGATAAATATTTTAATCTCCATGATAACAGTGTTCAGACACACACACAGGAAAAAAAAAAAACTTTTAGAACCCATTTAAATAAGTCAATGCATAGCTTTAAAAATTTAATAAAAAGGAGAATAATTTATTCAATGTTTCTGGCTGTTGTTCATCTTTTATTACTTTTTTTCCTTTAAACTGAGCTGAAAGTAAAGGATTTCTTTAGACTTCAGAGAAGTTTCAATAAGCAGTAACTTAAATGACAATAGACTAGACATTTTTAAATGATACTATAGACACATGTTATTTTAAAAGCACTTGAGTGAAAACCTTTGTTGATAAATATTTTTTTCAAGTTTCTCCTCAAAGAACTCTATAAAACTCAAAGGGGAAACATAATATATGGGATGGGTGAATAACTACAAAAGTTATGGCTATGAACAAAGCTTAATGTCCAAAATGAAACTTGAATAAGTGAAGCTGTGAAAGTAGAAGTCAAGGGAAGGTCATAGTATTTGTGTTTCAGTTGTTTGGCTTGCTCTTAACCATACATCTTGGAGTTGTTTTCCAAGCTTGTTTTAACGTGATTGTTTTTTCTGCTCTTTTGTGGTGGAGAACTTTAAACGCAGCTAAGTTTGGACAGTGTTCTCCAGGGATGATCTTTTCAAGCTAAGATTAACAGAGGCCAAGAATGTCCCCCTTTATCTTCTACCTCTTAATTGCTCAGTGACAGAGGTATATATAGGTTGTGTGATGACCCCTAGCTACATGGTGTATTTGAAAAATCCCCATCAGTAGATTATAACATACTGAGCGCAGAGCATAAGACTAGCATCCCCATGAGAATATGTTTGCGTTTAATGGTATATCTTGATGATGAAACTCACTATCGTGTTTCTCACTTATATATTTATCATTTGATTACTTTTCATTTAGCTCTGAGCTGATTTGTTTGTTCATAATGTCATTTATTTTTTGTTGTTTTGTATCTTATAAACCATATTTTGAAAATTGCTTAAAACAAAGAGACCCAAAAAATTAGTGAAATACAAAGCCTAATTTTACAGTAAAGAGAACTAAACTAAATGAGGATGCAGACAATACTCATGAAAAGAATGACTTATTTACTTAATTTGACTTACTGATTCATTCATTCAACAAACCTCCTCCCTCTTCCTGATCCGTCTTTCAAAAGCTTTCAGATTAATCTCCTAACACAAATTTTGATTGTGTACTTTACTATTCAAGAGCTTATAATAAGTGTCTCCCACCTCATTCTACTTTTCTCAATTTCCCTAGCATCTAATATTAAATGGCTGGAAATGAGTAGACATTAAGTCAGTATTTGTGGAAAGTTTAAAAAAAATTCATTCCATCTAAATTTCTCTTCCTGACTGAAAAATTTTCCACTTACGTGCTTTACTTCAAGCCTTATTTTCCACCATCCCCAAAGAAAACCTCCTTTCAGGCAACTTATCTTAAAAGCCCCAGTCTTAATTCCATGCCATTGCTCTTGACGTCTTCCTCTATGGAATATATTGTTCTGCATCTTGGTAAATATTATACAGCTCTCGTTAAGATTTAAAATAACATTCTGAATATCTAACATACTCCCTGTGTTTTCCATGGCTTCTAGGTCATATTTAAGGATATGGCACACTTTTAGGTTTAGCCATGGAGGTAAAATATTTAGCACAAAATTGTGATACATTCTTTATGCATTTATGAATGCATTATCTGTTTATTACCTCATTCAATGTTGATTCATTCCAACAAATATTTGTTGGGTGAATACCAGTGCCAAACAATGTGCTAAGCACTAGAGAGAGAAATGGTAAGGAAAACAGAAATAGTTCCTTCCCTCTTGTAACTTATAATAGGGAAAGAAGGGACAGTGATAAACTCATTCAAAAAGATGAACAATGACACGTGTAGACCCATGGCTGATTCATGCTGATGTACAGCAGAAACCAACACAACATTGTAAAGCAATTATCTTCCAATTAAAAATAAATAAATTTTAAAAGAAAAAAGTCAACAATCAAAATCTATGCAAAGTGCAAAGAAGGAAAATCATAGGAAAAAAACAGCATCCCTAATAAGGGAATATAATCTAGTTGGGAGGAAGGAGGCAATCTAAAGAGACCTTTCCAAGGAAGTCTGAAAAATAAGTAAGTTAGGTGAGAGCGATCTTCTGAAGCAGTAAGAAGGCTCATAGATAAGGACTTTTTAACTCAGAGAGAACAGAACATATTTAAGAGATCTAAAGAGTCTAGTATGAACAAGCATAACTTGAAAAATAATGTCAAAACCCACTACGGCAAGAATGGTGGAGATTTTTTCGGTGTGTCTCACAGCAGTAAAGGTAGATCAATGTAAGTTTAAAACAGAGGAGTGACAAACAACTCTGGCTACTGTGAAGACAACAGATTGAAGTTGGCAAGAATGGGGGGTCTTTTTATAGAGGACAATGATGGGGGCTTGCTCAGAGCCTTTAGAGAAAACCAGGAAGGGCAGTTGCAACTGCATAGGAGAGACACTTGTTCCTCAGATGAGGTGTGCTTGAGTTAATTATCTTACTAGAGGTAGGAGTTGGTCACTAAGATAAGGGAGGGGTGCATATTTTTGTCTCTGTTGCTGCTGCTGTTGCTAAGTCACTTCAGTCGTGTCCGACTCTGTGTGACCCCAGAGACGGCAGCCCACCAGGCTCCCCCGTCCCTGGGATTCTCCAGGCAAGAACACTGGAGTGGGTTGCCATTTCCTTCTCCAATGCATGAAAGTGAAAAGTGAAAGTGAAGTCACTCAATCATGTCTGACTCCCAGTGACCCCATGGACTGCAGCCCACCAGGCTCCTCCATCCATGGGATTTGTCAGGCAAGAGTACTGGAGTGGGTTGCCATTGCCTTCTCCATTTTAGTCTCTATTCAACCAGATAGAGCATTTCTTTCTTTTGACCTTCCTGCTCCTCTCTCCTTTGGATTATGACACTACACTTTGGACTCTGCTTTCCTACTGGTAACCATGATAACCATCTGTTCTTTCATCTCTAAGTAGACTTCCTGGATACTGAAATCTTTTCTGCCTCCCTCCAGAACAATTGGGGATTTAACCTTTGTTTATTCAATGTGTTTAAGTTTTGTACTGTCTCAGATACTCTTCTAATTAGATGAATTAGAAGCGGTTGCAAATCTTATAAAACTCAAAGTCAAGTGAAGAAGGTATTATAATTAGATTCATGCTTGCACTCAATACTTATGTATTGAATAGCTACCATGTACCAAGCCTATGGATACAGAAGTAAAATAAGACAGTACCTGATTTGGGCTTCTTTCCTGCCATAAGGACGATATATTGTAACACATTGTGATAAGGGCTGTTATGGAGACAGGAACAAAAAAGAAAACTGTTAAATATCAAAAGGATAGAAGAGTGTCCGTTTTCATGAAAAAGCAACACTTTTGTTGAGTCATAAAAGAGGAAAGAGTTTCCCAAAAATAACTGTGGTGGAAGGCTTTTCTAGACCAGGTAATGAGCATGGGGTCGAGAAGAGTCGAACACGACTGAGCGACTTCACTTTCACTTTTCACTTTCATGCATTGGAGAAGGAAATGGCAACCCACTCCAGTGTTCTTGCCTGGAGAATCCCAGGGACGGGGGAGCCTGATGGGCTGACATCTATGGGGTGGCAAAGAGTCGGACACGACTGAAGCGACTTAGTAGTAGTAGTAGAAGTAGTAATGAGCATGTGAAAGATCTGAATGGAAAATGAAAAGTTAAAAGTTGCAGAAACTTTGGTTTTTAGAAAAAATAAATAAATAACTGTGGACTTAGGGTAGGGTAGAGGATTGCTCAAAAAAAAAAAAAGGCTAACAGCAGCAAGATGAGTTCAAAGTCTGTAGTGAAAGTACAAGGAGAAAATACTGAAGTCTGGACTGTAAAGATGTAACAAGCTGTGCAGATGGAGAGAAAAGAGTAGGGTCATTCTGAGGTTTCTGAATCGGGCACTAGGGGTCATTAACTGAGAGTAAGACCACCGGACATGGAAAGCTTTAGGAGCCAAGCTGACAGAATTCTAGTCTTTGTGCTGGCTCTTCTCTTGCTCACTCTCAAATGTTGGTATTCCCAGGGACTTCCTTGTGGTACCTTATAAAGCACCAACAGATGTTTACAAATAAAGAAACAAACAAAAGCAAACAAAACACAAATAAATAGGAGGAGGAATACTTCTGAAAATGACATATTCTGCCAAGTTTGAGTTGTAAATTTTAACGCCCAGTGCCTTAGTCCTTTCTTATTTCCATGGAATTCAGGCACTAAACTCATACTTCTCTGGGGAGGCAGATGAGGTGGTGAAGTGCTCAGATTCCTGGGCTAAATAAAAAAAACCTGAGGTTTGCATACCAGCTCCTCCATATGCTAACTAACCTAACCTTTCCAAGTGTTTCTGCAACACAAACACAGGACAACAAAACTTTCTTTGTATAAATGTGGTGGAGATCACGTGAAATAACCCATGCACACAGTGCCCAGCACTGTAAGGGGCTAATTAAGCATTAGTTGTAAGGAATAATAATGAACACTATATATTGTGTGCTGTTCCAACTACTTTCTTCCTACGAGTTCATTTGATTCCCATAACAACTCAGTGAGATAGGTATTCATATTATCATTACAATCATCCCCATTTTAACAGGTAAAGGAATTGAGGCACAGAGTTCTAGTGACTGGATTAATCTTACACAGTTTGCAGATGCTGAAGCCATCATTTGAACATACTTTAGAGTCAGAAATATTAACTCCAAGAGATCCTAAAGTTCCCACATGGTTCTAAGGAGATTCTTGCTTGTTCCCATAAGCTTTGCTCACGTGCTCACCTACAGACACCTGGCCTCTATGAAGGATTTCTCTCCTATATGATTCATGCTCCATACCTGGCAGGCAGATTTCTCATTTTTCTCAGTTCTTTCCACTTATAGGCTGTACAGTACAATTTTGAATTTAGTCATTTACTTCTACATCTCTCTGTAATATACGTGAATCTTGTCTTGAACATAAGCCCTTAAGGCAGGGATTATATCCCATACTTGGTATTCTCTCTATTGATAGCTTAAGGTCTGAGTATCAGTAAGCTTCCAATGAATACTTGTTGAGTGATTGACTGTCAGGCTCCAAGGCATCATTTCTGGAAGAAACAACTAGAGAGATTTGCATAAGGCCTGGTCATTCATACTAAAGATTTCACATTAACAAATATGCAGTCAATGACACAGAGCTCCACTTGTGAAAATATCACCAAAGCATTCATAGAGAAGAGACAAAGCTCTTGTAATCTGTGATGAAGAATGACTTAATCTTGTTCTTGTGTCTAATTACTGTGAAGATTACTTTTACCATCTAATATAGAGGCATATTTAAGGATGATTTTATGGAATAAAATTTTTTAGATTTTTATCTTTTAATAATTACAATTAGGGCAATGTATCAATAGAAGACTGTTCATTGGCATAGGTCATTATAGTACTCAGAAAAAAATATTGATGTATTTAAAGCAGGTTGAGGAAAAAAATTAATGAGCAACTGCTGTTTTTTAAAACAAAGTAATAGATCTAAAATGAAGAACAACAGATTTTACAGTAACCATCCAAGTGCACTATTTAGAAAGTAACAGCTTGAAAATAATAGTCCTCTGCAATAATTGGTATGCTCAAATTGTTTAAAAACCAGAGTCATAAAAAAAATGCTTAAAAGTCAAATAAGTCAGGTAAAAGAGTAAATGTCAAAGCAGATCTTAGAAAAAAAATAAATTTTAAGAAGATCATTTGAAAGGCAATGACTAGCATGGGATTTATATTTTTCTAACTTATGAAATAGTCATTGTAGCGCTTGTCTCATTTTTGCCAATACCACAAAGTTTTTTTAGAGCAAAGTAGAAGTTTTAAAATGTAACTGTAATCTATTTATTCATATATTCAATTTTAAGATATTTACTGGTATCATGCAAGAGAATTTGCAATAATATGGAAGTGATAGAAGACCATTTCCAGCCTGAAAATAACTAGAAACCTACTAAGTACAAAGTCCCATAGCTATAATGGAGATTCAAAGTCCTTCAGGAAACAAGGGAGTTATCGCTTCTTCTTTTTGTACAAGAGTCCAGAAAAGCCCTCACAGCAGTGATGGCATTTGCATTGTTACTTAAGAATCGGTAGCACTTGGACAGCACTAGATGGGAATGGCATCCTGGATCAGAGAAACAGAAAAGCAAATGATGTAGAAAGTGTTCAGTGTGTGTGGCATGTAGCAAAGCAGCAGGGTTGTTTAAAAGGAAGTTAAGACACATATGTGAGGCGAAGACAACAAGAAATACTGAAAGATTTTAGCAAGAATTTATATAATTAGACATATTTTAGAAAGATAATTTGTCAGTGATAGAGAATAAGTGGAAGGGGAAGAGAAACTGCAAAATCAGTTAAGGTATCCTCTCTCCCAGGACAGGTTGCTGCTGCTGCTGCTGCGAAGTCGCTTTAGTCATGTCCGACTCTGTGCGACCCCAGAGACGGCAGCCCACCAGGGCTGGGATTCTCCAGGCAAGAACACTGGAGTGGGCCTCAGGACAGGTTAGGATATTGTATAACCAGAGGTTCCCAAATTTCAGTGGATTAAATTAACAGAGACTTATTCCTTGCTCCTGCTCCATGTGATGTGGGGGCCCATGGAGTTGGGGGTGGGTAGCACTTTCACTTTTCACTTTCACACACTGGAGAAGGAAATGGCAACCCACTCTCGTACTCTTGCCTAGAGAATCCCAGGGACAGGAGCCTGGTGGGTTTGCACAGAGTCGGTTCGCACAGAATCGGACACCACTGATGTGACTTAGCAGCAGCAGCAGCAGCATTCATCCATATCTTCTCCACTCACATATCCATTTGTAAGATCATTTGTCTCTATAGTATGGTGAACTGTGCACTGGATTTTAAAGGACTCAGTCTAGGAGTAACACATGCCCCTTCAGTTCACATTGCATATGGCTATGCCTACTTTCAGGGGATGGACAAATACAATCCTACTATGAATCCAGGAGAATGGGAAATATCCATGAACAGTACCAGTGACTGTATCAAGAGGCGACTGCAACAATACACATAAGGTAATAAGGATGTAGGCAGTGGGAATCAAAAGAAGAAGAGTAAAATTAGAACTAGAATCAAGGCCTTGCTAACTAATACAGGAGGAAAGAAAGGGATCTAGAATGACTCTAAGGGCTTAAACCTAGAAGACTAATTGTGTCTTTAGCAGAAATTAGGAAGTAAGAAGAGTTGATCTGAGGGTTGGGGAGTGGTGTAGAGGATGGAGAACTGCAAACAGAGAATGCTTAGTTATTAAGTTTAGACTCCATGAAGTTATAAGCCCTGCCAGGGATATGTAAATAAGGATATCCAAAGGACAGTTGAAAATTAGGAACTGAAATTGAAAGAAGAGTTCAAATGTGGAAATAAGGATTTTATATTCAATGACATAGAAGTAATGTGTAATGTTTAAATCTATGGGCTCAGATGAGGCTATAAATTTTGCTTTGTTAGACTGACCTTACCACATTCTTGAGCCAATAGAGAATGTTGATCTTATTTTACTGGCTTCACAGTCCCAGAGAGAATAAACTACCAATGATAAAAATAATAATAATAATAATAATGCAGACAGGAAAAATTTGTAGGTGTTCTGGAGGAAAATACACTTCTATTTTAAGTAATAAAATTGGTAAGAGTTATGAATTTCAAATCCTTCAGGAGTCTTTCTTTAATATAATCTTATAGCTTTTATATCTCATTCCTAGAAGGTCATCATGCAAATAAAAATGAAGGCTGCTAATCTCCACTGGGATAATTAATAAGCACACACTTAAGATAATCCTCTGGATGGCACTGTAACAGTTTTGCACTTTTTAAAATTAGGCTTCCCTTTCCTTTTTCCTTAGCATGTACTGCTACTGCTAAGTCACTTCAGTTGTGTCTGACTCTGTGTGACCCCATAGATGGCAGCCCATCAGGCTCTGCCATCCCTGGGATTTTCCAGGCAAGAACACTGGAGTGGGTTGCCATTTCCTTCTCCAGTGCATGAAAGTGAGAAGTGAAAGGGAAGTCGCTCAGTCGTGTCTGACTCTTCGAGACCCCATGGACTGAAGCCTACCAGGCTCCTCCGTCCATGGGATTTTCCAGGCAAGAGTACTGGAGTGGGTTGCCATTGTCTTCTCCATTAGCATGTACAGGCATAAGCTTTTAGTAGAGAAGTAACAAGGTAAATCCTTTATAAAGAATTTCAAGCAAATTTCCTGAACACAGCTTCCAGCTCAATATCTTACTTGTCTGTGCAGGTAAATATGAAGCAATCCATTACTCAGTCAATACACATTCAATTACTCTCATAGTGAAGTCAAATATATACAATGAAACACTCTGGGGAAGATTTCTCAAATTGATTTTACGATCTGTTAGTGGATTATTTAAATCAAGTTAGTAGGCCAAAGTTAGTATTAAAATGAAGAATATAGAGTTAAAATACTAGAGTGCACTGACTTTAATAAGTCTAAGTACTGCTTGAAGACACATTATGACCTTTTCATTGTGTATGTGTGTGTATGTGTGCATCTGTTAGAGAGAACTGGTCATAATTTAATTTTTTTTTTTTTTTTTTACCAGAAAAGAGTTTAAAAACCACTACTTTACTGGAGTGAGGACAAAGGAGAAAGACTGCTATGTTAATCAGGAAATGCTTTGGTCACCTTATTAGTTACAGGAAAATATCACCCATGGCTAACACTTCAACAGCCATAGAATATTCTCAGTCCTTTAAAATCCACCAGGTCTTTGTGTCTGCAGCTTTTAACTTCACCATTTTCTGCTTGGTTGATGATTTATACCCAAACTATACCTTAGAGAATGAATGTATTCAAACTGGATGTCAACCTTAATCAGATTCAGCATATACATACTTCATTCTCCATTTCATCTTTGTTAGCAGAGCTTAAGTGTACTGGGATTTGTTTCACAATCTTACCAATAATACTACATTATTTCTATTGAATACTAAACCACCTTATTGACCCTGAAATTTACTACTATACTAAATATTTCTAATTGCCAGAGTAGTCTCTATCTACTTCAAAAGGAGTGAAAGGTTCAGAAGAAAGGTCAAATTTCCCAAACTTAGAAAAAGATTATCAATTTTTAAAATGAGCATAAATATGCAAAATATTATCTGTAATATATTTTATTAATCCAGACAATATTAGAATCAAAAAAGGATTAGATATGGAATATCTCACTGTTCTATTTTTAGTTTTTTTAGAAACTGCCATACTTTTTTCCCAAACTAGCTGCACCATTTTATAGTCCTATCAACAGTATACAAAGGTCCTAATTTCTCTACATCCTCACCAACACTTTTTTAAGATAGCCATTCTAATGTGTGTGAGGTTACATTTGAATTTTTACAAGCAATATACATTCCTATTTGACTTTTGCAAGCACATATCTTAATTTTGCTGAGAGACATAAGCATATATATTTTGTAAAAGGCTTTTTAATGTTAACTCATTAAATGAGTTTCTTCCCTAAAACAGATGTATTCCTATAAAGAGTAATTGCAACCACCTTGATATGAAAGGGTGGTTTGGCTTGTGGTGGAGTCAGATAAAGCATCTACATGCTGGATAATAACCCATTGGAATACACTGCACCTACAAATCTAGGGGGGAGTTAAGGGAACCCTAGACTTCTGTGCATTGAGATCTTACAATAATCTAACAGAGGAGTGTAAAATTTGTATGAGTCTAAGAAGAGTGCTGGGTAAAGTTTCAGTTTGTTATATAAGGGAATTTTTTCCTGAAATTCCGATAACTGATCATTCAATTGATAGACAAAATAATACACATAAAACATCAGGATGTTTCTTTCACCCTAAAAATTTTTAGTGGATGCCTCCTCTTCCCCCTTACTTCTTGTCCTTTTTCTTCTTTATTTTCACTTCTCATCTCCTCCTCCTCCCTTCCTCCTCTTCCTCCATCATAAACAGTTCAAACATATTAAAATTGAACATTAATGAATATTACATGAGGAATGATTTTAGATGGAAAAGAATGTTTATCAATGTTGTCAGTAGTCCTAGCAGAGACAAATATAAAACTGATGGCAATGGAAGGATGTGTAATAGTTGTATGTATGTGAAAAGAAGCTTTTAAAAGATTCTTACTAGGATAAAAAGAAAGAAACCAAAGTTAAGGAGTAACTGGAATCTTTGAGAAGATAATGTGATATTCATAGATGTTGAAAACTATTTTCCTTTGCCATTATGATTAAACAGAGATAGTTTTTCTCACCAAATATTCCTTGTGACCCCTACACTTTCCAGCCCCTTGCAGTTATGAAGGGCATATGACTATTTATTGATAATAAAATGTGGATCAGAGAAATATGTATGACTTCTTAGCTGAAGCACTGATGAATTAGAATTCTGGTTCCCCTGTCCCCCATCCTCTCTGAACCATTCCCTGAGTTAGACATGTCACAAGAGGAGGAGCACAGGGACCCTGAGTCGTTGGATGGACCTGTCTTGGGTATTGCATGACTGAGAACTAAACCTCTGTCATGTTCAGCTATTACAATTTGGGGGTTGTTCCTATAGCATGGCCTGACCTTAATCAGACTACTATGCGGAAACTGGTTATTTAAAGAATTAGCAGTGGGATTGAGAGCAATAAGAAAGCATAGAACATAATTTAAGTCCTAAATAAGTATACCTCTCATCATTCTACCATTTCTCTCTCCATCTTTTCCATGTCAAATATATTGGATATACTTTTCTTTTTAAAATAGCTGTATTAGTTTCCTAGTGCTATCATAACAAATTACCACAAACTAGGTGGCTTAAAACAATAAAAATTGTGTCTCTTGTGGTTCTTGAGGCTAGAAATCTGAAATCAAGGTAGAGGAATCTATTCCATGCCTCTTTCCTAGCTATGGGTGGTGGCTAACAATCTTTGGCATTGGTTATCTTGTAGGTGCCTAACTCCAATCTCTATCTCCATCTTCACATGGCCTTCTCCTGGTATCTCGGTGCCTCTCATCCTCCTCTGATAATGGCACCAATCATACAGGATTAGGGCTCACCCTAACCCGGTATGATTCTCATCTCAGTTTATTACATCTGCAAAGCCCCTAATTCCAAATACAGTCACATTCCCAGGGACTGGGGGTTAAAGCTTCAACATTTCTTTTTGGAAGATACAATTGAACCCACAAGAATAGTTTGCAAACCATAGCTTTCAACAATAGCTTACAAACAGCTTCCCACTTTCATTTTCTGGAAGTGAATGCTATAAATTGGATTTAAACAGCTCTTACTTGTAGTCACCATTTCATAAATTGTTTTGTTTTTGTTTGACATAACTGTTACCAACTTTTAAAAGGAGAAATTATCAGAGTTCCATACTTCCTCAAATTCAAACATAATTACTTCTCTGCACTTACTGAAAATTATGTTACTATATATGATACTCTAATAAGTCTGCATGCTGCAGGCAAAATATCATGGGTTTCAGGCTTTTTAAGCGCCCCTGCTAAGATAAGTGGGAGCAGCAGGGCAAAGACAGGATCAGATGATCAGAAGTGGAATATAGGTGTCCCTCCAAATGGTCAGTTCAAAGCCTCTCAGTTTTTTTCATTTGTTTTTCTCTTGATATTCAAGACTTGGTCCCTCTCCTGGCCTCCCTTTCTCTTATTCTGCCTTGTTATAGTGGATGGTTCTCAAATCTCTCTCATAACATAGAGAGTCAGGAGCAAATGTCAAAGTACGAAGGCTCCCTAAAATTGCTTTTGTCTCATAAATTCATTAAGCACATATAAGTATATTTTTAGTAGCATCTATCACCCACCACCACACCACGACCATGATATAGTAAGCACTTATTAAACCTATGGGGTCACACAGAGTCGGACACCACTGAAGCGACTTAGCAGCAGCAGTAGCAGCAGCAGCAGCAAACCTGGGAAGGACTGATGTTGAAGCTGAAACTCCAATACTTTGGCCACCTGATGCTAAGAGCTGACTCACTGGAAAAGATCCCCATGCTGGGAAAGATTGAGGGCAGGAGGAGAAGGGGGTGACAGAGGATGAGATGGTTGGATGGCATCATCGACTTGATGGACATGGATTTGGGTAGACTCCGGGAGTTGGTGATGGACAGGGAGGACTGGCGTGCTGCAGTTCACGGGGTCACAAAGAGTCGGACACGACTGAGCAACTGAACTGAATTGAAACCTGGGAGATACAGTAGTGAATAAACTGAGAGCTTTGTCATGCCAGAACTAACACTCTGAAAGGAAGCACAGAAATCAGATACAAACCTGGTTTAATGGGAAGAAGATTTGACTTGGGAGTACAGAGCAAGTATGAATACAGAAAACCAGGGAATCCAAGCAGGTCTAGACCATGGGAGGAGGAGCCTGGTAGGCTGCAGTCCATGGCGTCGCAAAGAGTCAGACACGACTGAGCAACTTCACTTTTCACTTTCATGCACTGGAGAAGGAAATGGCAACCCACTCCAGTGTTCCTGCCTGGAGAATCCCAGGGACGGGGAAGCCTGGTGGGCTGCCGTCTCTG
>NW_011494607.1:2242178-2260602 GCF_000754665.1 Bison bison bison
GACAGTGCCTGGAGAATCCCAGGGACGGGGAAGCCTGGTGGGCTGCCGTCTCTGGGGTCACACAGAGTTGGACACGACTGAAGCAACTTAGCAGCAGCAGCAGCAGAAATCAGGATGTGCTTCTAGTGGTCAGTATATAAATGCAGTTGTGACGAATTGCCACGAATTAGGCTAACAGAGGGGTATTGTAGGCAGCAATACCATCATGGGCCCACATTCAGAACTGAGAGAGGGCATGACTTGTTCTATAAATCCAGTGGAGTATAGGATGGCCACAGCTCAAATTATAATCTAAAAAGTAGTGAGAGATGAGACTGGAGAGAGATGCAGAGGCCATAAGGCACCTTATAAATAAGGTGATCATATAATTCATCATCCAAACCAGACCATGTGTGAGACTAAAAGGGTCACCTTTAATAATTAAGCTGGGGCAGGAGGATGAACCAGGGCTGTCAGAGACTAACTGGGATGTGTGGCTACATGACTTATAAACCACATTAACTGAGCTTGGATTTTATACTAAGGTCAATCAGATACCATCACAGAATTTTATACAGAGAAGTGGCTCAATATTCAATATATTTGATAAATCTTACTCTAGCTGAAGTATAACAAACAAATGAGAGAGAGTAAAATGAGAAGCAGGAAGATGCACTAAAACATTGCTGTGATACATCTAGTTAGGAGGTGACGGTGCCCTGAATCATTGTAATAACTGGGAGTCCTGTAAGGAAACTGATGAAGTGATATTAGGCTGAAGCACATGAAGTTGCTGCACTCACCATTTTTAATGTACGAAAGTGGCAGTTTCATAAGTTTCAACTAATAGATTTGCAGGAAATCAGATAGATTGGACTTCTTCGGTGAGTGTGAACTAGACAAATTAACAATTTGAAACATTAGTACCTTCTGGTTTTTCTCCCATGTGACCAATAGTGGCTGAATCTTAGACTATAAGGGCATCCTTTTACTGGGAGGAGTCAGAGTCTAGTGGCAAGAGGAGGAAAAGAACAAATAAAGAGCTCAAATCTGGTTTCTGCATGGAAAAGGTCAGAATTCAGGTGAGAATTAATGGAGTAGTGTTGAAAGCAAATGACATTTTCTCTTCCCTGAACAAGTTCCTCCACAACCCATCACCACCATCCCTCGGGCTAGATCAGCCCCTAAACCACTGAGGATAAAATAATTGGCAGAGGTGAGAAAAAAAGTCAAACATATGGATGTTCCACATCAAATTTAGGAATTAAAAGGGCAGACCCTAGTGTCAGATTACCTTCTGTCACTTTATAAGTTATTTAACCTTATGCCCCAAATTTCTCTTCTACAAAATTAAAAGAATACTATCTACATCATTACACTGTTTTGAGAATTAAATGAGTTAATATGCTTTCATCACTTTCAATAGTATATGGCAAATTTTAATCACTGTACAATTGTTAGATGATTGCAATAGTAATAGTAGCAGTATGAGTAGTATTATTAGGATCAATGATACCGACAACACCCAGACAACAGGAGAACAGTTGATTGCATACGCAGACACAAGCAGGGAACCAATCTAAACAACAATCCCTGAGTGCTCCACAGTTCTCAAAGCAGGAAGGAGAAAACTCTCAACACTCTCATGGGCCAATCACTGAAGAAACAGGGGAGTTAGTTCATTTGCTAGAGATGACCAGAGTGCAGTGCAAAGTGACCAGCTTAGGAGAAAACCATGTGCCAGATGAGATGTGTGGTTGAAGCAAATAGTGAAGTTACTTTAAGAGAAGGCATTCCTTATTCCTCAGCAATAAAAAGGAACACCTTTGAATGAGTTCTAATGAGGTGGATGAACCTAGAGCCTATTATACAGAGTGAAGTAAGTCAGAAGAGAAAGATCTATATCATACACTAATACATATGTACGGAATCTAGAAAGATGGTACCGAAGAATTTGCAGAGCAGCAATGAAGAAACAGGCATAGAGAACAGACTTACAGACACAGGGAGAGTAACATGGAAACTTACATTACCATATGTAAAATAGATACCCAATGAGAATTTGATGTATGTTTCAGGGAACTCAAACAGGGGCTTTGCATCAACCTAGAGGGCACAACTGAGTGACTTCACTTTCACTTTTCACTTTCATGCATTGGAGAAGGAAATGGCAACCCACTCTAGTGTTCTTGCCTGGAGAATCCCAGGGACGGGGGAGACTGGTGGACTGCCGTCTATAGGGTAGCACAGAATCGGACACGACTGAAGCGACGCAGCAGCAGCAGCAGCAGCAGAGGGTGTGATAGGGAAGGAGACGGGAGGGAGGTTCCAGAGGGAGGGGACATATGTATACCTATGCCTGGTTCATGCTGAGGTTTGACATAAAACAACAAAATTCCTCAAAGCAATTATCCTTAATTTAAAAAATAAATAAATTTGAAAAAAAAAAAGAGAGAGAGAAGGCATTCCCAAACTCCACAAGTTGAGGCAATCACAATATACTCTATATGTTGATAAATGTAATCAGGATCCAAAATGCACAGCTCTCCGTTCTGACTCCCTGGATGCTATATATGGTCACCCAGATCTTATATCAGGAGAAATATCAGAAGGCTGACTCTTGTAAAGACTCAGTTTTAAACTGAAAAGTGACCCCTCCCCCAAAAGTACTAGCTTGGATTGAAATTATCTAAAAACACCTAAACTAAATTGCTTAGCCTAAGCACCCTGAAAGCTCAGAGCTACAAATAAATTCTATACTAGAAACATGAAATGTATTCATACATTTTTTGCACAACACTATGAAGATTATTCCTGTTACAAGGAAAAACTGGGTATAATGGGGAGGATGAAGAAAGTGAACATTAGGAAGACTACAAGGTTTCCAGCTGGACAACAGCTTGGTTGACAGTGCTTTTCTAGTGCTTGGTGGAGGACAGCTGGAAGAGGAGTAGAAGATGATCAGTGTGCAAATTCAACTTCCAACATTCCTCTGTTTCTTTTCATTAACTCCTACCTCTCTTCAGATAACTCAGCATTATGTAGCTTTTTATAGTTTCAAACACAATCAGATTGGAATGCAAATCTATGTACCTTCATTCTAGTAAGCTGCTTTAGATCCTAAAGTGTATGTTTCCAATATTTCCAAAACCAAGTACAGGATTCCTACTTCACTAAACTGAATTATAAGTTTAGAAAATATACAGTAATGATGCTAGTTAGGTAAACATCATCAATCTTGGGAAATCACTTTTGTTCCCAACCTTTCATTTGTAAGAAAATAACAAAACTCACCTTTCTGTCACACTAGGTTGACTCATACCACTCTATAACAATGAGGTTAAATGAAAGGGAATAAAGAGGACAGATAAGGGATATTAAGATGAAAGGAAGACAGATCTAAGGATGTCTAAAACAGAGAGAAAAATAGATGTAAGAAAATGAAATAAATTCACGACTGTACACATTCAGTAAATGGGTTGTAGTGAAATTAAAATTCCAGGGGTAAAAACTAGTGCTAATGTCAACCTCTTATTTTTCTCACCTCCAAAACTAAACACAAAATCATAAACCCTGAAGCAAGCAAGAGGAGCTTCTTTTTACCATTGAGGTTAACAGGCCTTATATAAAGCAAATAAAATTTAATTTAGCTTTTGCAGCATGGAAAAGGAGGAAGATGAAAGCAAAATAAAAGACAAAATGAAGTTTTAAATTGTGAACATAGAATAAAACCTTAAATAGCTAAGAAAACAAGGTAAATTATACTTCTCTATATAAAATTACAATGCTTCAAAGCTTTGATTAATTTCTAGTTTGGAAAGATGAAAATTTTTCTCCTTTTTGCTTATAGTTTCTAACTGTAGTGAGTAAGTAATAAGCATACATTACTTTTATTATCAGGTTTTTTATTTTTAAGAGGGAGATTCAGTTTCACGTACTATTGTGGAAGGGGGAGGACAAGGAGAGGCAATGAAATATCAAGATATAGAGGAAATGGAAAGAAATCCAACACAGGAATGAAAGAGAACAAGAATGAAGTGGGTTCAGCTGGAGAAGGGGGGTAAATAGACATAAATGTAAAGATAATGGGATACGGGGAGGAGTGCTCAACACTCCTCACCTGTCTTAAACCTAATGCTTAAAACTTTCTACTTCCCAAATCTCCACCCCTTCAGATCCACTTATCACTGACACAGTGACTTACTCAAATCATTTCTTTTAAAACAGAGAAAAGATCCAGCTTGAGAACCAACACGTTTCCAATTTTACTTGATCAATCAGATGGGAAAGAAGTTGGGTGGGAAGACTTTGCATCACCTCCAGCCCTAAGTCATGGGCTGGCCTCACAGCCTCTGTTGACAGGATACAACAGCTTCTCAGAGTTGTGTGATGCCCCCTAAACTTCTCAATGTTCACACTATTGGAGTAACCCCACCCTATAAGGGATGGATCTTGGAGCTGTATGCAACCAGATTCTAACATAAAAAGCAGTCATTGAATAAAGACAAAGTAATCACAAGGAAAGAAGAATTAAAGTGCTGGTTATTTTACTGAAGCATGATCATAGTGATGAGACTTTTTAGATTATATTGCTCGATTGCCATGTCCAATTATAAGAGCATTGCATACACTGTTTCACAAGTAGTCATGTAACTACTGAGTTATTCATATATCAGAAACTCAGTGATTCATATACCAACTAATTCAGTTGCTAAAATTGATATCAACACTTAGCACTCTTTCTGATCATTGCATTTATTTTGGAGTGCCTTACAGACTCAATGAATAGAGCATGAATTAACAGAATTGAAGTCTTTCCAAAAATTTGCCAAGGACTTTGAGAATTTTGGTCTCCATTCTCATATCTCAACTAGCCAAACACACTTTTTAGTTACCTGGCTATTATTCTGCCCAGCTAGGGTGATGAGATTACTATTGGAATTTGCCAGAAGCAGCAGGACTATCATCACCCAGGGAGATGGATGGTGACAATCCAGCAGCAAAAAATGGCACAGCAGTTAGATCACAAATAACAGCAAGCAAAAAGTAGATAATCAGGTATTAGGTACACATGCAATTAAATGCTTCAATTTCATCAAAATTATATTCAGACACTTGAAAAAAACAGTGACATTAATTATATTATACACCTTATTTTAGAAGTAAAGAACAGGGAAGTTCTCTCTCACCACACGTACTTGATGGACTATGGCTAAATGATTGAGTTTACAATATTTAGCCACAAGCAACAATTATAGTTTTCACTACAAATAAAGACTTGGGTTTTATATTGTGGCCTCAGAGGTCCATTTTTAAAACTGCAAATAACTGGCATACTATCCGCTTGCATAAACACCACTCCATATTGAGAGACAATTCTTGTCAGACAATGTATGTCACACTGTTTAAGTAATACTCCCATTGAGTGGAGTTATATAAGACACTGCCAAGTTTACCTGCTGAGAAACACACTTCAATAGTTCTCACACAGCATGAAGGCATTTATCGTTATTTAAATACAGAAGAAAAGAAAAGGTTCTGATGTTTTTGACATTATAACTGGCTTGTGGTAAACTGCTGTTAAGAAGTATTCAGTGGGTTGTACTTGTCCTACACAATTGGAAAGTATCTCTCATGCTGTTCCACAAAGTAGTAAGGGGAACAGAAAGGGTTTCAGTAAAATGTCTTCCATAGCTCCTTACCTTGTGCTCCCATAACTCTTCAAAGTCAACCACAGACTATTCTGAAAAACAGATTAGCAATTAAAAGGGGAAAACATTTATATGAGTATGTATGCATGTGTAATCATTTTCCTAAGAAAATACACTTTTCCATTATCCTTTCTTTCATTTTTCATGTGTCTAAATAGAATGCTTATGTTTTGACAGAGGAAAATATATATTGATTTTCAGCTGTTGGCCAAATATTGAATATATAGCAATGGCACTCAGGCAAAGTTCCATGTGAAGCAAAGTATTTTGAATTAGATCAACTTTTTCCCATCTCAACCTTATCTCTATCACCTAATAGGGTCAAGTAACAAACCGCTCCAAGTAGAACTATTCACAGATGGATCTAGCCATTTAAGTGTTCTTGTATGCATGCCGGCTGCTAAGTCATGTGACTGTGACTCTGTGGACCTTAGCCTGCCAGGCTCTTCTGCCCATGGGATTTCCCAGGCAAGAATACTGGAGTGTGTTGCCAATTCCTTCTCTGGGGGATCTTCACCACCCAGGAATCAAACCCACATCTCTTGCATTGGTAGGTGAGTTCTTTACCACTGAGCCACCAGGGAAGCCCTTAAGTATTTTTACTATTACACAAAATCAATAATGTATGTGAAGTATAAAAACATTTGGGGGGAAATGTTTTTATTGCTGTTAGCAGAAGAGAAACAAATTCAAAAGTACCATATACTATGAATATCCTGTTGAATTTGGAAATTTGTAAAATACTAAACTATAAGAATATCCTACCAAATTTAAGAACAGATTTTAGATACTAAAAATTAAAACATACTTAGATTCAATAGTAATGGACTCAAGAATGACTAACTCATGATCAATTATCAGTCTGTTTTAAAGAATATGCTATCTTAACCCTAAGGCTCAGGTAAAGGAATCCTCTTAAGCCTCTTTTGTGGCTTCCCTGGTGGCTCAGATGGTAAAGAATCTGCCTGCATTGCAGGAGACCCAGGTTCAATCCCTGGGTCAGGAAGACCCCCTGGAGAAGGGAATGGCTATCCATTCCGGTATTCTTGCCTGGAGAATTCTCATGCACAGAGGATTCTGGTGGGCTGCTGCCCATGGGGTTCCAAAAAGTCAGATGCAAAACAGGTCAAGAAGCAACAGTCAGAACCAGACATGGAACAACAGACTGGTTCCAAATTGGGAAAGGACTTCGTCAAGGCTGTATATTGTCACCCTGCTTATTTAACTTATATGCAGAGTACATCATGTAAAATGCCATCCTGGATGAATCACAAGCTGGAATCCAGATTGCTGGGAGAAATATCAACAACCTCAGTTAAGCAGATGATACCACTTTAATGGCAAAAAATGAAGAGGAACTAAACAGCCTCTTGATGAAGGTGAAAGAGGAGAGAGAAAAAGCTGGCTTAAAACCCAACATTCAAAATACGAAGATTATGGCATCCAGTCTCATCACTTAATGGCTAACAGAAGGAAAAAAAAGTGTAAACAGTGACAGATTTCATTTTCTTGGGCTCCAAAATTACTGCAGACAGTGACTACAACGATGAAATTAAAAGATGCTTGCTCCTTGGAAGGAAAGCTATAACTAACTTAGATAGCATACTAAAAAGCAGAGAAATCACTTTGCTGACAAATGCCCATATAGTCAAAGCTATGGTTTTTTCCAGTAGTCATGTATGGATGTGAGAGTCGGACCATAAAGAATGTTTACCACAGAAGAATTGATGCTTTTGAACTGTGGTGTTAGAGAAGGCTCTTGAGAGTCCCTTGAACTGCAAGGAGACCCAACCAGTCCATCCTTAATGAAATCAGGCCTGAATATTCACTTGAAGGATTGATGCTAAAGCTGAAGCTCCAATATTTGGCCACCTGATGCAAAAAGCCAATTTATTGGAAAAAACCCTGATGCTGGGAAAGGCTGAGGGCAAGATGAGAAGTGGGCAACAGAGGATGAGATGGTTGGATGGCATCACCGATTCAATGGACACAAGTTTGAGCAAAGTCAGGAAGACAGTGAAGAACAGGGAAGCCTGGTGTGCTTAGGGTTGCAATCGTGACTCCAAGGAGTTGTGAAGAGTTGGACATGACTTAGCAACCAAACAATAACTAGATGCTTCTAAATAGAGGTGTCCATGAAAGCTGACTTTGTTATCTAGCTAGGTGGTACATCTTTAAAGCTAAAACAAATAAAATAAAAATAAAACAAGCTCTTCTTTTTGAAGTGAGCATAGCTATTTCAAAATTAGACACACTCGAGACCAGACTAGGATGTACAGGGCCCAGAAGCTATGGTGAACTGAAGCAAGCATTACATACTTATGTTAATTTACACAGCTAAATTTAAAAGGTCAGCTCTTATCATTAGTAGTACTTCTTTATCACTCACTTCACGTTTGATAAGTTCAACATTTACCTTTCTAATAAACACACACATAGTTTCTAAAGTGTAAAATCAAAAGCACCTAAAGGCTCCTTAAATAGCATTTATCTCCCTATTTACACCAAGAAGGCAATGAGCATAAACCATTGGTTTGAAGTATCTAACGTAACGTGCCCCAAACATGTAGCTTTGGGGAACTGTGACAGTTAAACAACTGAAAAAAAAAACAAGCTATATAGACCCGTTTTCTAAATAAAAATAGGTTGATTTTTTTCTATTTTTTCCATGACTATTAAGGTTGGAAATTATTTGGGCTAGCAACCTTGAGAAAAGAAAGGATGAGGAAGCTAGTTTTCCTTTTCTAATTTCGTTTCCCATTTTCCCACAATACCTTTTTAATTTTTCTAGTTTTGTTCCAGGTTTGCCATATATCCATACCAACAGCCGAAGAGCACAGCTGCATTTAACAGCATCCACACTTACTCTCAAAGGATACCTAAAACTTTGGCTGTGATATTAAAAACATATATAGTCTAAAGAACAGATAAATTTTCCCTTTTTTCTGCACACAGATCTCAATTATAAACTCATTTAATTTAGATTAACTATGTGCTGAGGTAATTCCACCACATAAAAATATGTTTATACCTGGTATATTCTGACTCTATTTTATTGTTAATAAGCATGCCTAGTCTTCTATGAGAGCTTAACTCTGATTGCTTTATTATTGCAGCTTTAAAATACACTGCAATAAACTACAAGTACACAATTTTTAAAGGAATTTTCTATTAAAATACCTCTAGTTAATAGCAGTAAGTGAAAAACCATATTATTAAAGGCATCTAAACAGCTGGGATAAAGAAACAGCTTAGGTTCCTGCGGTTGTTTATTCAGTGTAAAAAGAAGCCTGAGTAGAGTAAAACTGATCTTTTTTTTTTCTTCATAAGAATGTGTCATTTAAAGAAAAAGTACACCAGTAAAATAAACTACTGTAACAAGTGGTTAAATCAATGACGGCATGTCTTTTTCTTTGGCTAGAATAATCAAATTTGAAAAGGTACTCAAAATGTGAAATTTCAAAGTTTACGTCTCCAGCCACTTAGAAATGCTGACATAGTGATGACCTTTCTCACACCTCCCAGATATTATCAAAGCCAGCAACTGGTATCTCTGCATTTCATTTCAATAACACAGAAAGAGACCTCACTGTTCATTTTTATAATCTCTCCAAGTGAGTACATTTTCACAATTTCACTTTGAGCTTCTCTTTCTCTCATCACAAACTAACCTCTTTCCTTAGAAGATGATGCCTAAACTTCATCCTTTGTTCTCTGCTCCACAACGCTGTAACTTGCCCCTCTGCTCAGTCACACCCCATGACCTACCCTTCCCTCTCCTGAACTGCTCTTTTCCCAATCTGCCCATTCAAATTCTTCTCTTCTGTTGCTGCTGCTACTGCTAAGTCGCTTCAGTTGTGTCCGACTCTGTGCGACCCCAGAGACGGCAGCCCACCAGGCTCCCCTGTCCCTGGGATTCTCCAGGCAAGAACACTGGAGTGGGTTGCCATTTCCTTCTCCAATGCATGAAAGTGAAAAGTGAAAGTGAAGTCGCTCAGTTGTGTCCGACTCCCAGTGACCCCATGGACTGCAGCCCACCAGGCTCCTCCGTCCATGGGATTCTCCAGGCAAGAGTACTGGAGTGGGGTGCCACTGCTCTCTTCTGTTAGGCCAGCCAAATTCCTTCTCTGTGAAGCTGTCTCTACTCTGATGAGCTGAAAATCTTTGTTTCACTAAGAATTTTTAAGCATTTTAAATAGTTTTAGTAAATCCCTTTCCACATACATACTGCCTGTATTAATATTATTGTATAATTGTATTGTATACCTTTACTTTTTTTCTCTACTTAGATAATTCTTAGAGGGAAAGATTATGTCTCTCTCATCTCACAGTATAGGAAACTTACAGTACATGTTCAATACACTCTTGTTCAATGAATAAACTGGGATTCTTCTTCTCCCATTAATATTATTATGGCTTTACACATGATCATAGTACATGCAAAATAGATAAGATGAACAATAAACTACTTTAAAAGTCAAACAAAGAATATTTATTCTGCTTTATCTGCCTATAAAATTTTAAGTCTTAAATTTATCACAAAGACTTAAAGAATAAGATCCCCCAAAATAAGGCAAGATTTTAATCCTTGTATTTTTTAAATTTTCTTTAAAAAAGAGAAAAGAGAGAAAAATGATCAACTGTCATGTCATTCCTTATCTCAAAATTTAGCTTAACAAACATTTATGTTGCTTTATGTAAGTAAACATCACTAGAATAAGATCATGTCTTTGTTTTGGAAAAGTAAAGCAATATAATCACTCTGGAAAACAAGTTTCCCACTTCTTATAAGATTAAATGTATACTGATCATGTAACCCAGGAATTCTACTCCTAGATAAATATGAGAAATGAAAACATATGCCTGTAGAAAGACTTGTACGTGACTCATATATAGCAGGGGCTTCCCAGGCGGTATTGTTGGTAAAGAACTCGCCTGCCATTGCAGGAGACATAAGAGATTCGGGTTGGATCCCTGGGTTGGGAAGATGCCCCTGGAGGAGAGCGTGGCAACCCAATCTAGTATTTTTGCCTGGAGAATCCCATGGACAGAGGAGCCTGGTGGGCTACAGTCCAAAGGGTCACAAAGAGTCGGACATGCCTGAAGTGACTGAGCATGCATGCATGCATATATAGCAAGTTTATTCATAATAGCTAAAAACTGAAATCTAAAAGTTGTCAACAGGTTTTAAATCTTATATATAAACTGATATATATATATATATATATCAGTATATATAAACTGATACATACTGATACACTGTAAATGCTTAGGAATTAAAAGGATCAAATAGTGATGAACACAAAAATATGGATGACTTTTATAGACATTGGGCTGAACAAAGGAAGGCAGACACAAAAAAGAACATAGTTGGTGATTCACATAAAGGAAATTCTAGAACAGATGAAACTAAGCAGATAAGTGGGAGGAGATGCAAAAGAACAAGCAGGACCTTTCTGAGAAAGTGGAATGTTCTATTTCTTGACTAGGATGGTGGTTACACAGGTGTGTACATTTGTCAATTGTCACCCAAAAGGTATAGTTATGTGTGAATTTTATTTTCTATGTAAATTATACTGCAAAAAAAAAAAAAGTTGTTAAAAAAAGAGATTGTGGCTGTGTATCATACTGTAAATATTTTACAGTCATATGAATTTCATTTTCTCAGCCTCATTCTCTAGAATGGTAACCATAATACCAGTCCTCAGGGATCTCAGAAATAGTGGAAACAAAGAGAATACAAAGTCTGATATATAATTGGCACTATCTCTTCTGTAGAACAGGAAAATAGTTAAAGCTTATGAAAGTTAAATGGAAACGGGTTTATTTATTTATTTATTTTTTTGGAAATGGGTTTAAACTCAACATACAAACTATATTTTCCAAAGAAATCTCATTACACACATCTACATAAATGTAGATAATTATCAAACTACATCACCAGAAAACGGCAGTGTTTTAACCAACAGATGTCATTTAGGCCAGGGTTCTAAATAATGCTTATGATGAAGGTTGGTTCTAGAAATAGAGCCTCTTTATCTGGCTTAACAGTTGTATTGTAGGAAGCCATGACCAGAACACATGACCACTGGAAACGATACGGTTTCTAAAACTATATAACATCATTCAGATGAGTATCTGTTGATCAATTTCCAGTTAACATTATAAAATAGTTGATTATTTCATTTAGCTCATTAATTCAATCATCAATTAAATCTGCATACAAGCAAAAGAAAAACATGCATATCTTGGGAAAGAGATGTTATTCTGTTAACTCACACACACACACACACCGACACACACCCACAAGGCTAAACTTACACAGCTGTTTTTTTCTAACTAAATTAACAATGCTTATTATATTCTGGATTCCAGATGCAGAACAACATGTTTCATGTTAACAGGCCTCCTTTCTGACCTGGCAATAATGCTAAGGAAACTCAGCTAGAATTCTGGCCTCCAGACACTCTTATCTTGGGAGATAGAGACAAAGGAATACAATTCTCTGAATTACTTTATGGTGAAATTTTAAGTGCTTATTAAAGTGTTATCAAGGGCATCTCTTTCTGTGCAAAGAAATAGAGGAAAACAGTGGTACAAGAAAGATTAGAAATTGCTTCAAGAAAGTTGGAGACATCAAGGGAACATTTCATGCAAGGATGGTCATGACAAAGGACAGAAATAAGAAGGACCTAACAAAAGCAGAAGAAATTACGAAGAGGTGGCAAGAATACACAGAATAATGATACAAAAAGGCCTTAATGAACCAGATAACCATGATGGTGTGGTCACTCACCTAGAACCAGACAACCTGGAGTGTAAAGTCAAGTGGGCATTAGGAAGCATTAATATGGTCAAAGCTAGTGGAGGTGGTGGAATTCCAGCTGAGCTATTAAAATCCTAAAAGACGATGCTGTAATGGCAATGAAACATGTAAAATATCATGTAGGAAACGAGTTGCCAGTCCAGGTTCGATGCATGACGCTGGATGCTTGGGGCTGGTGTACTGGGACGGCCCAGAGGGATGGTATGGGGAGGGAGGAGGGAGGAGGGTTCGGGATGGGGAACACATGTATACCTGTGGCGGATTCATTTTGATATTTGGCAAAACTAATACAATTATGTAAAGTTTAAAAATAAAAAATAAAAAAAAAAAAGTGCTGCACTCAATACGCTAGCAAATTTGGGAAACTTAGCAGTGACTACAGGATTGGAAAACAGTTTTCATTCCACTCCTAAAGAAGGGCAATGCCAAAGAATGTTCAAAATACTGTACAGTTGTACTCATTTCACATGCTGGCAAGGATATGTCCAAAATCCTTCAAGCCAGGTTTAAGCAGTACATGAACTAAGAAATTCCAGTTGTACAAGCTGGGTTTAGATAAGGCAGAGGAACCAGAGATCAAATTGTCAACATTTGCTGGATCACAGAGAAAGGAAAGGGATTACAGAAAACATTTACTTCTCTCTCATTGACTATGCTAAAGCTTTGAATGTGTGGATCACCACAAACTGTGGAAAATTCTTGAAGAGATGGGAATACCAGACTACCTTTCCTGTCTCTTAAGACCTGTATGCAGATCAAGAGACAACAGTTAGAACCAGACCTGAACAACAGACTGGTTCAAAATTGGGAAAGGAGTATGACAAGGCTGTACACTGTCATTCTGCTTATTTAACTTATATGGGGCTTCCCTCTTAGTTCAGTTGGTAAAGAATCTGCCTGCAATGCAGGAGACACAGGTTCAGTTCCTGGGTTGGGAAGAACCCCTGGAGAAGGAAATGGCAACCCACTCCATTCTTGCCTGGAGAATCCTATGGACAGAGGAACCTGGCAGGCTACAGTCCATGGGGTCACAAGAGCTGGACACAACTCAGTGACTAAACCACCACCACCACCATGCAGAGTACATCATGTGAAATGCCAGGCTAGATGAATCACAAGCTGGAATCAAGTTTTCCAGGAGAAATATCAACAACCTCAGATATACAGATGATACCACTCTAATGGGAGAAAGTGAAGAGGAACTATCTTCCCTCCTGATGAGGGTGAAAGAGGAGAGTGAAAAAGCTGGCTTCAAACTCAACATTCAAAACAGTAAGATCATGGCATCTGGTCCCATGACTTCATGGCAAATAGAAGGGGAAAAAGTGGAAGCAGTAGGGAAAAAATGGGAAAAAGTGAACAGATTTTATTTTCCTGAGCTCCAAAATCACTGCAGACAGCAACTGCAGCCATGAAATTAAAAGACACTTGCTCCTTGGAAAAAAAGATATGACAAACATAGATAGTGTATTCAAAGCAGAAACATCACTTTGCTGACAAAGGTCTGTATAGTCAGTGATGTGGTTTTTCCAGTAGTCATGTACAGATGTGAGAGCTGAACCATAAAGAATTGGTTTTGAGCACCAAAGAATTGATGCTTTTGAACTGTGGTGCTGGAGAAGACACTTGAGAGTCCCTTGGACTGCAAGGAGATCAAACCAGTCAATCCTAAGGGAGATCAACCTTGAATATTCTTTTGAAGGATGGGTGCTGAAGCACCAATAATCTGGCCACCTGATGTGAAGAGTCTACCCATTGGAAAAAAATCTGATTCTAGGAAAGATTAAGGGAACGAGGAGATGTGGGTGCAGAGGATGAGATGGTTGGATGGCATCTCTGACTCAATGGACATGAGTTTGAGCAAACTCTGGAAGGTAATGAAGGGCAGGGAAGCCTGGTGTGTTGCAGTCCACTGGGTAGCAAAGAGTCAGACACGACTTAGTGACTGAACAACAACAAGGGCATCTCTATTCCAAATCTGTTACCATAAGTTACAACTGGATACATCCAAACCAAGCTGGAAAACTAAGACTATGGGTGGCATAATGATTAAATATAAATCTCTCTCTCAAGGTGGTTACTAACACTCCCCTCAGAAAGAGTATAAAGAAGAGGCGTGGGAAAGTTTAAAAACAGCTGTAGACGGTGATCTTTACCTATGTGTGCTTAGTTCAGTTGTGTCCAACTCTACGACCCTATGGAGTGTAGCCTGCCAGCCTCCTCTTCCATGGATTCTCCAGGCAAGAATACTAGCATGGGTTCCCATGCCCTCCTCCAGAGGATCTTCCCAAACCAGAGATCGAACCCAGGTCTCCGGCATTGCAGGCAGATTCTTTACTGTCTGAGCCACCAGGGAAACCCAAGAACACTGGAATGGGTAGCCTACCCCTTCTCCAGGGGATCTTCCCGATCCAGGAATCAAACTAGTCTCTCCTGCATTGCAGGCAGATTCTTTACCAGCTGAGTTACCAGGGAAGTCCTAGTTGAATTTAAAATGTCCTTGACCTGGTTGAATTTAAAATGTTCCTCCCCTCAAACTGGACTGAGTTGATGTGTCCCAGGCCTTGGTCATCCCTGGGTCCCCTTGAGGAAATGGTTCTAGAATTAATGGCTTTAGACTGTTCTAAGGGCAATTTCCCCTTTGAGTCTAACACTCCTTACCAAAAAAAAAAAAAAAAGGGGTTATCTACAACTGGATACCTACATCTGAGATTATTATCTACAGTAACAGATAAGGAGGTCTCAACACCAGGCCTCTTAAAACCAAAGTCCATTGTCTTTGTCGTCTTCCGTGTCACCTTAGCCCACCCATTCTTCTGCCTCCACAGCAGTAGTTCTGCTTTCAAATCCCTAAAACAGATCTCCAGATAAAAGTCTATTCTCACTAAGATCTCTCCCCTGAGCTTGAAACAAAAGAAATATTTTAATTTCACTCTTTAGAAGAGAAAGGCTTTCTCAGTACTATGTAAAATACTTCATTTTCTACAAGAACTTTCATAATAAAATATAGAATAAAAGACAGTTAACAAGAGAAAGCTACAATTACAGCTTAAGATCCACAAAGACTTTATAAAGACCTACTGTTAGAGAAAACTCCTACAAATATATTTATAATCCATAAGTTTTATCTAATTTTTACCCGATAGTTGCAAAATACACTAAAAAATATTTCAATTGGTTTTAGAAAGGAAAAAAAAAAACAACATGAAATTAAGCAATGGAGTTTAACAGAATTCTTCTATACAACAAGTATGTAAATTGAGAGTAGTTTCTTTGAAACAGAATTGAAAACACACATAATGCATTTTAACGCAGAGTGTACAAAGACACTAAGATCTGTAATCCCGCTAAATGTCAACAATACTGTAACCCACTTATTGTGGAGTCACACATAATGAAATTCCATTTATAGTGAAGTAGAATGGAAATTTAAAATTATGTCAATGGAATGTAATGCATAAAATATAATTCCAGTAATGTTCATGTCTTATTAGAAAGAAATCTTAGTGAAATGATGACTTCACTATAAGTCTCCAATGTCTCTCAAAGGGGATATTCAAAATAACATTAGATTTTAAAATCAATATTTTACTCAGTGAATTATAATAAATTCAGTTTATAATTCCTTAATAATATGAAACTATACACAAGTCTACTGGAAAGATAAAAAGGCATGTATATTAATATGAAACAATTTGACATATGTATTCTAAGCTGTATCTGATACTTATGAATAGAATGTTAAAAAATCAATTAAATAATACAATTAAGTGACAGAAGAAGTAAAAATTATCTTAAACACACAGAAAAAATGATGAATTTTTCTCTCTGGAAAAGATGAGAAACCATCATTTTTTTGACTGAATCAAAAAAAACTTTTTATAGATTATCTATAGTCAGTGTTTAACCCTACTGTCCCTAAACTGTTACAAAGCTTCAGTTTTTATATTAGCTTTCTCCATTTAAAAATTGCTACTTTCCATATCAAAGAGAAGATTTATATAAAACTGAAATACATGTCTGGGATTTAGAAAGTCTGGGATTCTATTTCTATTCATTCTTACTTTTATCAAGTTAAATCATTCATTTTAAGTACTGACACCCATGTTACTCCAAATCTAGGAATACACTGCTACAAACAAGACTCAAAAGTTTTGTGTGGAGGCACAGACATGGTGGTGAAAAAATAAAACATCCTAGATACCAGATGCTACACAAATGTAAAGCATATGAGAGCAGCATGGTGGAACAGGACGCTGTAATTAAGTCCACCAGAAAGAATTTGATTTTCTCTACTAGTCAGTTCAGTTCAGTTCAGTTCCTCAGTTGTGTCTGATACTTTGTGACCCCATGTACTGCAGCGTGCCAGGCCTCCCTGTCCACCGCCAATTCCCGAAGTTTACCCAAACTCATATCCATTGAGTTGGTGATGCCATCCAACCGTATCATCATCCTCTGCCATCCCCTTTCCTCATGCCTTCAATCTTACCGAGCATCAGAGTCTTTTCAAATGAGTTAGTTCTTCGCATTAGGTGGCCAAAGTATTGGAGTTATAGTTTCAGCATCAGTCCTTCCAATGAATATTCAGATTGATTTCCTTTAGGATGGACTGGTTGGATCTCCTTGCAGTCTACAGCACTCTCAAGAGTCTTCTCCAACACCACAGTTCACAACCATCAATTCTTTGGCACTCAGATTTCTTTACATTCCAACTTTCACATCCATACATGATTACTGGAAAAACCATAGTCTTGACTAGACTGACCTTTGTTGGCAGAGTAATGTCTCTGCTTTTTAATATGCTGTCTAGGTTGGTCAAAACTTTGAATTTCCTGGCTGCAGTCACCATCTGCAGTGATTTTGGAGCCCAAAAAAATAGTCTGTCAGAGTTTCCTCTGTTTCCCCATCTATTTGCCAGGAAGTGATGGGACCAGATGCCATGATCTCAGTTTACTGAATGTTGAGTTTTAAGCCACCCTTTTCACTCCCCTCTTCCACTTTCATCGAGAGAGGCTCCTTAGTTTTTCTTTCAGGTCAGTTCAGTTCAGTTCAGTTGCTCAGTCATGTCCGACTCTTTGCAACCCCATGAATTGCAGCACGACAGGCCTCCCTGTCCATCACCAACTCCCAGAGTTCATTCAAACTCATGTCCATCAAGTCGGTGATGCCATCCAGCCATCTCATCCCCTGTCATCCCCTTCTCCTCCTGCCCACAATCCCTCCCAGCATCAGAGTCTTTTCCAATGAGTCAGCTCTTCCCATGAGGTGGCCGAAGTACTGGAGTTTCAGCTTTAGCATAATTCCTTCCAAAGAAATCCCAGGGCTGATCTCCTTCAGAATGGACTGGTTGGATCTCCTTGCAGTCCAAGGGACTCTCAAGAGTCTTCTTCAACACCACAGTTCAAAAGCATCAATTCTTCAGCGCTCAGCCTTCTTCACAGTCCAACTCTCACATCCATACATGACCACAGGAAAAACCATAGCCTTGACTAGATGGACCTTTGTTGGCAAAGAAATGTCTCTGCTTTTCAATATGCTATCTAGGTTGGTCATAACTTTCCTTCCAAGGAGTAAGCATCTTTTAATTTCATGGCTGCAGTCACCATCTGCAGTGATTTTGGAGCCCAGAAAAATAAAGTCTGACACTGTTTCCACTGTTTCCCCATCTATTTCCCATGAAGTGATGGGACCGATGCCATGATCTTCATTTTCTGAATGTTGCCTTTGACTGTGTGGATCACAATAAACTGTGGAAAATTCTGAAAGAGATGGGAATACCAGACCACCTGACCTGCCTCTTGAGAAATCTGTATGCAGGTCAGGAAGCAACAGTTAGAACTGGACATGGAACAACAGACTGGTTCCAAATAGGAAAAGGAGTACGTCAAGGCTGCATATTGTCACCCTG
>NW_011494607.1:2260702-2284345 GCF_000754665.1 Bison bison bison
ACTGGAAGAAGCACAAGCTGGAATCAAGATTGCTGGGAGAAATATCAATAACCTTAGATATGCAGATGATGCCACCCTTATGGCAGAAAGTGAAGAGGAACTAAAGAGCCTCTTGATGAAAGTGAAAGTGGAGAGTGAAAAAGATGGCTCTGCCATCATACCAAATGTTCCCTTGGTATGTCTAATCTTCTGGAAGAGATCTCTAGTCTTTCCCATTCTGTTGTTTTCCTCTGTTTCTTTGCATTGATTGCTGAGGAAGGCTTTCTTATCTCTCCTTGCTATTCTTTGGAACTCTGCATTCAAATGGGAATATCTTTCCTTTTCTCCTTTGCTTTTCACTTCTCTTCTTTTCACAGCTATTTGTACGGCCTCCATAGACAGGTATTTTGCTTTTTTGCATTTCTTTTCCATGGGGATGGTCTTGATCCCTGTCTCCTGTACAATGTCACGAACCTCCGTCCATAGTTCATCAGGCACTCTACCTATCAGATCTAGTCCCTTAAATCTATTTCTCACTTCCACTGTATAGTCATAAGGGGTTTGATTTAGGTCATACATGAATGGTCTAGTGCTTTTCCCTATTTTCTTCAACTTAAGTCTGAATTTGGCAATAAGGAGGTCATGGTCTGAGCCACAGTCAGCCCCCAGTCTTGTTTTTGCTGACTGTATACAGCTTCTCCATATTTGGGTGCAAAGAATATAATCAATCTGATTTTGGTGTTGACCATCTGGTGAAGTCCATGTGTAGAGTCTTCTCTTGTGTTGTTGGAAGAGGGTGTTTGCTATGACCAGTGTGTTCTCTTGGCAAAATCAAACTATGGTGGAGGTAATGAAGATAATGGCGACCTCTTTCAAAAGGCCCCAAGCATGCACTGCTGTACTCAGTGCCCCCAACCTGCAGCAGGCCACCCCCGACCCATGCCTCCACCAGAAACTCCTGAACACTCATGGGCAAGTCTGGGTCAGTCTCTCGTGGGATCATTGCTCCTTTCTCCTGGGTCCTGGAACACACAAGGTTCTGTTTGTGCCCACCAAGAGTTTGTTTCCCAGTCCTGTGTAAATTCTGGCAACTCTATGGTGGGGTTAATGGCAACCTCCTCCAAGAGGGTTTGTGCCATACCCAGGTCTGCTGCACCCAGAGCCCATGCCCCTGTGGCAGTCCACCGCTCACCCATACCTCTCTATAGAAATCATGATACCCATGTTATGTGCTTACTTAAATTTAATTTTTAGGATCTGCTCTGTTAAATTTATACTAATTGCTGAACAGAAATTTTAAAAGTGTTTAATATTCATTCCCAGTTACAGTGCAATATTTAACTTGAAAGAAATTTGCCAGTATGCTAATAATTCTATAGTTTTGGGAAAAAAATAGTTGAGTGCAGAGTATTTTTATTATCTGATTTATATTGTCATTTCAATCACTTTACTGTTTCTTCATCTATGAATAATACACACCAAGAGAATAAAGATTGGAGTAGCATGTCAGTTTTCTATTTCCTTTAAGTAAATTTTCAATTGAAAATATTGCCATGGCCTAATGAATTCTTGTAGACTAGGGCTTCATCTGGTATTAAAAGGAAGAAAACATAGCTAATTGCAACAGAAGTTCCTACTCCTCCCTCCCACCCTCTCAGCTCATAAACACAGAAATCAATCAAGAAACCTAAGAAAAATTTATATATATAATAGGATGAATATTTTTACACTATACATAATGATAAGTGGGGCTAAAGTTACAGAAGTGATAGAGGTGTATTCACACCTGAGGACCTGGAGGAAATGAGCTTTTAATTCCATCTTAAAAATACAAGAGAAAGAAGCATGTTCAAAAGTAGGGCATGCTGAAGAAAAGGAAAGATTTCTTGATGGCTCAAAGAGCTCAGTAAAGGCATAGAGGGTGAGGATTACCTTTTTGGAAAAAAATGGGTGAAAACAGATTAATTTAGAAAAGGTAAAAAGGAAAATCCTTTCCAAATGATGAGCTTAGAAAATGTTGACGGGTTAGGGACAAAACTGGTGGAGAACCTGAAATATTAGTGTCTAATATATATTTTAAATGATAGCTGGTAAACATTTTAATCTTATGCATTATAATCCTCATCCAAAAAAGACCCCACACACAGAAAAGTCCTGAGTAAACAAAGAAATATGCACTCCTCATCCAAAGCTTAAAAACTGCTCAGCTCTTACTGGAATATCCTAAGAAATAAAGTATGCCTCAAAAGCATAAACAGCATTCTAAATTATTTTATTTATCACATTAGTGGCATCAATAACAACACCTCATAATTGCACATATTGTGTTTCAGTATTTTTTGAAAGGTATATCTTATAAAAATACTCATTCTGTCATCCTGCTTTTTTAACTTATATGCAGAGTACATCATGAGAAATGCTGGGCTGGAAGAAACACAAGCTGGAATCAAGATTGCTGGGAGAATTATCAATAACCTCAGATATGCAGATGACACCACCCTTATGGCAGAAAGTGAAGAGGAACTAAAAAGCCTCTTGATGAAGGTGAAAGAACAGAGTGAAAAAGTTGGCTTAAAACTCGACATTCAGAAAATGAAGATCATGGCATCTGGTCCCACCACTTCATGGGAAATAGATGGGGAAACAGTGGAAACAGTGTCAGACTTTATTTTTGGAGGCTCAAAAATCACTGCAGATGGTGATTGCAGCCATGAAATTAAAAGATGCTTACTCCTTGGAAGGAAAGTTATGACCAACCTAGATAGCATATTGAAAAGCAGAGACATTACTTTGCCAACAAAGGTCTGTCTAGTCAAGGCTATGGTTTTTCCAGTGGTCATGTATGGATGTGAGAGTTGGACTGTGAAGAAGGCTGAGCATCGAAGAATTGATGCTTTTGAATTGTGGTGTTGGAGAAGACTCTTGAGAGTCCCTTGGACTGCAAGGAGATCCAACCAGTCCATCCTGAAGGAGATCAGTCCTGGGATTTCTTTGGAAGGAATGATGCTAAAGCTGAAACTCCAGTACTTCGGCCACCTCATGTGAAGAGTTGATTCATTGGAAAAGACTCTGATGCTGGGAGGGATTGTGGGCAGGAGGAGAAGGGGACGACAGAGGATGAGATGGCTGGATGGCATCACTGACTCGATGGACGTGAGTTTGAGTGAACTCCGGGAGTTGGTGATGGACAGGGAGGCCTGTCATGCTGCGATTCATGGGGTTGCAAAGAGTCGGACATGACTGAGCAACTGAACTGAACTGAACGATAAAAAGATTAGGAAATATAGTACATGTACAGCAATTTTTAAAGGCAGTTCTTTTAGTCTGCCCAAAAAGAGTAGCTTCATTTTACAATTTTTATTGTGTGCCTACCATATGCCAGTCTAAAGACAAGAAATAGAGCAGTAAATTTTAAAAGTCCTATTATTATGAAACTTACCATATTAATTTCTAACCATTACACAGCTGAAGATCTTGAAAGAGTAACTAGTTAATTATGTGCCCTTCTAGCTTTTTGAAATAACAATAGCTCTTGAAGTTTGTACACGATTGGATTCATCATTCAACTTATTACATAAATGAAAATCATAAACAGGTTAGACTCATTATATACATGAGCCAACTTTGACCTTAATCTATGGACTCCTGGATGAATATGGAAACTTAGGATAGGTTTGCTTTCTCAGAACATCTTAGGTAGCACATACTAGGAAGCCTGTGGATAAAATCTGCCCTTGAAAGTTGATTGGAAAATATTTTGTAAAAACTTGAGAAAGATCATAAAGAAAATAAAAAGTATTTTGAAGAATTTTTCAACATATCATTTCTACATACAGAGTGTATCAGTAACTATTTGCAAAACCAATGAAGATAGGATGTGCATTTTAAATATTTCCTTTCCATACCAATTTACTTTTTCTGTGTTACTTGGAGGTATGTGGCAAAAAATAAATAAGTAAATAAAAATAAAAGGAGGATGTGCCAAGGTTTTCAATACAGAAGAACTAAGAGTATTAAGAGTCACAAGGGAAAAAAATCAAGGAAAGGGGTGAAGAAAAACTTTATATTGCAATTATGCCTTTGACCAAACCTATCATTTATCATAATACAGAGTAGTATTATTAACAATACTATTTGTATGGCATATTTTATTTAACCCTTACAACAACCCCATGAGATAGAGTTGAACGTTATGTTCTCAATCTTCTTTATTAGATGGCAATTGAATTTCAGAATAGTTAAATGAATCTAAAGTATTGTTTAAGGTCTCAGTTTTAGCAAGGACTAGAGGCAAAACTTGTATCCTGGAGTCCCAATTACAAATCCAGTGATTTTTTTCCAATTTACCACAGTGAAAAATTAACTAGTTGTACATTACATGTTAAACGTGATTGAAACTTTTTAAATAGGGAAGGAGACTATAGCAAGTCTGTTGTTTAGTTGATAAGTTGTGTCTGACTCTATGGTCCCCTGAATCATAGACTGCCAGCTCCTCTGTACGTGGGATTTCCCAGGCAAAAATACCAGAACGGGTTACCATTTCTTTCTCCAAGGGATCTTCCTGACCCAGGGATCCAACCCGGGTCTCTTGCGTTGCAGGCGGGTTCTTTACTGCCGAGTCCTAGGAAGTGTTTTGTCTGATTTTTTTTCTTTCTTCAAAACCTGATGTCCCCAAGTTAAAAAAAAAGCAGGTTTTCCTAGAGATCTGTTTGTGTTACATGATTTCCTGAGGTAGTTTTTGTTTGTTTGTTTCAGAAATTTACCATTAGACTTACTGCACAGGCAGACAAACTAAACCTTCTCCCTATTCAGACTGTTTTTTCACTTTAGTGAATAGAGACAGTCCAAATAAAGAGAGTCTATATTGAGAGCTTTTTAACAATCCAATTAGACTTTTCATTGAAGACCATCCTAAAATTAATTTCCATTGTGTGTCAAACGTGCTGAATTGTCACCTCTACCCAAGAAGATGTTAGTGAAGACAGATGCTTCATAGGTTGAAAATAATAACTAATCTTTATGAAGCACTTGTCACGTGCCATACATTGAGCTCTTTAAAAAGTAGTTTATCAATCCCTAATAAATTCAAGTCAAAAAAGGAGAAATTCCTTTTATTTTTTTTTAAATTTTTTTATTATTATTTTTTTTTACTTTACAATATTGTATTGGTTTTGCCATATATCAACATGCATCCACCACGGGTGTACACGCGTTCCCCATCCTGAACCCCCCTCCCACCTCCCTACATGTATAATATCATAGAAACAAATCGCCGGTCCAGGTTCGATGCAGGATACAGGAAGCTTGGGGCTGGTACACTGGGATGACCCAGAGGGAATGGTATGGAGAAATTCCTTTTAAAAATTTATTATATCATAATTGAAATATAAAGAGCCACGAAGTACTACTAAAATTTCCATTCTGTTGCCTGCTTAAATAAGTTCTCATATTGGGCTACTAGCATAATCATTAGCTAATTATAGGACTTTGTGTTCCTTCCTATCTCTATTATTGACTTGGGTGACCTTGATAGAATTCTTCAACTGCTCTGCAGTGACATAAATAGTTTGTCATCTATAATCTCTTAGGGTCTCCTTGTAGAATATTTTGCTCTTCTATAGCAAAATGTCCTGGTGGTCTAGTGGCTATGATTCGGTCCTTTCACCACTGGGGCCCCAGCACAAGTCACTGGTCAGCGAAGGTGTGTTTCTTGGGGCTTCCCTGGTGGCTCAGATGGTGAAGAATCCAGATGGTAAAGAATCCATCTGCAGTGTGGGAAAACTGGGTTGGACCCTCGGGTTGGGAAGATCCCCTAGAGAAGGGAACGCCTACCCACTCCAGTATTCTCGCCTGGAGAATTCCAAGGACAGAGGAGCCTGGCAGGCTACAGTCCATAGGGTTGCAAAGAGTTGGACACGACTGAGTGAGTTTCACAAAGCAAAAGGGGTGTTACATGCACTGAAAATATTATTTTGAGCTTTGTGATCAGGTAATAAAAGAAAGAAGAAACTGGCTAACATTTACTGATTAACTGCCAAGTATTTTCACAAATGAGAATGAGGATGGTATCACCAACTCAATGGACATAAAGTTGGGTGAATTCCAGGAGATGGTAAGGGACATGGAGGACTGGTATGCTGCAGTCCATGGGATCACAAACAGTTGGACATGAATTAGTGACTTAACAATAAAAACAATTTTCACAAATATTATCTAGCGTAATTCTATTTTACGAATGGAAAATTTAAACTCTGTTGACTCAGGTTTTTGGTCTCAGTAAGAAAAATGGCAACATGGCTATGAATCCAATTCCTTCCATCTCCCAAGTCTATACTTTTTCTGCTAATCCAAGTTATCTCCAAAGCAGAGGAATATATATGGAAATTGAAGACATAAAGAAATATATGTTGTAAAGAACAGACTTGTGGTTGCTAAGAAGTGTTCGAGAGGGATGGAGTGGCAGTTTGGGATTAGCAGATGCAAACTAGTATATACAGAATGGATAAACAACAAGGTCCTAGTGTGTAACACAGGGAGCTATATTCAATGGCCTGTGATAAACCATAATGGAAAAGAATATAAAAAGAATGTATACATGTGTATATAACTGAACCACTTTGCTGTACAGCAGAAATTAACCCAACATTGTAAATCAACTATACCTTAAAAAAAAAAAAGTGTATGTTAATAAGAGTCTTTTTTATAACAAGCTATGAAGTTCACAATAGTGAAATACTACAACATAAATTCCAATTAAAATTGAATTCATACATTTGTGTTTTCAAGTATATGAGCAAATACTTTCATCAACAGCCTCAGCTGAATTTGGTACACCATGGGGCTGGAGGAAAAAAAAGGCTGCTTCAAGCTAGAGACACCAAGACAACTTTTAGGCTTAATTCATTTTTCTTGAGGCACTTTGAAAATTCACATTTATTGAGTCCCTAATAGATGCACCATGCTTTATATTCATTGTTTTATATACTCCTCACAATAAACCAATGAGATGAAGTAGCTACCTGAAATGACAATTGCACTACTTTGTGTTCTCCTTCACACTTTGAGCCTCATTAGGTAATTGAAAAAGGCATAGCAGGCAATAAGCTAGACAATTGGGGCAGCTACTACAGGCTTTTGAAAAAATATATTTGATGTGGCAAATTCGACTAACCTTATTTCCTCTTTAGAATAGGACCTTATATGTTACAAGCAACTTAAAAAGAATTACACTTTAGAGTTTTAACAGTATAGCTACCAGACTGAAAACTATAAACGATCCCATTTACAGCTTATTCTGTGGTCTATAAGCATTTATCAAGGCAACTAGGTTTTTTTGGAAATTCAGAATCCTGGAAATTTTTAGATTCCTTTATTCTATATTTTTGCTTATAAAACTGAAAATCTAATGATTAAACAATCAAACAATATATTAAATATATTAAGTACTGTGAGAGCATTAAACTGTAAAGGGTACATAGATACACATACAAATCCTCTCAAACTCTAGGATGTTTGCACAATTTTCTGTCTTAACTGAGAGGTTTGACTTCAAACAGAACTCCTTAAACCTTTTTATGAAGATGCCAGGTTCTGCACTTTTCAGAAGGAATTTTGAGATTAACTCTGCTCTTATTCTTATGTATATCATTTGATTCTTGCTCTTTTCATTCACAGACATATACAGTAACTATTTTTTAAAGAATCTGTTATAAAGACAATTGCTTCTAGCCTACTGAAGTAATTTCTGTAAGGTGACTTACAGAAATAATCAATTAATTCTTTATTATAGTCTGCTGCTGCTGCTGCTGCTGCTAAGTCGCTTCAGTCGTGTCCGACTCTGTGCGACCCCATAGACGGCAGCCCATGCTGTCTGTCCTCTGTCCCTGGGATTCTCCAGGCAAGAATACCGGAGTGGGTTATAGTCTAGCACCCAATAATCCAAAGCCTAAAAATTTAAAGACTAAAATTTGATGGCTACTTTGAAATTTATGCATAGCTTTGAGTATTATGCATGTGTATTTCTGCATACTTTTAAGTAGTGTGTGTGTTTAAATGAAAATGAGTTTTGAAGACTATATGTTTTATTTTTCTTGTTCTTCCATAAGACCTAGTGAATCTTCAATTTAAAACTAGACTACTAACATAATTCAGAAATAATATGATTTTTAAGGTATTTTATAAAGGATCAGAAAGGATCTAAAGCTCCAAAAGAGATGACAACTTAGGGTCCACAAAACCAGGAAAAGGAACATATTCTAATTTCTAGAACTAACAGTGGAACATGTGTTTGTCCTTGACAAATTTCTCCTTCTCTAAAATGAGGATAATTATATTAACCTGTTGGAAACTTTTGCTGTGTAAATGAATACATTAACACTCACAATGCACTAGATACTATTAAACCAATCTAAAGCATCTGGCACGCAGACCTAGTTGAACAAAGAGCCTTGGGAAATCGCACAGCCCAGTAGTCAATTGAGAAGACTGTAAGAGGAGAGATGTCGTTAACTTCCTACAAGGTGCCTCTACCAAGCCAGACACGAAATAGCTGCTCAGGTGTTCATCATTCAGAATTTACACAGATTAACTTGCTATTTGTACTAGATTAGGCCTGCTACAGAAAGCCAGCATTATGAGTAATAAACCACTAATAGACTAGCCTCTACAATCTTCTTCTAAATGTCATGTGCCAAACAGGATAAAGCTCCCATATTAAAATCCACATTCAAGATGACTGGAAAAATACTATATTTTTATTCATATTAACATCTTTGGCAGGCAATACCCTAGCTTTAACTCTCAATGTAATTTTAGATTATGTCTCAAAACTATCTTTATATGATAATTATCCGTGACTTTTAATAAAATGAAATATGTAGGTGAAGTTTATCCTTTCATACTTTCTAAGAAGTTAAATTTGTTAGAATCATCTCTTTGAAAACCATATTGTATTCAGAATCAGGATATTAAAGGAAAAAGAAAGGGAGGGAGGAAGGGGATGAGGGAAGGAAAGAAGCAGAGGTAGGGAGAAAGGGAAGGGAGGGAGGAGGGAAGAAGGAAGACAGAGATGGTTTGTTTTAAATGATAAAATTAGGTCAGCCCAAAATTGAGTTACTTTATTCCAAAGATTACTGCAAGACTTACAGAGATCCTTAAAGAAGTTATAAAAATCGAAGCAGAGCATCGAGTGCTTCTAACTGTAAAAAGGTTGATAACATTTCAAAGTTCCTTTCATAAAAGAAGTCATCAGATCAATACATCACTGTGTCATTTTTAATAATAGTACCTAAACTTTAGCTCTGATACTGAAATGAATGATTAAAAAAAAAAGAGAACTCTAAGGTACATACATATCCATGTGGGATTATAGAGAATTTTTGTAACAAGTACATTAGCTAAAAATGCTCCAAGAAACCTAAGGCATATTTCTAGGAACACTGGGACAAAATAAAAGGATATGTAGAAGTTCCTTGAACTTGGGCAGTTTTGAGCTATTCATATTCTTTAATAGTAGAATGGAAGTGAGATGCCAAAAGCAAAAAAAAAAAAAAGTTTTACAAAGATGCCTCTGAGCCTCCTGATGTTAAGATTGTTGAAGTGTAATACTCTGGAATGGATTCTCTTAAACATGCCCTACAAATGAAAGGTTAGGGGCAGGAGATGAATTTAAAATAATCCTACGTTTATCCTGTGTCTACCCCAATGGATTAGAGCTTGCTTGAGATGAAAAATATTAATTTATTCAATTCATTCATTTTATTCTGCTCAAAACTCTTCAGTATCATCCACCTGAGTTAGACTAAAAAGCAAAATCTTTACAGTGATCAAGCCCGCATTACTTCTCTAGCCCTTCAAATTGTGCTTTAGACCTTTGTAAGCCTGTTCCCTGTGCTCAGAGTACTCTTCCAGCTGATATCTGTATTAATCATTCCCAAAACCCCAGCAAGTGTTCACTCAAGGGTGACCTTCTCAGTGAGGTCAACCTTTATCCCTTTATCACTATTTAAAAATAGAAACCATCCTTCATTCTTAGAACTCCTGACTCCTTTTTGTTGTATTTGTCCAGAAATCCATCACTGGCTACATTCTACACAATATAGGTATTCATGATATTACTTATTCATTATATTTTCATCATATTTGTCTCAACTAGAATATAAACTCCATAAGAGCAGGGATATGTTGAGTTTGTTGTTGTTGTTGGGTGGGGGAGCTCTCTTTTGCTCACTGAATACAATCACTCTTTAACCACATTCCAATACACATAGGCCCAACCCACCAATTTCTTGCAGAAATTCTGGCCTTGGAATTCAGTTTTACCCATGGGTTCAGCCCAGAATCCATATTCTTTCTGGCTGCCTGGTATACACTGAGCCTGGCATGAGTCTTGGAGAATCATGTGCCTATCTAACGCTGTCCTTCTCTAAGCCCCACCTTCTTTTCCCATTCACCTCAGTTGGCTTCTGCCTTAGTTCCTGCTTAGCTACCCATTTCAAAGTTGTGACTAAGACTCCTAAACTCCAGTCTTCCAGATTAGAAACTAGACAATTTGGCCACTGTCAATGTTTTCTTCCTCATCTTTTCCACAGGGTCTCCACGTGCTAAATAAGGACGTAAAGCATATTGGACAGATGACCTGGAGTCACCTATTTTATTTAAGTACTCTCTTGGAAACTCTTCCAGACATGTTCTACCCACAGGATAAAATCCTACTGGACAGCTAATGCTGGCTGGACTCAGGTGTGCATTTGATAAATCCTTTGGACTCTATAAGGACAGATAACCACCCCACTAATCTTGTTATGCACAGGCTAAACAGAAATTAGTATTCCCTGTTCTGGACCCACGAGGCCTTGATTCCTCCTCTTCCATTGTGGCCCACCATTGTAGTTCCAAAATTCTGAAGTAGATTATGAAAGGAGATGTCAGAGCCCGTATAAAGCTTAAATGAATTTCTTTTTATCGGTCACTGCTAAATCTATGTGGACTAGAAGAAAGAACAATGATTCATTCTCAGCGGTCCACATTGAAAAGTCTAGCACATTAGTCATTTCCATGAATAATCAGTATTTATTAAATATATGAATAGAAAAAAGAGTGGCAATGATCTACTTAAGGAAACTTTTTTGAGTAGCAGCTATTACAGTATAACTGAAAGGAATAAAAAGTCCAAATTCTACTACTTCAGAAATTCTTTTTATTTAACTAAAACCCACCCATGGGGGAAAAAAATCCATGTTTTTCTTACAGCAATCATATCTGGGTAGAACTCTTGGGGTATCTATTTGAGTTGTTAAATAATTACATCTAAAGAAGGTGAAAAGTGTAGTCATTACAGTGAGGTGAAATCTCATCTTTTAGGAGCTACAGTAACTGAAGTGAATTAAGAAACAATTGGACAAAATAAACAAATGCAACCTAATTAAACTTAAAAGATTTTGCACAGCAAAGGGAAACCATAAATAAGACAAAAAGACAACCCTCAGAATGGGAGAAAATATTTGCAAACCAAGCATCTGACAAAGGATTAATCTCCAAATATACAAGCAGCTAAATATAAAAAGAAAAAAACCCAATCCAAAAATGAGTGGAAGACCTAAATAGACATTTCTCCAAAGGAGACATATAGATGGCCAACAAATCCATGAAAAAATGTTCAACATCACTAATTGTTAGAGAAAAGCATATCAAAACTACAATGAGATATCACCTCATATCAGCCAGATTGGTCATCATCAAAACATCTACAAACTATAGATGCTGAAAAGGATGTGGAAAAAGGGAAACCCTCCTGCACTGTTAGTGGGAATGTCAGTCAGTTCAGTTGCTCAGTAGCATCTGACTCTTTTCGACCCCATGAACTGCAGCACACCAGGTCTCCCTGTCCATCACCAGCTCCTGGAGTTTACTCAAACTCATGTCCATTGAGTCTGTGATGCCATCCAGCCATCTCATCCTCTGTCGTCCCCTTCTCTTCCTGCCCCCAATCCCTCTCAGCATCAGGGTTTTTTCCAATGAGTCAACTCTTCCCGTGAGGTGGCCAAAGTATTGGAATTTCAGCTTCAGCATCAGTCCTTCCAAAGAACACCCAGGGCTGATCTCCTTTAGAATGGACTGGTTGGATCCCTTGCAGTCCAAGGGACTCTCAAGAGTCTTCTCCAACACCACAGTTCAAAAGCATCAATTCTTTAGCACTCAGCTTTCTTCACAGTCCAACTCTCACATCCATACATGACCACTGGAAAAACCATAGCCTTGACTAGACAGACCTTTGTTGGCAAAGTAATGTGTCTGCTTTTCAATATGCTATCTAGGTTGGTCATAACTTTCCTTCCAAGGAGTAAGCATCTTTTAATTTCATGGCTGCAGTCACCATCTGCAGTGATTTCAGAGCCCAAAAAAATAAAGTCTGACACTGTTTCCGCTGTTTCCCCATCTATTTGATACAAATACTATTAAGAACAGTATGGAGGTTCCTTAAATCACTAAAAATAAAACTACCATATGAGCCAGCAATCCCCACTACTGGGTATATACTCTGAGAAAACCACAATTCAAAAAGACACACGTACCCCAATGTTCACTGCAGCACTATTTACAAAAGCCAGGACATAAAAGCAACATAAATGTCCATCAACAGATGAACAGATAAAGAAGATGGAAACATATATACAATGAAATATTATTTAGCCATGAAAAGGAAAGAAACTGGGTCATCTCTAGTGATGTGGATGGACCTAGAGTCTGTCAAACTGAGTTAAATAAGTCAAAAAGAGAAAAACAAACATTGTATATTAACTCGTATGCATGGAATATAGAAAGATGGTATAGATGAGCCTGTTTGCAAGCCAGGAATAGAGACACAGACAAAGAGAACAAATATGTGGACACAGGTGGGAAGGGAAAGAAGGTGAGATGAACAAGGAGAGTATGACTGAGATATATACACTGCTGCTGCTGCTGCTAAGTCACTTCAGTCGTGTCCAACTCTGTGTGACCCCATAGACGTCAGCCCATGAGGCTCCCCCGTCCCTGGGATTCTCCAGGCAAGAACACTGGAGTGGGTTGCCATTTCCTTCTCCAATTCAGGAAAGTGAAAAGTGAGAGTGAAGTCACCCAGTCGTGTCCAACTCTTCTCGACCCCATGGACTGCAGCCTACCAGGCTCCTCCATCCATGGGATTTTCCAGGCGAGAGTACTGGAGTGGGGTGCCATTGCCACACTACCATGTGTAAAATAGATAGCTAGTAGGAAGCTGCTATATAGCACAGGGAGCTTAGCTCGGTGTTCTGAGATGACCTAGAGGGGTGGGATGTGGGGCGTGAGAGGGATGTTCAAGGGAGGGGGGATGTATGTATACATATAGCTGAGTCACTTCACTATACAGTAAAAATTGACACAACACTGTAAAGCAATAATACTCCACATAAAAAAATTAAAATAAAAAAATAAGAGACCCAGCCAATATATCATAAAAAGAGTATGATGTGTATTAATAAGTATTAACCAGAATTATAACCAAAACTTATTCAAACTTTTGCAAGAAAGGTCCTATATCTTTCTCATGTGCATATTACAGTGTACCTAGAATAAGATCCTATTTGTTTACACAATAAAATGTTAAATATAAAAAATTTAAAAAGAGACAGAATTGGCAAAGCATGTGCAAGGTTTTCATAATCCCAAGAAACTCTTGATACAGATTCAGTTCATTACTTTGCAGGAAATCTTAAAAAAAAATTTAGGAATAAGATATATCAGCAATTTGCATACACCAATAAGTGAGATTTTAAGAATATATAAAGTATGTTATTTAAATAAACTCTAACACATCCATAATATAACAGTCAATGGTGAATATGTTCATATTTTTACTCATACACTTTATATGTTATAAATCATTTTTACCAAACTAGTAGGCCAATATGTAGTGAACAAGCCAACAAGTTACAAATGTAACAAAAGGAAATACCATAAAAAAAAAAATCAATTACAGCTTTACAGCCACAATAAATCCCCTGAAAAGTTCTCAGGTAATTTATAAAGTGTTCTCACATTTTATAGCACAGGATGTTTTAGAACTGTGCAATTTATGGTGATGTGGAAATTACATATTAAATTTTTAAGTATTCTTGCCAAACATGAGTGACAATCATCTCAAAGATGTTTTTATTTTAAATCTCAGAAGACATCTAAAAACACATTTATATTCACTGAATATTTTCTTGACATTTTTTAAGAATTCAGAAGTTCAAATACAAGTATGCATTCTCAAAACAATAGAATGTAATACTAGAATCTTGGACTTGGTTAAGGACTGGAGACTTGAATCTTAACTTCCTTTCTGCAGAGGCATTCCTTCCTAAATCATCTCTGACATGTTGCACATTTGATCACTGCATGGACATTTCCAGAAGCTGGGTGTTCCAGCACAACCCAATTATTTCTGAACAGCTCAGAACAGGGAAGGGAGAGGAGGGAGGAGAGGTTTCCTCTCATTTTATTTAACTTAAACCTTCCTCTTTGTCACACTCTTCTATGCATTTAAATTCAGGCTTTAGAAAGAATATTTTAGTCTCTCTTCCAAATAACAACCCTTCCAAAAATTCAAGGATATCTCATGATTTCCTAAGTCTTTCTTTCTCCAAATTAACAGTCTTTACTTGGAATAATCCTCCTTTAAAAATCTTTTCAGACTTCTAACCTTTCTGCTCTTCCTCCTCTCGATTTGCATCCATTTGTCAATGCTGCACTCAAATGTGTACTAAACCAACCAGCCAACCTGCTTCTAAGTTTTTTATGAGTTAACTATTCTGTCACCATATCGCACTGTATGTTCATATTGAATGGGCTGCAGTTCAGACTGCCTTTCTCATCCTGTCTTTGTACTCATTCCTGTTCATATAAAGTACACAACAAATGTTTAAAGAGGGCAACATGAAACTACTTAACATCTGGATACAAATAACAAAACCAAGTTCATGTAGGTTGTGTTCATGGATCAGCCTATAGAGACCTTTATAGATTCCTGAATCTGATAGTCATCAGCTTAGCCATCTGAATCAGTTTTGGAACACCGGCAGTCGTCATAAACTTGGATGTTATATTTTCCATCAAGCCATTACCAAGACAAATGAGCATAAGGAAACCTCTGTCACAGCCCTAAAGACTTCTTCCTGGATCGATCTTGATCTACTATGCAGTAGTCTTTGGAAATTATTTTCACTCAGTTGCAATTTACCTACTATTACATTTCCATTTCCACACATTATTTACACAAATATCAGGATAAGATCTTATCTACTGCCTTGCTGAAATACAGACCCACTTTGTATCATTTTCCTATTCTGTCAATCTTAAATTTAGTTAAGGAATTTCCTTAGAATATCTTTCCTGCTGAGTCAATACTATTGATACCACAATTCACTGTGTTCTAGAAACTATACAAGATTTCAAAGAAAAAAAACAACAAAAAAAATCTGATTAAGTTTCTAACTTAGTTACAATGTCTAAAAATGTTTCCTCATGTCAACATTCTTAGTAAACTAGTACCATACTATAAGGGAAGACAGAACTCATTCTAAATTAATTCTTGGCCAGGAAGGTCAGTGCTAGTATAATTGAAAAGAGAAAATTGATGATAGCCAAGAGAACACCTCTTCAATCAAACTCATATCCAATAATCTTCACTGAGACCTTGCTTTAACAGAACTGTATTGAAAAGGAAACATGGCCTCAAAAAATTAAATGGAAAAAAAAAAAACTTTTGTACTATAAAATGGGACCTTGAACATAAAACAATACTAGAAGTGCTCTTAGTTGTTAAGAATTAAGTTATTATCAGTTGCATGAACTTAAGTCACAGCTACTCCAAGCTTTAAGTTTTAAATGTGTCTAACAATAAATAATGACTGGAGGTAAAATAATCTCACATATATAAGGTATTTTAAAAATATAAAGCACTATACAAATTTAAGGCATTATGAATATATATTTTATGTAAACTTTAATACTAACAAGCTTTAACCATTTATCCATGAGCCAGTCTCTAAATATATTGCAAATAATCTATAAAATACACAATAACTGATGCTAGAATGCAAAATATAGCAGTGTATAGTGAACGCTATGGTATAGTTAGAATTCCTTATTGTGCATAATGTTCAAATGATGTCTCAACAAATGGCAGTATAATTTCTCCATTCTGAATTCATTTCATCTTGTGCCTGTACCATAGAAATCAGAGTTAATTTTACCTCAAATAAAACTGGGGAGAGGGAGGAGACAAGAGGGAGAATAAGAGAAAAAAAGGGGGGGGCATGCCATGGAAAACTGTCAGGAACCCACTTGATCCCTACTCTGCATGCTTTGAGCTTTAAGTAAACAGAGAGTTGATGATCTTGGTATCTTTACTCCCAGCTGCCTAAGAGTATTAAAGTATTATGTTTTGTTAAAACATCACATAACTGAGTAAAGTTAATATTTAAAGGTAGTATTTTTTAAATCAGCTGCCAAAGATACTCTCAAAATCATTCTCATAAATTCTATTAATTAAGCCACATTGACCCCATTTGACTTCTCAGAAAAGCAAAAGCCAAAATAGAAGGGAAAAAAATGTTATATAGTGAATGTAAGGTCATTTTTATTCTAGGAATTTTAATCAGGGGGTTATTATTATAGCTAGGAGCTTAGAGTACATTTTTTTTCTCCCTTTAAAATAAAGTAGCAATGCTAGAAATGCTAGATTGCAAGCAGAAAAACTATCAGAACTGTTGACATAGCTTATTCCAGTTAACTAAAAGAGGGATAAATATTCTTTAAAATTCTGGCAGATTCAGTCTCATCAAAACTTTCAAAAGCTACTAATCTCCAGATTTTGTACTCTTAGGGTAAACATTTTGATGTTTGAAACCAAACCTTAAATATTTCTCAAACTTTTTTTTTACTTTGATACATGTTTTCCAACTTACAGAAAAGTCTGCTCAAATGTTGTATTATAAATTATTGTGTTAAATGCTGCACGTGCACTTCTTTTAAAATTCATGACCATAAACTAACCCTGCAAAGTCTCCCCAGAGTTTCAGAAATCATATGCAAACATTAAGGCGCTCTGAGGAGAGTTATTTGTGTTACGTTAAGTACAACTGTTTCCCAAAGTCAGGCGAAGAGTGTTATCTGGGCACTGTGGTCTTAATTAAAACACAAATGACATAGAGGTTTCATCTGTGTTTAAGCAAGGGGAGGCATTTCACTATAATAAAATAGCATACCCAAAATAGGATGTCGGTAAATAAAAGATGAGTCTGGGGGCACCACTGCCAAGAAAGAAAATCCACATACTTAACGACTTACCGACTGAACAACAAAAAACGCCTTTACACGCCCTGTTCAAAGAGTTAGAAACAAAGTCTCTAAAAATAAAGATGTATCAGCTGCCCTCCATAAAGCTCCAAGACGAGCCACAGCTTGGGAAATCTTTCTTTGCGGGGATGGAAACGGATTTGGGGAAACTTTTTAAAGTTTTCTAATTGGTTGAAAGTTTGCCTCTTAGAAAAACTTAGGAAACTAATTTGCAGGATGTTCAGTGATAGCAAGTAGACACAGAAACGCATGGAAGATGAAAACGCTCCGTTTTCTTTGGGGGGAGGTAGGCAGACGGTGGGTGAACTCAGGGAGCTAAAAGTGAACTTGCATCAGACTTAGACCCTCTCGCCCCAAAGCGCGCTCCCCAAAGGCAAAGCAAGAAAGAGGTCCCTCTCCAGCAAGCGTAGGACGAAGGAACCAGAGAAGGTCCGCGGGCCCCAGCAGAGCGTGTGACCTGGAGCCCGTGCCTCGACTGTACCTCTTTGCTGATGCGCGGGTGGCTGCCACCGATGCTGCTGCTGCTGCTGCTGCTGCTGCTGCTGCCACTCCGGGCGCTGCGCCTGGCCGCCCCCGAGGCCTCCGCTGAGCAGCAGGACCAGGAGCACCCCGAAGGCTCGGGGCATTGCGGTAGCCCCTAGAGCGGATTCACTTTTCGGGAGCTGGAGTCGCTGCCGCCCGGTCTCCTGGCCCGGGCTAGTAAGCTGAATGTGCAGCAGCTGCTGGCTAAAGGAAGGAGCCAGCCCCCACCCACCCCGGCTCGGTCGCAGCCGGAGTGTTGGGGGAGAAAGAAGACACTCCCCCACCCGCCCCTTTCCCTGGCCCTCGCCCCACAGACGTCCCGGCCCAGGCCCTTAAAGGGTCCTCGGTGAAAGAGGCCTTTTGCTACAGCCTAGGTCCTTCACTGCGAGAAAAGATTGGCTTCATCTGTTAGCTGAACTTCAAGATAAAGGAAGTCATTGATAAGAGACCACTTTGTGACCTGTAAAATCCCTCCACGTGGAAAGCATTCAATTTTGTGGGAAATCAGCACAGCTAGGATCTTTAGCGAAGCTCAGAAGATGGACCTCCTGAGAAAGGCCTGGCAAAGCTGTGCGAGAGCACTGCGTATCCAGGTGATCCACGCTGGGGATAAGTCTGTCCCAAAGGTCCAGATGACTGCCAGGGTACTAGGAGGCAGAGGGTGAACCGGATGAGGCAGTGAGGCCAGGAGACTTACGGCTGGCTAGGCAGCAAGAGGCGGGGCGGGGGGAGGGGATCGCAAAATAAAACAAGCCCCCTTTATCCACTGCGATGTCTATGACGAATGTGAAGGTAAAAATTAAGGTTTTCCATTCAGTCAGGTAACATGCATTCAAAGAGGATAAAAGGTCTTTTCGTTTCCCTTCAGATTCAAAATGTCTTGCTTCCAGTCCCCATTTCTTCCCTGTAACTCAGCAGAATTATCTGCAAGGTTTTCTGCCACCCCGTGTTCAGATGACAGTTCCTTACTAGTTTTTTGTTTGTGTGTGTGTGTGTGTGTGTGTGTGTGTTATGGTCTGTGGCTCTCATAAGATTTGGAACAGCTCTTTACCGGAGTTTTATGAGACGTCCAGGGTGTTTTTTGGTGGAGCCAGTGAGGAGGGGGACTACTGGCGTCAGTACACAGTGAGGTTAGAGCGTTATGGGTGGGTCAGTCCCTCGCCCCAGCCCAGGCAGCTCTGTAAGGGCCACTGGACATTCATTTCGATAAAAACCCTCACGTTATATTTGCAGCCTAATTTAAGTCTATTTTGCACACAAGCAAAAGTTTTTGCATCATTTTTTTTCCCTCGGATGTATCTACTATATAAATCGAGGAAAGAATATATGTGTTTTTTAACCTTATCAAGATTTGTTTATTCCAGAAAAATCTCATAACTGAAAACACCTCTGCTGGTGGTATTGACACCAGTACAATATCTACACCCTATCTGTCACGTTGACATTGACTCCGAGTAGGCTCAGGCTTCTGTTTCATTTTGCCTGCTAGTTTTACCCAAGCATTTACACATTGAACTACATGTTGTTTTATACAGATAACTTTTTCCTCTTTATTTTATAGTTGATTTTATATTTTTTTAAATATTATGAAGTTAAGTGATAATATCTATGGATTTCCTGTCAATAAAATAAAGGAGATATTGTTCCTAATAGGATTGATTGAGACCCCTTAGCCAAATGTGCTTCCCAGGTGGCGCTAGTGGTAAAGAGCCAGCCTGCCAATGCAGGAGACATAAGAGACACAGGTTTGATCCCTCGGTTGGGAAGATCCCCTGAAGGAGGGCATGACGGCCCACTCTAGTATTCCTGCCTGGAGAATCCCATGGAAGAGGAACCTGGAAGGCTACAGCCCATCATGCTGCACAAAGTCAGACATGCCTAAAGTGACTACGCATGCATTGGCCAAATGGTGCCGAAGTGAATGGATATCCTTCAATGTTACCCATGTTTCCAAGTTTTATTAATATTAGTACTAGGAAAATTTTAAATCATTTTTTTCTTTATTGTAGAAGCAAAATGGAAAATGGCCCAAACCTTGAGAATAAGACTGATCTCATCTCTCAACTTGTTTGTCAACACAGGGATAAAAGAAATACAAAATGATTTAACCAAAATTAAGATAAAAAAGTATTATCAGAGCTATATATTTTTCAGATAGACCTCACTGAGATACAATTTACACAAAATAAATACATCCACTTGGTATGTTTCACAATGTAAGCATCCATTTGACTGAGGTGTTAACCCCTGTACTGAGACAAGTTTGTGATGCTATAACTGCTTAGGAGCAATTCTTAATTCTAAATTCCATGTATTAAGCCTTTTCTTTTATGCTTAATTGTTTTTTTTACCCCAAATTTGTGAATATTCTTCTGTTTATCCATAGAAATTTTATAACCTTGGGTTTATGATTTACTGGTGTTTGCTGTAAAGGCCTTAGGTAAGAGCTTTTTTTCTTTTTTAATGTAGATATCCATTCATTTTAGTACCATTTGTTGAGAGAATTATTATCTTCTCATCTGATTACCTTGGCCCTTTTTCCAGAAGTCAGTTGAAAATATGTGGGTCTACTTTTGGACTCTGTTTTCATGTATCCAAATATATATATACATACATATGTATATAAATAAATTTGATAGTTTGCCAATATCATAGTCTGTTAAGTAATGTTAAGTTAAGTAATGTGAATCCTACAATTTTGTTTTACAGATGAAACTCTTTTTTTCTACTCTAGGTCCTTTGCATTTCCATACAATTATTGAGCTGGTACAAAAGTAACTGTGGCTTTGGACTCTGAATTTTAAATCACCATCACTAGGCTGAAACACATCTTTATTAATCAAAGTAGGAACCATTACAATCAACACATTTTTGTCAACGAGAAATAAGTTTATTTCTGGAGCATAACAATCCATCCTTGAGATTCAGTGAACTCATGGAAAGCATTTTCTGCCTCCTGCTGGTTGTGAAAGCATTTTTCCTGCAAAAAGCTGTTGAGATCTTGAAGAAGTGGCAGTTGGCTGGCGAGAGGTCAGGTGAATATGGTGGATGAGGCAAAACTTTGTAGTGTAATTCAGTCAACTTCCGAAACACTGGTTGTACAACAGCATGCAGTCGGTCTTTGTGGAGAAGACTTGGGTCCTTTCTGTGGACCAATGCGAGTCCATTGCTTGCTGGAGGTGTTAGCTTTTGGTGCTTCTCATCAATTTGCTGAGCATACTTCTCAGATGTAATGATTTTGCCGGGATTCACAAAGCCGTAGTGGATCAGACCAGCAGAAGACCACCAAACAGTGATCATGACATTATTTGGTACAAGTTTGGGAAGTGCTTTGGAGCTTCTTCTCAGTCCAACCACTGAACTGGTCATTGCCAATAGTTGCATAAAATCCACATTTCATCATATGTCAGAGTCCAATCAAGAAATGGTTCATTGTTGTGTAGAATAAGAGAATACTTCAAAATGATGGTGTTTTTGTTTTGTTTTGTTTTGTTTTGGTCAGATCACAAGGCACCCACTTACTGAGCTTTTTCACTTTTCCAGTTTTCTCCAAATACCTAACCCTCACAGAATGGTCGGTGTTCAGTTCTTCGGCAACTTCTTCTAATGCAGTTTTAAGAGGATCAGCTTCGATGATTTCTCTCAATTGGTTGTTGTCCCCTTCTGATGGCTGGCCACTACGTTAATCATTTTCAGGGCTCTTGTCTCCTTTGCAAAACTTCTTCAACCACCACTGCACTGTACATTTGTTAGCAGTTCCTGAGCCAGATCTTTTGTTGATGTTGCAAGTTGTCTCCACTGCTTTACAACCCATTTTGAGCTCTAATAAGAACATCATTTGAATTTTCTTTTTGTCTAACATCATTTCCATAGTCTAAAATAAATATAAAATACACAGCAAGTGATAAGTCATTAGCAAAAACTCATTAAGCAAGAAATGCACTTTGTGTTTGCACTGTTCTCAGTCACTCAGTTGTGTCTGATTCTTTGCAACCCCGTTTGCAACCCCGTGGACTGCAGCCCTCCAGACTCCTCTGTCCATGGGGACTCTCCAAGCAAGAATACTGGAGTAGGGTGCCATGCCCTCCTTCAGGAGATCTTTCCAACCAGGAATCAAACCCAGGTCTCCCACTTTGCAGGTGGATTCTTTACCGTCTGAGCCACCAGGGAAGCCCAAGAATACTGGAGTAGGTAGCCTAAATCTTCTGAAAGGGAACTTGCTGACCCAGGAATAGAACTGGGGTCTCAGGCATTGCAGGTGGATTCTTTATCAGTTGAGCTACCAGGGAAGCCCGTTTAATTCATTTCAATACCAAATGGCAAAGTTCAACAATGCAAAACCACAATTACTTTTGCACCAACCTAATATTAACGTCGGAGAAGGCAATGGCAACCCACTCCAGTACTCTTGCCTGGAGAATCCCAAGGACGCAGGAGCCTGGTAGGGTGCAGTCCGTGGGGTCGCTAAGAGTCAGACACGACTGAACGACTTCACTTTCACTTTGCACCTTCATGTATTGGAGAAGGCAATGGCAATCCACTCCAGTACTCTTGCCTGGAGAATCCCATGGATGCAGGAGCCTGGTGGGCTGCCATCTACGGGGTCGCACAGAGTCGGACACGACTGAAGCGACTTAGCAGCGGCAGCAGCAATATTAACATCAGCTTTTCAATTTCTACCCCCCAAAAATAGTGTAGTAGGGAGTTTGATTGCAATTGGATTGAATATACAGATAAATATGTGAGGAAATTGATATTTTAGCAGTACCATGCCTTCTAATCCAGAAAAATATGTTTCCGTTTATTCACATCTTCATTATAAGTATATAATATAGTAAGTATTATAAGGAGTCCTTTGTAGTTTTTTTTTTTAACTTCACAATATTGTATTGGTTTTGCCATATATCAACATGAATCCATCACAGGTATACACGTGTTCCCCATCCTGAACCCTCCTCCCACCTCCCTCCCTGTACCATCCCTCTGGGTCGTCCCAGTGCACCAGCCCCAAGCATCCAGTATCGTGCATTGAACCTGGACTGGCGACTCGTTTCATATATGATATTATACATGTTTCAATGCCATTCTCCCAAATCATCCCACCCTCTTCCTCTCCCACAGAGTCCAAAAGACTGTTCTTTACATCTGTGTCTCTTTTGCTATCTTGTATACAGGGTTATTGTTACCATCTTTCTAAATTCCATATATATACATTAGTATACTGTATTGGTGTTTTTCTTTCTGGCTTACTTCACTCTGTATAACAGGCTCCCGTTTCATCCACCTCACTAGAACTGATTCAAATGTATTCTTTTGAGTAATACTCCATTGTGTATATGTACCACAGCTTGCTTATCCATTCATCTGCTGATGGGCATCTAGGTTGCTTCCATGTCCTGGCTATTATAAACAGTGCTGCGATGAACTTTGGGGTACATGTGTCTCTTTCAATTCTGGTTTCCTCAGTGTGTATGCCCAGCAGTGGGATTGCTGGGTCATAAGGCAGTTCTATTTCCAGTTTTTTAAGGAATCTCCACACTGTTCTCCATATGGCTGTACTAGTTTGCATTCCCACCAACAGTGTAAGAGGGTTCCCTTTTCTCCACACCCTCTCCAGCATTTATTGCTTGTAGACTTTTGGATCGAAGCCATTCTGACTGGCGTGAAATAGTACCTCATAGTGGTTTTGATTTGCATTTCTCTGATAATGAGTGATGTTGAACATCTTTTCATGTGTTTGTTAGCCATCTGTATGTCTTCTTTGAAGAAATGTCTATTTAG
>NW_011494607.1:2284445-2286672 GCF_000754665.1 Bison bison bison
TTTTTTTGATTGAAAAATTCAATTCAAAATCTTATTTAAAATTTCTTCTGATTTCTTCTTTGGCATATGTGTTATTTTGAAGTGTGTTGTTGCTGTGGTCTCAATGTCTGTACCTCCCCAAGATACAGACATATGTGTTATACATTGACATTCTAAAGCCTACAATGATGGTATTAGGTGGTGAGGCCCTTGGGACATGATGTGGCCATGAGGATGGTGATTCATGAATAGGGTTAGTACTCAAAATAGACTTGAAAGTTTCCTTGTTCCCTTCCACCATATGAGGACACAACAAATAGACTTGGACACAGGTCCTCACCAGATACCAAATTTTCTGGCATATTACTTAATCTTGTGCTTTTCAGTCTCCAAAACTGAGAGATAAATGTCTATTCTTTATAAGCTACTCAGTCTGATATTTTGCTATAGCAGCTAGAAATGGATTAAGACAGTTGTTAATATCCAGTTTTTTGAGGTCTTTTTAGATATTTTATTGTCATTAATTTCTAGCTTCAATCTCTTATGGTCAGAGAATACATTTAAATACTTTAAAATTTATTAGGACCTGTTCTTTATTCTAGCACACAGTCTAAGTGAATGTTCCATATTCAGTTGAGGAAAATGACGTTCTGCTGTTCCGAGTTGGAGAGTTCTATAAAGGTTAATGGAGAAGGCAATGGCAAGCCACTCCAGTACTCTTGCCTAGAAAATCCCATGGATGGAGGAGCCTGGTGGGCTACAGTCCATGGGGTCGCCACGAGTCAGTTGCGACTGAGCGACTTCACTTTCACTTTTCACTTTCACGCAATGGAGAAGGAAATGGCAACCTACTCCAGTGTTCTTGCCTGGAGAATCCCAGGGACGGCAGAGCATGGTGGGCTGCTGTCTATGGGGTGGCACAGAGTCAGACACGACTAAAGCGACTTAGCAGCAGCATAAAGGTTAATTAAATTAAATTGGTTGATAGAGTGGTTCTTTATGCATATTCATTTGTTGTTTATTTGTTCTATCAATTATTAAGAGATAAATATTTAAATCTCCATGGTAATTAATGGTATTTCTATTTAACCTTTCCAGTCTAAAATTAGTTATCTATTGTTTCATAACAAATTACCCCCACATTTAGATGCATAAAAAATAAACATTTATTACCTCAAAGTTTTTGTGGATCAGGAATTCAGAACCCATTTTTTGGGTGTTTTCTTCACTTGGGTAGGTCTCTTATGGAACTGCAGTCAAGACATTAGTCAGGGCTATAGGCTGACTGTAGCGTATATCCTATGGTACCACAGGCTATGGTACCTACCTTATAGCCTATGGTAAAGAATCCTCCTCCCAATGCAGGAGACATGGATCGATCCCTCCTCCCTGGAGGAGGCAAATTGCTCCAGTATTCTTGTCGGGAAAATTCCATGGACAAAAGGAACCTGGAGGGCTACAGTCCAGGGAATTGCAACTGAGCAACTGAGCATGCATACATGCATAGTCACCAGCAGGCTATAATGGGACTGAAGGATCCACTTCTAAAGTGGTTTTTGGCAGGAGGCTTTAGCTCTTGCCTCATGTGATGTAAACTACTTCCCCTCAAGCATGTGATCTGAGAGGGAGAAAGGAAGGAGGAATCTACAGTATTATTTATTATCTAGTTTCAGAAGTTACATACCATCTCTTTTGTGGAATTTTAATCATTAGAAGCAGGATAAGATCATACTCAAGGAATAAAGAATTAACCTCTACCTGTTGAAGGAAGAATATTAAAAAATTGTGGGTATGTTTTAAAATGACCACAATCCTGTAAGATTCTGCTTTGTATATGAAGCAGTATTATCAGTGTATACACATTAGTATTATTATGTCTTCTTCAAAATCTAATATTTTATTACTATGAAATGCCTCTATCTCTAGTGATATTTTTCATCTATAATCCATTTTCCTATTGTTCATATCAGTTCAGTTCAGTCACTCAGTCGTGTCTTTGCAACCACATGGACTGCAGCGTGCCAGGCCTCCCTGTCCAAGGCCAACTCCTGAAGTTTACTCAAACTCATGTCCATTGAGTCAGTGATGCCATCGACTCAATGAGGTGAGTCAATGAGGTGAGCCATCTCATCCTCTGGAGTCCCCTTCTCCTTCTGCCTTCAATCTTTCCCAGCATTAGGGTCTTTTCTAATGAGTCAGTTCTTTGCATCAGGTGGCCAAAGTATTGGAGTTTCAGCTTCAGCATCAG
>NW_011494607.1:2286772-2289022 GCF_000754665.1 Bison bison bison
TTTCCCAGCACCACTTGTTAAAGAGATTGTCTTTAATCCATTGTATATTCTTGCCTCCTTTGTCAAAGATAAGGTGTCCATAGGTGTGTGGATTTATACTACCCAAAGCAATTTGTAGTTTTTAATTTATATGTTTTAACATTCTTTGTAAACTTTACCTCTTAATGTTTCATGATATTGGATAGTATCATAAACAGTATTTTAAAATTTAGTTTTCATACTAACAGTAATACAAGTGATTTTGGTTATATATACATTGGATCTAGCAAAATTATTAAGATGTCTTCAGGTAGCTTATATGTAGGATGTGTTAGTATACCTCATGTACAAGATCATGCCATTTACAAACAAAAGTATTTGACTTCTTCCTTTTCAATTTATATGACTTTCATATTTTTCCCTTGCCATATTCCAGGAAATATGTGACCTCCAATGAAAAAGTTGAATAAAGCAGTGAGAGTAGACATTTTCACCTTATTTCTGATCAGAAGGGAAGTCACTCATTCAGCATTATAGTGATGGTTATTGGTTTTTAGGCTTTCCCTTGTGGCTCAGCTGGTAAAGAATTTGTTGGCGATGCGAGAGACCCAGGTTCGATCCCTGGGTTGGGAAGATCCCCTGGAGAAGGGACAGGCTACCGAATCCAGTATTCTGGCCTGGAGAATTCCATGGACTGTATAGTCCATGGGGTTGCAAAGAGCTGGGCACGACTAAGCGACTTTCACTTTCACTTTCTATTGGTTTTCAACAGGTGCTTGTTCTAAAGTTGATGAAGTTCCACTCCTGCTGGAAGTTTTTGTGACAAAAGTGTATCCAAGTGGGGCAATGCTTTTTCTTCATCTATTTAAATAAATATACATTTTCTCTATTTGGTTATTATCTCTCTATTTGGTGAATTACAGTAACTGAGTTTTCAGTGTTAATCAAACTCACAGTCCTGGCATTAAATCTCAATTTGCCATGGTAGATTATCTCTATTATCCCTAATTATAGATTATCCCTATTATATGTTGCCAATTTTTATTTACTAAATATTTCAATAAGTATTTTTATGTCTATGTTCATAAGGGCTATTAGTTTATTGTAATTTTCTTGTAGAATTTATATATAGTTTTGGCATCAGAGTAATGCTGGCCTTATATAATTAGTTGGATTATGGTTCCTCCTGAATGTGTTTGCATAGAATTTATACAATTTCTTCCCTTAGTGTTTTATTGAGCATACTAGTGAAATCATCTGGGCCCACAGTTTGGGGATTTTTTTGGAATATTTTGTTACATATTTTATGTTTTAAGTAGATATAGAATGATTCAAATTTTCTTGTGTGACTCAAATTTATTTCTTGTATCAGTTTTGATAATTTGTATCTTTCAAGGAAAGTATCTTTTTGGCTGAGTTGTCAAGCTTATTGGCATAAAGTTCTCAATATTCTCAATATTTTTATTATTCTTTTAATGTCTATGGCATCTGTAGTAAATGATATTTCCCCCCAATATTGGTAATTTGGTATCCTCTATTTTTAAAAAAAAATCAGCCTTTTTTAGAGTATTATTAATTTCATTCATTTTTTCAAAGAATCAACTTTTGGTTTCATTTATTTATTTATTTTCAATTTTCTGTTTCATTGGTTTCCCCTTGTATCTTTAAATTTTCCTTCCTTCTACTTATTTTAGTTTATTTCACTGTTCTTCTTAGCATCTTCTGGTAGAAGCTTAGATCACTGACTATAGACATTTCTTTTTACATGCGTGTGTGCATGCTCAATCATGTCTGACTCTCCAATCCCAGGGACTGCAGCCCACCAGGATCCTCTGTCCATGCAATTTTCCAGGCAAGAATACTGGAGTAGGGTGTTATTTCCTACTCCAAGGGATCTTCCTGACCCAGGGATTGAACCTGCGTCTCTTGCACCTCCTGCATCAGCAGGTGGATTCTTTACCACTGGCACCACCTGGGAAGCCCTCTTAAATGTGTACATGTGTCCTAAGTCACTTCAGTGTGTCCAACTCTTTGCGACCCTATGACCTGCAGCCAACCAGGCTCCTCTGTCCATGGGATTCTCCAGGCAAGAATACTGGAGTGGGTTGCCATGCCCTCCTCCTCTTCTTATATAATGAATCACTATTATAACCTTATGTTAATATTTATTAAAAGACTTTAAAGTTCAGCATATTTTCTAAGCAGAGCCTGAGCTACAACTAACAAATTTGGAATTAAGAAAAATTTAATTCCAAATCTTTTTTTTTTTTT
>NW_011494607.1:2289495-2290117 GCF_000754665.1 Bison bison bison
TATTGAGATAATCATATGGTTTTTATTTTTCAATTTGTTAATGTGGTGTATTACATTGATAGATTTGCAGATATTGAAGAATCCTTGCATCCCTAGGATAAAGCCCACTTGGTCATGATGTATGATCTTTTTAATATGTTGTTGGATTCTCTTTGCTAGAATTTTGTTAAGGATTTTTGCATCTATGTTCATCAGTGATATTGGCCTATAGTTTTCTTTTTTTGTGGCATCTTTGTCAGGTTTTATTGTCATCAGTATTAGGGTGATGGTGGCCTCATGGAAATACAAAAAACCTCAAATAGCCAAAGCAATCTTGAGAAAGAAGAATGGAACTGGAGGAATCAACCTGCCTGACTTCAGTCTTTACTACAAAGCCACAGTCATCAAGACAGTATGGTACTGGCACAAAGACAGAAATATAGATCAATGGAACAAAATAGAAAGCCCAGAGACAAATCCATGCACCTATGGACACCTTATCTTCGACAAAGGAGGCAAGAATATACAATGGAGAAAAGACAATCTCTTTAACAAGTGGTGCTGGGAAAGCTGGTCAACCACTTGTAAAAGAATAAAACTAGAGCACTTTCTAACACCATACACAAAAATAAACTCAAAATGT
>NW_011494607.1:2290217-2293612 GCF_000754665.1 Bison bison bison
AGGACTGATTTCTTTTAGGATGGACTGGTTAGCTCTCCTTGCAGTCCAAGGGACTCTCAAGATGAGTCTTCAACACCACAGTTCAAAAGCATCACTTCTTTGGTGCTCAGCTTTCTCTATAGTTCAAGTCCCACATCTGTACATGACTACTGGAAAAACCATAGCTTTGACTAGACAGACCTTTGTTGGCAAAGTAATGTCTCTGCTTTTGAATATGCTGTCTAGGTTGGTCATAACTTTTCTTCCAAGAAGCAAACATCTTTTAATTTCATGGCTGAAGTCACCATCTGCAGTGATTTTAGAGCCCAGAAAAATAAAGTCTGTCATTGTTTCCACTGTTTCCCCATTTATTTGCCATGAAGTGATGGGACCAGATGTCATGATCTTAGTTTTCTGAATGTTGAACTTTAAGCCAACTTTTTCACTCTCCTCTTTCATTTTCATCAAAAGGCTCTTTAGTTTTTCACTTTCTGCCATAAGGGTGGTGTCATCTGCATATCTGAGGTTATTGATATTTCTCCTGGCAATCTGGATTCAGGTCATCAGATTTTTCATATATCTACTCCATATTTCTGATAATTAATGTTTGCTTGACATGTTTTTTCTATCCTATACTTTTCAGTCTGAATGTTCATATATAGAATGTATCTCTTACAGCCAATATTAAACTGAATCTTGCTTTTTCATCTAGATTGATAACTATTGCCTTCTTACTGGAGTGTTGATATGTCCACTGTCTAATGCAGTGACCACTTACCACATATAGCTATTTAAACTAAAATAAATTACAATAAAGACATAAAAAATTCAGATCTTCAGTCAACCTAGCCACAGTTGAAATGTTCAAAAACCATTTGTGGACAGTATAGGTGACATGTGGACAAGGAACATTTCCTTTATAACTGAAAGTTCTATCATGCAGTTCTTCTTTAGACAGTTTACACTTAATATAATTGATATGATTGGGTTAAATAAACCAGCTTTTTGTGTTCTGTATTTTCTCCATATATTCTTTATTCTTTATTTTGTCTTTTTCTTTCTTTTGGAATTATTTATTTTTTAGTATTCTATTTACATCTGCACCATTGTACATATATATTATACATCATATATACATAAATATCTTGTACATATATACATTGATATAAATAAGTTATACATCATAACACATTATAAATGATAGTCTACATATATGTACATACATTCTGTGTATATATAAATGGCATGCAATATGCAACTCTTAGATGGTGATGATAAGTCTACAATTATTCTTTTCTTTGTTTCTCTTTATTCTGGTTGATTTTAAGATTATTATGTAATCCTTGGTGTGGTAAATTTTATTATTGCAAGCATGCATGCTCAGTTGTGTCTAACTCTTTGCAACCCTGTGTACTGTAACCTGCCAGGCTCTTCTGTCCATGGAATTTTCCAGGCAAGAATACTGGAATGGATTGTTATTTCCTTCTCCAGGGGATCTTCCCAACCCAGGGATCAAACTCATGTCTCTTACATCTCCTGCATTGGCAGGTGGATTCTTTGCCACTGTGCCAGCTGGGAGTATAACTTAAAATGGATTTCTTTGGTGTTTATATTGCTTAGGAATCATTAAGCTTCTTGAAAATGTGAGCTCAGAGTTTTCATAAAATTTTGGAAAATTTAAGCAATTTCTTCTATAATCTTTTATGTCCTTTCCCACCATCACCCCCGCCTGCCTCTACGTCTGAGATCAAGTCTGATTCTGTTCATTTTTTAAAAATTATTTTTTCTAGCTCTGTGAAAAATACCATTGGTAGCTTGATAGGGATTGCATTGAATCTATAGATTGCTTTGGGTAGTATACTCATTTTTACTATATTGATTCTTCCGATCCATGAACACGGTATATTTCTCCATCTATTAGTGTCCTCTTTGATTTCTTTCACCAGTGTTTTATAGTTTTCTATATATAGGTCTTTAGTTTCTTTAGGTAGATATATTCCTAAGTATTTTTTTCTTTTCGTTGCAATGGTGAATGGAATTGTTTCCTTAATTTCTCTTTCCAGCTGCTCATTATTAGTGTATAGGAATGCAAGGGATTTCTGTGTGTTGATTTTATATCCTGCAGCTTTACTATGTTCATTGATTATCTCTAGTAATTTTCTGGTGGAGTCTTTAGGGTTTTCTATGTAATGGATCATGTCATCTGCAAACAGTGAGAGTTTTACTTCTTCTTTTCCAATTTGGATTCCTTTTATTTATTTTTCTTCTCTGATTGCTGTTGCCAAAACTTCCAAAACTGTGTTGAATAGTAGTGTGAGTGGGCACCTTTGTCTTGTTCCTGACTTTAGGGGAAATGCTTTCAATTTTTCACCATTAAGGATAATGTTTGCTGTGGGTTTGTCATATGTAGCTTTTATTATGTTGAGGTATGCTCCTTCTATTCCTGTATTCTGGAGGGTTCTTATCATAAATGGATGTTGAATTTTGTCAAAGGCTTTCTCTGCATCTATTGAGATAATCATATGGTTTTTATTTTTCAATTTGTTAATGTGGTGTATTACATTGATAGATTTGCAGATATTGAAGAATCCTTGCATCCCTAGGATAAAGCCCACTTGGTCATGATGTATGATCTTTTTAATATGTTGTTGGATTCTCTTTGCTAGAATTTTGTTAAGGATTTTTGCATCTATGTTCATCAGTGATATTGGCCTATAGTTTTCTTTTTTTGTGGCATCTTTGTCAGGTTTTGGCATTAGGGTGATGGTGGCCTAATAAAATGAGTTTGGAAGTTTACCTTCCTCTGCAATTTTCTGGAAGAGTTTGAGTAGGATAGGTGTTATCTCTTCTCTAAATTTTTGGTAGAATTCAGCTGTGAAGCCATCTAGTCCTGAGCTTTTGTTTGTTGGAAGATTTCTGATTACAGTTTCCATTTCTGTGCTTGTGATGGGTCTGTTAAGATTTTCTATTTCTTCCTGTTTCAGTTTTGGAAAGTTATACTTTTCTAAAAACTTGTCCATTTCTTCCACATTGTCCATTTTACTGGCATATAGTTGCTGATGGTAGTCTCTTATGATCCTTTGTATTTCTGTGTTGTTTATTGTGATTTCTCCATTTTCATTTCTAATTTTGTTGATTTGATTCTTCTCCCTTTTTTTCTTAATGGGTCTGGCTAATGGTTTGTCTATTTTATTTGTCTTCTCAAAGAACCAGCCTTTAGCTTTGTTGATTTTGGCTATGGTCTCCTTTGATTCTTTTGCATTTATTTCGGCCCTAATTTTTAAGATTTCTTTCCTTCTACTAACCCTGGGGTGCTTCACTTCTTCTTTTTCTAGTTGCTTTAGGTGTAAGAAAAAGAAATAAAAGGAATCCAGATTGGAAAAGAAGAAGTAAAACTCTCACTGTTTGCAGATGAC
>NW_011494607.1:2293712-2297091 GCF_000754665.1 Bison bison bison
CTCTGACATACATCACAGCAGGATCCTCTATGACCCACCTCCTAGAATATTGGAAATAAAAGAAAAAATAAACAAATGGGACCTAATTAAAATTAAAAGCTTGTGCACAACAAAGGAAACTATAAGCAAGGTGAAAAGACAGCCTTCAGAATGGGAGAAAATAATAGCAAATGAAGCAACTGACAAAGAATTAATCTCAAAAATGTACAAGCAACTCCTACAGCTCAATTCCAGAAAAATAAACAACCCAATCAAAAAATGAGCCAAAGAACTAAATAGACATTTCTCCAAAGAAGACATACAGATGGCTAACAAACACAAGAAAAGATGCTCAACATCACTCACTGTGAGAGAAATGCAAATCAAAGCCACAACGAGGTACCATTTCACGCCAGTCAGAATGGCTTTGATCCAAAAGTCTACAAGCAATAAATGCTGGAGAGGGTGTGGAGAAGAGGGAACCCTCTTACACTGTTGGTGGGAATGCAAACTAGTACAGCCACTATGGAGAACAGTGTGGAGATTCCTTAAAAAACTGGAAATAGAACTGCCTTATGACCCAGCAATCCCACTGCTGGGCATACACACTGAGGAAACCAGAATTGAAAGAGACACATGTACCCCAATGTTCATTGCAGCACTGTTTACAATAGCCAGGACATGGAAGCAACCTAGATGTCCATCAGCAGATGAATGGATAAGAAAGCTGTGGTACATATACACAATGGAGTATTACTTAGCCATTAAAAAGAATACATTTGAATCAGTTCTAATGAGGTGGATGAAACGGGAGCCTGATATACAGAGTGAAGTAAGCCAGAAAGAAAAACACCAATACAGTATAATAATGCATATATATGGAATTTAGAAAGATGGTAATGATAACCCTTTATGCGAGACAGCAAAAGAGACACAGATGTATAGAACAGTCTTTTGGACTCTGTGGGAGATGGAGAGAGTGGGATGATTTGGGAGAATGGCATTGAAACATGTATATCATCATATGTGAAATGAATCACCAATCCAGGTTCAATGCATGAGACAGAGTGCTCGGGGCTGGTACACTGGGATGACCCAGAGGGATGGGATGGGGAGGGAGGTGGGAGGGGGGTTCAGGATGGGGAACACATGTACACCCGTGGCAGATTCATGTCAATGTATGGCAAAACCAATACAATATTATAAAGTAAAAAATTTTAAAAATAAAATTATTTTTTCTCTTTGATTACTATCTATTGTTGTATCTATGTGTCTTTGTTTGGGCTGCTATAACAAGTTATCATACATTTAGTGCCTTATAAACAGCATAAATTTATTTCTCAGAGTTCTAGAGGCTAGAAAGTTCAAGATCAAGAGGTTGGCAGATTCTGTGTAAGGTGAGAGTTGACTTCTTGGTCCATAGACCATACGACATATGGGTAATTGAGCTCTCAGGGGTCTCTCTTAGAAAAGCACTAATTTCACTCATGAGGTCTCTCATGACTTATGACTTAGTCATGACTTAGTCACCTCCCAAAGGCACCACCTCCAAATTCCATTACATTAGCGATTAGGTTTTATCATATGACTTTTTGGAAGGACATAAACATTCAGTCTCTAGCACTATGGGTTATCTTTTCTTTGTAACATATGTTTTCAAGCCCCTTTACATTTTTTTATGTTTTATATTGCATTTGCATTTTTTTAGTTAGATTTTGTAAGTTTTAATTTTATGATTTCCTTTTCTATTGTTCTTGTATTCATATTTAATTTCTAATGCTTTGAAAATGTTTACAGTGGAGATTTTGAAGTTCTTATCTGCTTACTCAAACATCACTGCTATTTCTGGTTGTTTCTATTACTGTACTTTTTTTTTTACTACCACGGATCATATATTTCTACTTCTTTGTGTGTCCATTAATTACTGACTGATTGTTAAAATGATGAAGTATTAAAATTTTATGTTGTTGAGTGTCTGGACTTTGATTTCTTCGTTTCAAATATTATGTTTTTTGTTTTGTATGTTAGTCACTTCTTGGCCTTTTGGCTAAGATTAGGTGTTTTGTGGATCACCATAATCCTTTCAGTATTAGTTGTTAAGATTTTTTTTAAGGGTATAAATGCAGTAGCCTTCACTTTAGGTCTAGTTTGCTGCTGCTAAGTGGCTTCAGTCGTGTCCGACTCTGTGCGACCCCACAGACGGCAGCCCACCAGGCTCTGCTGTACCTGGGATTCTCCAGGCAAGAACACTGGAGTGGGTTGCCATTGCCTTCTCCATTGTGTGAAAGTGAAAAAGTGAAAAGTGAAGTCGCTCAGTCGAGTCTGACTTGTAGCGACCCCATGGACTGCAGCCTACCAGGCTCCTCCATCCATGGGATTTTCTAGGCAAGAGTACTGGTTTAAGCAATTCAGAAAAAGCATATACAATGGTTCATTATTTTTTAACTAATAAAGAAAAAGAGAAGAACTCATTAAGTGTGCTCACTATCAGAGTGTGCTTTGAGATGCCAGGAGCTCCCAACTATTCCTAGCAGTTGACAGCAGGATGAAGGGAAAAAGTGTAAATGAGGTGTGAATGAGGAAGGAATACATTCTTACAACCATTAGGTTTCTTTTTTCAATGCATTTTGAGTTTCTCTGAGTCCTCACCAACATCTCTAGGCCTTTTAAATGCCAGAGGGTGATCCTATCATTACGGAAATGGCAGAAACCTGTCAACGAGTTAGGAAATGAACTTAGGGGTCATTCTGTGAAACAACTTTGGTTTTTAAGTACAGAGGACATTTTTCAGCACTCTATTTTTTCTTGAAACACACGTGAAAGCTTTCACACATTTTCTAAATCTGGTTCAGGAATAACCTACGTCTCTCATGTTCTTCTCAACTTTGTGACTCAGTCCAAAGTTACACATGTTGGCTTGAGAAGTTGACTTATACATCCAGTAACATATACTGATCACCTCCTGGGTGCTGGCACCCTGGTTTAGGAGCAGTTGTGCACGGCTGGCAAAACTATAGATGCCATCCCTGATTTTTTTTAAACTTTGTATTTATTTACTTATGGTTGCGCTAGGTCTTCACTGCTGTTTTTAGGCTTTCCCTATTACAGTGAGTTGGAGAAGGCAATGGCACCCCACTCCAGTACTCTTGCCTGGAAAATCCCATGGACGGAGGAGCCTGGTAGGCTGCAGTCCATGAGATCGCTGAGAGTCGAACACGACTGAATGACTTCACTTTCACTTTTCACTTTCATGCATTGGAGAAGGAAATGGCAACCCACTCCAGTATTCTTGCCTGGAGAATCCCAGGGACAGGGGAGCCTGGTGGGCTGCAGTCTATGGGGTCTCACGAGAGTCGGACACGACTGAAGCGACTAGCAGCAGCAGCAGCAGCATGCAGTG
>NW_011494607.1:2297191-2303565 GCF_000754665.1 Bison bison bison
CAGACGGCAGCCCACCAGGCTCTGCTGTACCTGGGATTCTCCAGGCAAGAACACTGGAGTGGGTTGCCATTGCCTTCTCCATTGTGTGAAAGTGAAAAGTGAACGTGAAGTCGCTCAGTCGTGTCCGACTCGTAGCGACCCCATGGACTGTAGCCCACCAGGCTCCTCCATCCATGGGGTTTTCTAGGCAAGAGTACTGGAGTGGCTTGCCATTGCCTTTCCGTTAGGTCTAGTTTAGCTCTTCTATTAATGCATGACTCCTCTAAGGTAGGTGTAGGATTATAGAACTGTAATACCTCTTCACTGTAACTGGCTGGAAATGACAGTTACAGCCAGTAGATTGACAGTCTTCCAATCTTGTATGTTCAACTTCAAATTTATATACACGGTTCCTCTGTATCTGGAATTCTTCCATGTAATTCTTCATGTGATTTCATAGAATTTCAAATTTCCTGGAAAAACTTGATATTCAGTAAAAAATAAAAGTGGACCAACAAATAGATTCCTGGAGGTTTATACCTCAAAATCATTCTTCGCCAGTACTCTGCTTTGCAAGTTTAAGTTGCCTCCCCAAACTCTGATATTTATCTTGCAACTCAGTGGACTGCTGTGCTTTGCTAGGGTTTTCTCTGCCTGACCTACAGTTCATAAACTGTCTCCAGCAGAAAGCTGGTTCAATCACTGGCACCAACTAGTGTGTTTCATCTTTCTCAAGACATTCTTTTTCTCAAGGTACTATTTTCTAGTGTCTTAAAATAGCATGTTTCCATTTTCCCCAGTTGTTCATATTTTCCCTAGTTGTTTATATATAGGAAATTCAGTACCTATTAGTTCCTCATGGCTAGGAGTAAATGTCTCAAAGTTACAGTTTAAAAAAAAAAAAAAAGACTGGATATTTAATACAAATAATGATAATCCATCCTAATGACTTAAGAAATGCAATGAGCAGAACAATTTTGAGGATCACAGCCTCATACTAGTCTATTACTTCTTAGCATTTGATAATATGATCTTTGAATTGGCTCACAAGGTTTAAAATTTTTTCAAACTATACTTAATAGCTTCTCACAAACTCTAAGAAAACGGGAGAAGATCACGAAAATAATTGGGAAAATAATTTCAGCTAAGAAAGTTAACATTTCTTACAAATCTATAAAATTATGTCAGATTATTTATTGAATTTATCCATTTTATAAATAATGAGGAAGTCATAGCACTACTTATTAATAAGCTAAGGACTCTCAAAATGTATTCTCTAAATCATTAATCACTAAATCTTTTATTGGCAATGAATGTGGGAACATTTTATCCTACAAAGTAGTATTAAAGGTCAGAAAATTAAAGAGTTGATTTAAAAGGTAGGAAACTTTATTTTGAAAAAGTATGTTTTATCTATATACAGTTGGGTCTGACTGTACATGGAATTTAAAAATACTAAATATTCTGGTGCTGCACGACCCACAACTGGTTGAATCTGAGAATGCAGACTGCAGATATGGAGGAACCATGTATGTAAAGAAAACATCAACATGGAGGGTTAGTTATAGGTATACATGGATTTTTTAAACTGAATAGAGAGGGTTGAAACCCTCACTCCCACATTGTTCAAAGGTCAATGTAATTTAAAAGACTAACTTAAAAAGAAAAATGTATAAGTTAGAACAGCATAGATCTGAAAGGAACAAATTATAATTCAAGACAAAATTGTTAAAACACTCTGAAAACAGAAAAACTTAGAAATACTATTTTAATATTTTACTTAGGAGGAATTAATTAAATCATGCCATTAAACTGGATGGAAATAGGGGCTTCCCTGGTGACTCAGTGGTAATGAGTCTACCTGCCAACACAGGAGACACCGGGTTCAATCCCTGATCCTAGAGATCCCACTTACCTTGGGGCAGCTGGGCCCATGTGGCGCAATTATGCCTGGGAGCCACAAGTACTGAGACCACATGCAACAGCTGCTGAAGCCCAGGCGCCTTGGAGCCCGTGCTCAGCAGTGATAAGGCCACTGTAATAAGAAGCCTACGCACCACAATTAGAGAGTGGCCACCACTCTCTGCAACTGGAGAAAAGCCTGTGCAGCAGCAAGGACTCCACACAGCCAAGAATAAATAAATAAAATTAATTTTCTAAACCTGCATGGAAATAAATGTAGTAATAAAAAAGTTTCCAAAATATTATAGGACCAGTACAATACAGAAAACTAAGTCAGTTACATGGCCAATACAAAAGCTTCATGTCAATTATGTATGCTTTTTAAATTATTTTTGAAGCAAATATATTAAAATGTAAATTTTCAGTAATTGCCACACATAAACATGTAATCTGCGGAAGAAAGAATGGCATAAGAGAAATTAACCCCACAGGCTAATCACAAAGTACAATTATATTTTGTGTAATTTCTATAGCTCTATCTAGAAAATGATACTGTTCAATTGTTAAGATTCTAAAATATGAAAAAAATAAAAATTTAAAATAGCAAATAAAAGAAACATTAAAAATAGAAAAAAATTTTAAAATCTATGAAAAACTTGTCAAAAACATCTATGGAGAAAGGATAAATATAATCTAGACAAATTCATGGGCTTTTTAAATTCCAAAACTATGGAGGATCAGGTTTTTTCAATGAATAATTTGAGACCGAATATGAATTATAATATTTTGACCTAGTACCTACTTAAAACTTCATTTAAAGGAGACTGAAAGTAGTTCTAGGGCTTCCCTGGTGGTTCAGTGGTAAAGAATCTGCCTGCCGACACAGGAGACAGGGGTTCGATCCTTGGTCCAGGAAGATCCCACATGCTTTAGAGCAAAAGCCCAAGCACCACAACTACTGAGCCTGTGCCTTAGAGCCAAGGAACTGCAACCACTGAGCCCACACTCTAGACCCTGTGCGCCACAACAAGAGAAGCCGCCACAATGAGAACCCATTCACTGTAATGAAGAGTAGCGTCAGCTTGCTGCAACTAGAGAAAAGCCCATGTAGCCGTGAAAACCCCGCACAGCCAAAATAAATAAATAATTTTTTTAATATAGTTTTAATTTTTTGAGAAGCCTCCATACTGTTTTCCACAATGGCTGTACCAACTTACATTCCCTGCAACAAGGTACAAGGGTTCCCTTCTCTTCACATACTTATAAATATTTGTAATTTGTAGTCTTTTTGATGGATAGCCATTCTTATAGGTGTGTGGTGATACCTCATTTTGGTTTTCATTTGCATCTCCCTGATGATTAGTGCTGTTGAGCATCTTTTTTATTTCCCATGCCCATTGGTCACCTGCATTTCCTCTTTGGAAACAATGTCAGTTCTTTTATTTTTTAACGAGGTGGTTTTTTTTTTTTTTTTGATGTTGAGTTTTACAAGCTGTTTATATATGTTAGATATTAATACCTGATTGGTCATGGCATTTGCAAATATTTTCTCCCATTCCGTATGTTGTCTTTTTGTATTGCTGATGGTTTTCTTTGCTGTACAAAAGCTTTTAAATTTAATTAAATCCCATTTATTATTTTTTGGTTTTATTTCCATTATTCTAGGAGATAGATCCAAAAAAAAACTGCTGTGATCTATGTCAAAGAGTATTCTGTGTATGTTTTCCTCTGTTTTATAGTATCCAATCTTGCATTTGGGTCTTTAATCCATTTTTGCTTCTTTTTATAGGCTGAAGAAATTGATGTCTATCTTGTACTTATGAAAATAAAGATTTTAAATTGGGAAGTAACATGATCAGATCTCTGTTTTAATTTAATTTAATTTAATTCTATCAGTGTAGAGGATTGATTAGAACAGCTGAGTAAGGAAAGTGGAAACAAATGACCCTAATAAGAAAGTATTGTATTCCTCAGTCATCCATTCTTTATAGAGACCCTGCTATGACTAGAATAGACACTGTGGCTACTACAGAAAACATAGCATTTACATTCCAATGAAGAAACAAATGATAAATTACTTAAAAAGGTTTAAATGAGTCATTAACGATTTGTTTTAACACTGTGAAGGAAATAAACAGGGTACAACATCTATAAAGTGAAGGCTCTTTAAATAGGGTGTCAAGAGAGCTGCTCTGAGTAGGTGACACTTAAGCTGACATCTGACAGAGCACAGAACTCTGATGAATGCAAGGTCATTAGGGAGAAGAGAAAATATTTTGGAGATGTTTGAGCAAGTGCATTAAAAAGATTGTTAGCCAACCGGATATGGGGATTTAAGGATTATTCTAAAGTTTCAGGTTGAAGCAACTGGCTATCAGGCAGTGTTAATACTGAGATAGGAAATACAGGAGGACTGTCAGATGTGAGTTAGAACTGTTGAGGTAACTGCTATTGGAGATGCCAGTTGGTTATTTTTAGTTCTTTTATCATATTTCACAGTCCTCCCATGAACAGTTCACATATTCAAGGGAACAGATTTCTCTATGACATTGAGGAATGGGTATGAAGGGAATAACTAGAAGACATAGCTAGCCTAGAAACAAATATAAGTGTACAAAATAATTAATAATAAATATTTGCACTAAGTGTTCCACTAGAAAACAGACTCTGAAGGAAACATATTTTTGCTAACATTTTATTGGGAAATACAATCCCAGGGAAGCATGAACACTGGGAAAATGGAATAAAGTAGAGATGTGTGTGTGTGTGTGTGTGTGTGTGTAAGTGTGACAACTCAGTTGTCTCTGACTCTTTGCAATCCCATGGACTATAACCCACCAGGCACCTCTGTCCATGGGGGTTATCTAGGCAAGAATACTGGAGCAGGTTGCCTTCTCCAGAAGATGCCCTTCTCCAAGGGATCTTCCTAACTCAGGGATCAAAACCTGGTCTCCCACACTGGAGGCAGATTCTTTACCATCTAAACCACCAGTGAAGGCCTAGTAGAGGATGAGATAGGACAAAATAAGGCAGAGTGTTATGGATTGGGATACAGCTTTATGTAAACTGACGCCCGGGTCATGTACGACATCTTTAGAAAGATCACATAAAGCTACTCTGCCTTTATTTTATTTATTTATTTTTTTGGCTTTTAATTTTATTTTATTTTTAAACTTTACATAATTGTATTAGTTTTGCCAAATATCAAAATGATTCCGCCACAGGTATACATGTGTTCCTTTAAAAGGAGGGAGAAGAGAGAAGAATTTATCCACTCACTCCCATACCCCTTCAGTCAAAGTTCCATCTTTTATGAATTAGCCCCTTACACTTCCAAGCTGCACATGTGTGGTGCTTAGTGAAATGGAGAGCTGCAACCCATATCTTGAAAATCAGTGACAACGTGGAACATAGAAACAGGAAGTAAGAGGAAGCTGTATCCAGGTATTAAAGGGAGATCAGGAGCAGCAGGCACAGTAGGAATATCAGTCTAAAGCAGAAGCAGCTGCCGCAGCAGCAACCTAGCTCTAGGCCAGTAAGACACAGCAAGTCACTACTGTAAGTAGAAAGCAGGGCAGGTGAGCAGGCCTGCGGTGGTGTATAAACTGAAGCCAAGGCACAGAGGATGGTGAGGGGCAGAAGCAGGGGTAGACAAAGAGGTCTACCCTCTTTGACACATAGGAGGAGATAAGGCCAGATCATTTTAACCTTAAAAACACTGGTTTCACTCTTAGTAAAAAGGGCAGCTATTGGTATACTGCTTTTTGAAAAGATGTCTCTGCTAGGTTGTGTTGAAAATAGCCTCTCAGAAGCAAGTGTATACGTAAGACAATCAGGGAAGCAGAAATCCAGAACTTGTGATGGTGTTTTGAACCAGAGGAGTAGCTTGGTAGAGAGTAGTGACAGGTTTGGACATATTTTAAATGTAGAGCCCACCGGATTTCCTTGCTTCACACTTCTCAAAAACTCAAATTTCCAGTAGATTAAGAAGCTAGTTTTTCAAACTGTTAAAACTAAAATAAAAAAAAGCATTAGAAGGAAATACAATCAAAAATAGGGAAGATAACTTTTTAAAATTCAAAATTCATAAACAGGTCAACATTAAAATAAATAAAATGAACAGACAAGCAATAGTCAAGTAGAAAATACGTGTGATATATAAGATATTAGAGTTTAGTACTTCAGTTCAGTTCAGTTCAGTCGCTCAGTCGTGTCCGACTCTTTGCGACCCCATGAAACGCAGCACGCCAGGCCTCCCTGTCCATCACCAACTGCCAGAGTTCACCCAGACTCACGTCCATCGAGTCAGTGATGCCATCCAGCCATCTCATCCTCTGTCGTCCCCTTCTCCTCCTGCCCCCAATCCCTCCCAGCATCAGAGTCTTTTCCAATGAGTCAACTCTTCTCATGAGGTGGCCAAAGTACTGGAGTTTCAGCTTTAGCATCATTCCTTCCAAAGAAATCCCAGGGCTGATCTCCTTCAGAATGGACCG
>NW_011494607.1:2303665-2312883 GCF_000754665.1 Bison bison bison
CTTTTTCCAAATGAGTCAAACTCCTTCTTGCATGAGGTGGCCAAAGTACTGGAGTTTCAGCTTTAGCATCATTCCTTCCAAAGAAATCCCAGGGCTGATCTCCTTCAGAATGGACCGGTTGGCTCTCCTGCAGTCCAAGGGACTCTCAAGAGTCTTCTCCAACACCACAGTCAAAAGCATCAATTCTTCGGCGCTCAGCCTTCTTCACAGTCCAACTCTCACATCCATACATGACCACTGGAAAAACCATAGCCTTGACTAGATGAACCTTTGTTGGCAAAGTAATGTTTCTGCTTTTGAATATGCTATCTAGGTTGGTCATAACTTTCCTTCCAAGGAGTAAGCATCTTTTATAGCCTTATAAATTCAACAGGAAAAAGGCAAACAATTCAACAGAAAAGTGGGCAAAATGTACATGAAGAATATTCACATAAAAATGAAACAGTAGCAATATAAATACAAAAAAGCACTCAACCTTGTTGGTTAGCAGGGAAAAAAAAAACAAAAACAAATTAAAACATGAAACGTAGGTTTTTATCCATCAGGTTGAAAAAAAAGAAACGTTGAAACATTCACGGATTGGACAAACATGATAATGGGGTGTTCATATACTGTCCAGGGAAGTATATAATTGGCCAATGCATTGAAAAGCACATACTGATAAAATACATTGAAATGTAAAATACCTATCATCTCAACCCAGCAAGTCTACTGCATAGCTATTCTAGAGAAATATTCTCATATCACTAAAAAAGGGTATGCAAGATACTCAGTATATTATTGAAAAATAAGTTTCACAAATTTTCACCAAAAAAGACTAGATAAACCTCTGAGGCATACATACCAGCTAAAAGAATAAAGTATATCCATAGGTCCTGACATGGAAAAATATCCAATATATAACTTACCTAAAAAAGGAAATTTCCAAAAAACACATAACATTTGCATGATAAAAGGATGTGATGACTATCTGAGTAGAAATTTTCTGAGTCCACACAGTTGTGAGGTTAGATAGGGAAAAATAAAGTAATTATTAATTATGGTATTAAAATAGCCTATTTGACTAGCTTAATTATTCGTTCCTAAGCCTAAGTGAGGAGAAGGCAATGGCACCCCACTCCAGTACTCTTGCCTGGAAAATCCCACGGACAGAGGAGCCTGGTAGGCTGCAGTCCATGGGGTCGCTGGGAGTCGGACACGACTGAGCGACTTCACTTTCACTTTTCACTTTCATGCATTGGAGAAGGAAATAGCAACCCACTCCAGTGTTCTTGCCTGGAGAATCCCAGGGACGGGGGAGCCTGGTGGGCTGCAGTCTATGGGGTCGCACAGAGTCGGACACAACTGAAGGGACTTAGCAGCAAGCCTAAGTGAATTATATATTCCTACATGTCATACTGCATTATTTGTCAGTCTCTTATTATCAGATATTACTTCAAATAATACAATAAAAATACAGTGCAAGTCAATTATAATGTAAAAATTAAAATCATACAAAAAATATAGAATGCCATGAAATCAATAAAAGTGACTTTGAGAACTACACAAGTCACAGAGCAGACCATTTCATCAGTCCAGTTAGCAATTAAAGAAAAGAAAATGAAGCATGGGAACAAGAAAAATGCTTTAAACAACATTGTTTTAAAATCAAAATGTTTAGCAAACAGAGCTTGCATATTTTAGCAAAAACTACCTGCTTTAGAACCCTGTTGCAAAAGTCAGACATGAAGCAAATTACTTCATATTGTGTTTTTATATAATTTTGTCAGAAAAAAATTATAGCAAAGCACTCTAGATACATACCTTGGGAATGCCAAGAAATAAACCAATTAAAATGATATCCCTGCCAATATAGAGGAACTGTGGCTCCCGAGGCATGCCAGATACAGAGAAACTGAAGATGTAATCGACCAGATTTTGGAAATAACTACAACAGGAGGTCTGAAAAACAAAAAGGTCATTTTCATCTCATCAGTCTTAGATGAAGAGATCAAGCCCTGAGCCTTTGGAGTGGGACCACTGACTCCAAGACCATAGACAACCAGAGAACTAACCATAGGGAGTATCAAATAGTGAGAACTCACACAAAAGAAACCACTTGAACACAAGACCTGGCATCACCCAACCACCAGTAGCACCCTGTGCAGGATGCCTCATTTAAACAACAAACAAAATGAAAATACAAACCCAATCATCAGCAGGATTACCACCTCACTCAGCCTTGCCCATCAGAGCAGGGAATAAAACAACTCAGCTCAAATCTCACCCTATATGAAGCTTACACAAACCACTGGACCAACCTTACGAGAGCAGAAACCAAAAGAAAGAGAGAATACAAACTTGAAGCCTGGGAAAAGAAGATCTCAAATACAATAAGTTTTTTTTAAAAAATGAAAAGGCAGAGAAATACTACACAAATGAAGGGACAAACTAGAAACACAGAAGTCCAAATAAGAAGAGGAAATAGGCAAACTACCTGAAAAGTAATTCAGAATAATGATAGTAAAGATGATCAAAAACCTTGAAAACAAAATGGAGAAAATATAATAATCAATTAACAAAGATCTAGAAGAATTAAAGAATAAACATACAGAGATAAACAACACAATTACTGAAATTAAAATACTCTAGAAGGAATCAATAGTAGGATATCTGAAACATAAGAATGAATCAGTGAGCTGAAAGATAAAATGGTGGAAATAACTTCTGAAGAGCCGAATAAAGTAAAAAGAATGAAAATAACTGAGGACAGTCTCAGAGACCTCTGGGACCATATCAAATGTACCAACATTCAAATTATAGGGGTCCCAGAAGAAGAAGATAAAAAGGAAGGATATGAGATAATTTTAGAAGAGATTATAGTTGAAAATTTCCCCAACATGGAAAAGGAAATGGTCAATCAGGTCCAAGAGGCACAAAGAGTCCCATACAGTATAAACCTAAGGAGAAACACGCCAAGACACATACTAATCAAACTGACAAAGACTAAACACAAAGAATAAATATTAAAAGCAGCAAGGGAAAAGAAACAAGTAAAATACAAGGGAAAACCCCTTTCGTTTAACAGCTGATCTTTCAGCAGAGACTCTGAAGGTCAGAAGGGAAAGGCAAGATATATTTAAAGTACTGAAAGGGAAAAATCTACAACCAAAATTATTGTACTCAGAAAGGATCTCATTCAAAATTGATGGAGAAATAAAAAGCTTTTCAGACAAGCAAAAGTTAAGCGAATTCAGTACCATCAAACCAGCTATACTAAAGGGACTTATATGGTCAAGAAATACAAGAGAAGAAAAAAAGATCTACAAAATCAACCCCAAACAATTAAGAAAATGGCAATAGGAACATATATATCAATAAATATTTTAACCGTAAATGGATTAAATGCTCCAACTGAAAGACAGACTGACTGAATGGATACAAAAACAAGACCCATATATATGCTGTCTACAAGAAACCCACTTCAGACCTAAAGACGAATATAAACTGAAAGTGAGAGGATGGAAAAATATATTCCGTGCAAATGGGAAGGAAAAGAAAGCTGGAGTAGCAATCCTCATATCAGACACAATAGACCTTAAAGAATATTACAAAAGATAAGAAAGGACACTACATAATTATCAAGGGATCAATCCAAGAGGAAGACATAACAATTGTAAATATCTTGGCACCCAACATAGGAGCACCTCAATACAGAAGACAAACACTATTAGACACAAAAGGAGAAATTGACAATAACACAATAATAATAGAAGACTTTAACACCCCACTCACACCAATGGACAGATCATCAAAAGAGGAAATTAATAAGGAAACCCAAGTCTTAAATGATACATTAGATGAGATGGATCTCAGTGATATCTTCAGGACATTCCATCCAAATGCAGGAGAATACATATTCTTCTCAAGTGCACACGGAACGTTCTCCAGGATAGACCACATCTTGGGTCACAAATCAAACCTCAGTAAATTTAAGAAAATTGAAATTGTATCAAGCATCTTCTCTGACCACAATGCTATGAGACTAGATATCAATTACAAAAAAAAAAAAAAGTAAAAAACACAAACACATGGAGATTAAACAATACATTTCTAAATAAACAACAAGTTATTGAAGAAATCAAAAGAGAAATTAAAAAATTTCTAGAAACAAATGACAATTGAAAACACAACAACTCAAAATCTATGGGATGTGGCAAAAGCAGTTCTAAAAGGGAAGTTTGTAGGAATACAACCCTACCTCAAGAAACAAGAAAAACATTGAATAGACAACCTAACTTTACAGCTAAAACAACTGGAAAAAGAAGAACAAAAACACCCCAAAATTAGTAGAAGGAAATAAATCATAAAGATGAGAGCAGAAATAAATGAAAAGAAATGAAATAAGCAGTAGTAAAGATTAATAAAACTAAAAGCTGGTTCTTTGAAAAGATAAACAAAATTGACAAACCTTTAGCCAGACTCACCAAGAAAAAAAGAAGAATCAAATCAACAAAATTAGAAATGAAGAAGGAGAGGTTAAAACAGACAATGCAGAAATACAAAGGATTAAAAGAGTCTATTATGAACAACTATATGGCAATAACATGGATAACATGAAAGAAATGGACAGATTCTTAGAAAAGTTCAATCTTCCAAGACTGAACCAGGAAGAAATAGAAATTATGAATAACTCAATTACAAGCACTGAAATTGAAGCCGTGATCAAAAATCTCTCAAAAAACAAAAGCCCAGGACCAGATAGCTTCACAGAATTCTATCAAGCATTTAGAGAAGAGCTAATGCCTATCCTTCTAAAACTTTTTCAAAAATTTGCAGAGGAAGGAACACTTCCAAACTCATTCTATGAGCCCACCATCACCCTGGTACCCAAACCAGACAAAGATAACCCAAAAAGAAAACTACAGGCCAGTTATCACTGATGAACATAGATGCAAAAATCCTCAACAAAATTTTAGGAAACAGAGTTCAGCAACTCATCAAAAACTCATACACCATGATCAAGTTGAGTTTATTTCAGGGATGCAAGAATTCTTCAATATTTTCAAATCAATCAATGTGATACACCATATTAATAAGTTGAAAGATAAAAACCATATGATAACCTCAATAGATGCAGAAAAAGCCTTTGACAAAATTCAGCACCCATTTATGAATAAAACTCTTTAAAAAATTGGCATAGAAGGAACTTACTTCAACATAGTAAAAACCGTATAGGATAAGCCTACAGCAAACATTATTCACAATGGTGAAAAACTGAAAGCATTTCCCCTAAGATCAGGAATAAGACAAAGGTGTCCACTTTCCCACCTATTATTCAACACAGTCCTGGAAGTCCTAGCTACAGCAGTCAGAAAAGAAAAAGAAATAAAAGGAATCCAGATTGGAAAAGAAGTAAAACTCTCACTGTTTGCAGATGACATGATACTGTACATAGAAAACCCCAAAGATAGTATCATAAAATTACTAGAGCTAACCAGTGAATTTAGCAAAGTTGCAAGATACAATATCAATACACAGAAATCACTTGCATTTCTATATACTAACAATGAAAAATCAGAAAGAGAAATGAAGCAATCAATCCCATTCACCATTGCAACAAAAAGAATTAAATATCTCGGAATAAACTTACCTAAGGACTGGAAAAGGTCAGTTTTCATTCCAATCCCAAAGAAAGGCAATGCCAAAGAATGCTCAAACTACTGCACAATTGCACTCATCTTACACGCTAGTAAAGTAATGCTCAAAATTCTCCAAGCCAGGCTTCAGCAATACATGAACTGTGAACTTCCAGATGTTCAAGCTGGTTTTAGAAAAGGCGGAGGAACCAGAGATCAAATTGCCAACATCTGCTGGATCATCGAAAAAGTGAGAGAGTTCCAGAAAAACATCTATTTCTGCTTTATTGACTATGCCAAAGCCTTTGACTGTGTGAATCACAGTAAACTGGAAAATTCTGAAAGAGATGGGAATACCAGACCACCTGACCTGCCTCTTGAGAAATCTGTATGCAGGTTAGGAAGCAACATTTAGAACTGGACATGGAACAACAGACTGGTTCCAAATAGGAAAAGGAGTACGTCAAGGCTGTATATTGTCACCCTGCTTATTTAACTTACATGCAGAGTACATCTTGAGAAACGCTGGGCTGGAAGAAGCACAAGCTGGAATCAAGAGTGCCAGGAGAAATATCCATAACCTCAGATATGCAGATGACAACACCCTTATGGCAGAAAGTGAAGACGAACTAAAAAGCCTCTTATGAAAGTGAAAGAGGAGAGTGAAAAAGTTGGCTTAAAGCTCAACATTCAGAAAACTAAGATCATGGCATTTGGCCCCATCACTTCATGGGAAATAGATGGTGAAACAGTGGAAACAGTGTCAGACTTTATTTTTGGGGTCTCCAAAATCACTGCAGATGGTGACTGCAGCCATGAAATTAAAAGATGCTTACTCCTTGTGGCTTCCCTGGTGGCTCAGAGGTTAAAGCCTCTGTTTCCAATGCAGGAGACCTGGGTTCGATCCTTGGGTTGGGAAGATCCCCTGGAGAAGGAAATGGCAATCCACTCTAGTATTCTTGTCTGGAGAATCACATGGACGGAGGAGCTTGGTGGACTACAGTCTACAGGGTCGCAAAGAGTAGGACACCACTGAGCGACCTCACTTCACTACTCCTTGGAAGGAAAGTTATGACCAACCTAGATAGCATATCAAAAGCAGAGACATTAATTTGCCAACAAAGGTCCGTCTAGTCAAGGCTGTGGTTTTTCCATTGGTCATGTATGGATGTGAGAGATGGACTGTGAAGAAAGCTGAGCACCAAAGAATTGATGCTTTTGAACTGCGGTGTTGTAGAAGACTCTGGAGAGTCCTTTGGACTGAAAGGAGATCCAACCAGTCCATTCTAAAGGAGATCAGTCCTGGGTGTTCATTGGAAGGACTGATGCTGAAGCTGAAACTCCAGTACTTTGGCCACCTCATGTGAAGAGTTGACTCATTGGAAAAGACTCTGATGCTGGGAGGGATTGGGGGTAGGGGGAGAAGGGGACAACAGAGGATGAGATGGTTGGATGGCATCACCGACTCGATGGACATGAGTTTGAGTGGACTCTGGGAGTTGGTGATGGATAGGGAGGCCTGGAGTGCTGTGATTCATGGGGTCGCAAAGAGTCTGACATGACTGAGTGACTGAACTGAACTGAACTGAAGGAGACAAAAGAACTGTACAGAACTGTACAGAAAATTACAAGACATTGATGAAAGAAATAAAAGATGACATAAACAGATGGAGAGATATTCCATGTTCCTGGGTAGGAAGAATCAATATCATGAAAATGACTATACTAACAAATGTAATCTACAGATTCAATGTGATCCCTATCAAATTATTAGTGACATTTTTCACAGAACTAGAACAAAAAGTTTCACAGTTCATATGGAAAGACAAAAGATCCCAAATAGCCAAAGCAGTCTTGAGAAAGAAGAATGGAGCTGGAGGAATCAACCTTCCTGACTTCAGATTATACTACAAAGCTACAGTCATCAAGACAATATGGCACTGGCACAAAAACAGAAATATAGACCAATGAAACAAGATAGAAAGCCCAGAAATAAACCCATGCACTTGTGGATACCTTATTTTTGACAAAGGAGGCAAGAATATACAATGGGGCAAAGACAGCTTCTTCAATAAATGGTTCTGGGAAAACTGGACAGCTACATGTAAAAGAATGAAATTAGAACACTTCCTAACACCATACACAAAGGTAAACTCAAAATGGATTGAAGACCTAAATGTAAGACCAGAAAGTATAAAACTCTTAGAGGAAAACATAGGCAGAATCCTCGATGACATAAATCAAAGCAGGATCCTCAATGACCCACCTCCTAGAGTAATGGAAATAAAAACAAGTAAACAAGTGGGACCCGATTAAACTTAAAAGCTTTTGCACAGCACAGGAAACTATAAGCAAGGTGAAAAGACAACCCTCAGAATAGGAGAAAATAATAGCAAGTGAAACAAATGACAAAGGATTCATTTCCAAAATACACAAGCAGCTCATATAACTCAATACTAGAAAAACAAACAACCCAATCAAAAAGTGGGGAAAAGGCCTATACAGACATTTCCCCAAAGAAGATATACAGATGGCTAACAAACACATGAAAAGATGCTCAACATCACTCATTATTAGAGAAATGCAAATCAAAACTACAATGAAATATCTCCTCACACCAGTCAGAATGGTCATCATCAAAAAGTCTACAAACAATAATGCTGGAGATGGTGTGGAGAAAAGGCAATACTCTTGCACCGTTGACAGGAATGTAAATTCATACAGGCACTATAGAAGATGGTATGGATAGTTGTTAAAAAACTAGGAATAAAACCACCATATGACCCAGCAACCCCACTCCTAGGCATATACCCTGAGGAAACCAAATTGAAAAAGACACACATATCCCATTGTTCACTGCAGCACTATTTGCAATAGCTAGAACATGGAAGCAACCTAGATGTCCATCGACAGATGAATGGATAAAGAAGTTGTGGTACATATACACAATGGAATATTACTCAACCATAAAAAGGAACACATTTGAGTCAGTTCTAATGAAGTGGATGAATCTAGAGCTTATTATAAAGAGTGAAGGAACTCAGAAAGAGAAAGAGAAATATCGTATTCTAACACATATATACAGAATCTAGAAAAATGGTACTGAAGAATTTATTTACAGGGCAGCAATGGTGAAAATGTAGAAGGAAATGGCAACCCACTCCAGTGTTCTTGCCTGGAGAATCCCAGGGACAGGGAAGCCTGGTGGGCTGCCGTCTATGGGGTTGCACAGAGTCGGACATGACTGAAGTGACTTAGCACAGTGGTGAAAAAGACATAGAGAATAGACTTACAGACATGGGGAGAGAGGAGGAGAGGGTAAGATGTATGGAAAGAGTAACATGGAAACTTACATTACTATATGTAAAATAGATAGCCAATGGAAATTTTCTGTATGGTTTAGGAAACTCAAAAAGGGGCTCTGTATCAATCTAGAGGGGTGGAATGGGGAAGGAGTTGGGAGGGAGCTTCAAAAGGGAGGGGATATTTGTATCAGATCAGATCAGATCAGATCAGTCGCTCAGTCGTGTCCGACTCTTTGCGACTCCATGAATCGCAGCACGCCAGGCCTCCCTGTCCATCACCAACTCCCGGAGTTCA
>NW_011494607.1:2313035-2331354 GCF_000754665.1 Bison bison bison
GCCTTCTTCACAGTCCAACTCTCACATCCATACATGACCACTGGAAAAACCATAGCCTTGACTAGATGGACCTTTGTTGGCAAAGTAATGTCTCTGCTTTTGAATATGCTATCTAGGTTGGTCATAACTTTCCTTCCAAGGAGTAAGCGTCTTTTAATTTCATGGCTGCAGTCACCATCTGCAGTGATTTTGGAGCCCAGAAAAATAAAGTCTGACACTGTTTCCACTGTTTCCCCATCTATTTCCCATGAAGTGATGGGACCGGATGCCATGATCTTCGTTTTCTGAATGTTGAGCTTTAAGCCAAATTTCTCACTCTCCACTTTCACTTTCATCAAGAGGCTTTTTAGTTCCTCTTCACTTTCTGCCATAAGAGTGGTGTCATCTGCATATCTGAGGTTATTGATATTTCTCCCGGCAATCTTGATTCCAGCTTATGCTTCTTCCAGTCCAGTGTTAAACTATGGCTTATTCATTTTGAGGTTTGACAGAAAACAACAAAATTCTGTAAAGTGATTATACTTCAATTAAAAAATAAATTAATTTAAAAAACAAAATAAAATTAATGATCCAAAAACATTATATCCCTTATTTTAATAAAATTAAGAAAAATATTTATTCTTTAATTTTTATCTTATTCTCAAGATAAAATGCAAATAAAACTTTCCCCCTCCATTTGCAATGAAATGTCCTTTTTCTTTAAAGAATTTATATTGAATGACATCTTGTACAAATTGTATTCAATCAATAGATAACATGTCCCAAATATCTTGGTGCTGCTTTAAACTTTGATAACTTCAGATGCATAAACTTTACAAACTTACCCCAAAAAACTCATTTGAAAGTTTATTTATTCACATTTCCTATATATGCATTTAATTTTGCAGAAGGCAAGTCAGAGTGATGAGATATGGAGGGTGGGGAGTGACGGGGAATGAGAATTTTGATCATGCATCACGGGTGATCAGATAGCATGGGTAGGGGAAATGTTTCTAAACTGACTCAGGAAGATTATTGCTAAAACTTGACTCTAAAAGGATGGTGACTAAAGCCCAAGGTTGAGGCACAGTCCAGAAAAGACCTCAGAAACACCTGACTACAGTTTGGTCAAGGAGAGTGTCTTTGTCACTCTGAAGTTTTTTAGGGGAAAAAAGAAACGTTTACAATTAGTCAAACAAAATTTTAATTTAAAGATACAGAGTTTCCAGGTTCAGCTCTGGCACAGCAGAACAGGAGTCATCCACATCCCTCTAGCTTCCTGGAACTTAGCTGACATCCAGAGCACCTTCATTGCCATCAGATGACGTGCACTGAGGCCTCATGGGCAAGATCATCAAGGCCTTTGAGCAAGAAGGATTCTGTATTGTGGCCATGATGTTCTTTCAGGTCTCTGATGAACACTTTGAGCAGCAATATGTTGCTCTGAAAGACTGCTCATTCTTCCCAGGGCTAGAGAAGTGCATGGACTCAAGATCAGTTGTGGCCATGGTCTGGAAGGGCCTGGATATGGTTAAGTCAGGGAAGGCTGATGTTTGGGGAGACAACCTGGCAGACTCTAAGTTGGGCACCATTCTCAGGACCTCTGCACTCAAGTTGGCAGGAACATCATTTGTGGTAGTAATTCAGTAGAAAGTCCTGAAAAAGAAACCAGCCTACGGTTTAAGCTGGAAGAACTGGTTGATGACATGTCTTGTGCTTATGACTGGATCCATGAAAAAGAAGTGGACAAAGCAGCAGCCTCCTGGGCACCACTTGATGTGTCCCTGGATACAGCTCTTCTTACTTAGATGCAGTAGGATTGATCATTCTTCTTTAAAGCTAGTTTACCAATAAAACCTTTGGAAACTGGAGGGAAAAAAAAGAACTATGGAACACTTTAGCAATAGGGAAACAGATCAATTTAAGTTTATTTTCAGATTTATAAATATACATGAACAGACAAAGAAAGGATAGCACCCAGAACTGATTATCAGTTGAGAAAAAGAAATTAAATTAGGTTATGACTGCATAGCTTACATAAAAATAAATACCATAGGAATTCAAATTACAACAAAACAAAATCACTTAAAAAGTATAAATGAAAATATCAGAGATTATGTAGATAATACGGGGCTTGAAAGTTCTTTCTAAACAAATCACAAAGCTCAGAACCACAAGAGAAAAATTACTTGAACTCATAAAAATGTAAGAAGCCACATGCAAAGTTAAACTATAGGTCAAAGACTGTGAGAAATTGTTTTCAAATCATTCATGGGTACATGGCTTATGTATATTTTTTTAAGTTTCTATGAACCACTGACAAGAAAGTAAACAATCCAATATAAAAGTAGGCAAAGAACATCAACAAATAACTCATAAGAAGATTCAGTTTTTTAAAGATATAAAAATTGTTCAACCAGTTATCTCAGAAATCTAAATGAAAACAGTAAAATATTTTTCCACTCTAAGTCAAATAAATTGATCACAAAATTTAAAGGTTAATTCAATTTAGTGCTGGTAAAAATAATAATAGCATAACAGACTTTCTCATATTCTTTGTTCACGAATCTTATTATTCTTTTGAGGAACAGTTTGACAGGATCCACACATGTGAAACATACATTGCCTTTGGCCCAATTATTCCACTTGCAGAAATGTATGTTTCACAAACAGTCTGTTTTACCTCAGCCCTTGTTTCTCTAATGTGAATTACTCATATTTGATTCATAAGGGAGAAGATGCAAAACACAGAAGCTGTGTAGATTTATACATTATTTTTCCAGGCAAAGGAAGCAGAGAAAGCAAGAGAAAAATACAACCTTCAGCAGAAAAGGGAAAAGCCCTTAGCTGGGCTGATACAGTAGTACCAGGACTCCAATCAGCTTTATTTTAGAAAATAAAGTAAGTGCCTGAGCCCAGGCCTCCCCCTGATGGCTCACCCTCCACCTCATGTCGCTTTCATCTTTGGCAATTTGTATTGCTGCCTTCGTGGCATACATCCAGTTTACAGCTCCAGTTAATCTGTATGCTTTCAGCACCACCAGCCCTACACTTATCGATATTGTTATTTAGTGATTTTGCACATTTTTAATCTCCACTGTGCAGCCACCAGGCACAAAAAGCTCTCTTGCCCAGACCATCCACACGATCTCCCTAAGTATCAATTTGGTTTTGTGGTGCTCTAGTTTCAAATGTGCAGAGGTACTGAATAGTCTGCCACAACTCTATGTTATGTTCTGGTATTTTAATTGCACTGTTTTGAAGAACATGTGGTTTTTTAGGTTCTCATACATAGCATTAAGAAGAAAACCTATTCTTGCACAAGTGAGCAGGAGTGATTGCAATGGTACATAATTGGAAACCTAGTCTATCCCTTTGGGAATGGTTAGATAAATTATGATCTGTCTTTTCTATAGAATCCCATATCATTATCAAAATGAGGCATGGAAATTTCACCAAGATATATCGTTTACAATGTCTCTAAGCAATATGTAATTTTACATTAAAATCAGGAATATAAAACTGTATCTACAAGTACCAGATTATTCTCAATGGTTATATATAAGGATGCAATTTTTATTAGTGAAGAGTTTTCAAGTTTTAGTAAATATATTTTTATATGATTTAAAGCTTTTTTAAAACAATATGCATATATTCATGGATAATTTTGTAGTGATCTTAAATAACCTACTTTAAATTCAAATACTAAAAGTCTACAAGAAAATTTTTAGCTCTTAGGAGAGAAAAGGATAGAAATGAACAAAAGATGAAAAAGGACAAATAACCTTTCTTAATAAATTTCATGTTTATCTCAAAAATCATAAATAAAATGAGAATACAAGCACAAACTTTAAAATATATACAACAGATACAGCTGATATAAGTCAGTATCTCCTTAACTTAGGAACATAAAAAACATCTCTTTTTCTGAAAATATAGATGCCAGCTCCATCCTCATATCTTCCAGTTCAATCTGGCAAAGAGGAACAGAAAAGTTGGGAAGAATAACATGGTGTTGTACAGCCACTAATCCACAGAAGTGAGCAAGGTGTGGGAGTGGTTAAAAGAGGCATAGATGGTTAGGGTTTGAAGAATGGCAAGCTTTTCCTTGCCTAAACCCAGAATCAATTCAAAGTTATACAAGGAAGTCAGGCAGAGGGGTAGTGGGAAATCAGTATAACATATAACATGACAGTACTGTTGGAGAATGTAGCTTAATTGTGTAGCCACAAATTCTCAAGCCCCAGCTCAGAGGTAGTTAGATACTTATGCACCTATTGACAGTCAACTCTGGGGAACTACAAGCACCCCATGGAGCCCACCCAAATAAAACTTTGTTGTGGGGCTGAGAACCTGAGCAGGCAGACAAACACCAAGAGCAAAAGCCCGAAGCTTCACATGCTTGAATCCCACTCACCAATTCATCAACCAGATAGTTCACTCCACCTCCCATGGAGAAGAGAGAATGAGGAGACAAAGAACAGGAATGTCAAACCACATCTCTTACTGGAGAAGAACAAGGCAAGTAAAAGGAAGGCCACACCTTCTCACAGAGACTAGGAGAAAAAGCGGAGATTTAAATATGTAATTACCATCTCTCTTCTTAAGAGAAGAGATGAAATATTTCAAAGAATAATTAACTCACAGTTACGAATATAAATTATAAAGCATACTATAAAACAGTTTCTACTATTTTAGAGGAAATTTGTTCCTTTCAGATTTTTTAATGTAAATTCTCTAGCAGATAAACTTGAAAATCTTATATGATATATAAAATGCATCATTAACCTTGACTTACAGAGTTTTAAGAATACAGAATGATCCTTGAATCAGCACTCCTCTGAGGAGAAAAAATAGGATTTAAATTTATATGTTAATGTCTAATAATGTTCTTTAGGATCAATGTCTTACCAACCTATTTGCCCCACATTGCATCATAGTTTAACTGAGAACAAAATATTTCCATGATCTACCTGAAGGCAAAAATTATAAAAAGGAACATATGAAGAATAACAAAGTACTCATAGGTTCATTATAACTAGTGTAGTACTACAGAAATTTTCCACTAAAAGAACACATCAAAAGAGGTATTCAGAAAGAAAATGATTTGACAGACTCTCTTAATTTTAAATCACTGAGCAAAATGCCCTTACAAAATTCTAACACTCTGTTCTTGTCAGGACACATAGTCTCAAAACACTCAGAGTAATTTGGGAAAGGCTAGAAGAGATGTTCACGATAAAAGATCAATTTTAACTTTCTCACTTCTCATTTGATCTTTTCTACCCCTTCCACTCTAGAGAAATGACCAACTTACAATTAAAATTCTTCTCTTCTTACACATTTTTAATGCCGGCCTACAATAAATTTGTCAAGACCTCTTTTTGCTGTATTTGTGACAAGTACTGGAAAAGATATCGACCCTATCAGTGAGGAGATTACACCTCCCCACTGTGTTGAACTCAGGCTTGCCGTGTGACTTGTTTTGGCCTGTGAAGTGGGAAAATGTGATATTTGTCATTCTGTGCTTCATTATCCTTCTCCTCCACTCTGTCATGAGGACTAGCAATGCTCCAAGTAAGCCAGGAACATCAGCCTGGGTTTTAGAGTGACATGTAGTGCAAGTAAGACATAAATATTTACTGTTGTAAGACCCTGAAAGTTTGGAATTGTTGTTGACTGCATTAGACTATACCTATCCCTATAGGTCCCGGAGAAGGCAATGGCACCCCACTCCAGTACTCTTGCCTGGAAAATCCCATGGATGGTGGAGCCTGGAAGGCTGCGGTCCATGGGGTTGCTGAGGATTGGACACGACTGAGCGACTTCACTTTCACTTTTCACTTTCATGCATTGGAGAAGGAAATGGCAACCCACTCCAGTGTTCTTGCCTGGAGAATCCCAGGGATGGGGGAGCCTGCTGGGCTGCTGTCTATTGGGTCGCACAGAGTCGGACACGACTGAAGCGACTTAGCAGCAGCAGCAGCATCCCTATAGGTACCAAGAATCATCCAAGAGAAGGGAGGAAAAAGGCCTTCAGTATACTTTCCTCTGCTGTATTAAAAGTAAATAAAAATCACTCTTTAAAATTCATCTTTAAGTGCTTGACTGATTATATGAGAAAATGATCATTTGGTCTAGACAATAAACTATGGAAAATTCTTAAAGAGATGGGAATACCAGACCACCTGACTTGCCTCTTGAGAAACCTATATGCAGGTCAGGAAGAAACAGAACTAGACATGGAACAACAGACTGGTTCCAAATAGGAAAAGGAGTACGTCAAGGCTGTATATTGTCACCCTGCTTATTTAACTTCTATGCAGAGTACATCATGAGAAATGCTGGGCTGGAAGAAGCACAAGCTGGAATCAAGATTGCCGGGAGAAATATCAATAACCTCAGAAATGCAGATGACATCACCCTTATAGCAGAAAGTGAAGAGGAACTAAAAAGCCTCTTGATGAAAGTGAAAGAGGAGAGTAAAAAGTTTGGCTTAAAGCTCAACATATAGAAAACGAAGATCATGGCATCCAGTCCCATCACTTCATGGGAAATAGATGGGGAAACAGTGGAAACAGTGTCAGACTTTATTTTTCTGGGCTCCAAAATCACTGCAGATGGTGACTGCAGCCATGAAATTAAAAGACGCTTACTCCTTGGAAGGAAAGTTATGACCAACCTAGATAGCATATTCAAAAGCAGAGACATTACTTTGCCAACAAAGGTCCATCTAGTCAAGGCTACGGTTTTTCCAGTGGTCATGTATGGATGTGAGAGTTGGAAGGCTGAGCCGAAGAATTGATGCTTTTGAACTGTGGTGTTGGAGAAGACTTGAGAGTCCCTTGGACTGCAAGGAGATCCAACCAGTCCATTCTAAAGGAGATCAGCCCTGGGATTTCTTTGGAAGGAATGATGCTAAAGCTGAAACTCCAGTATTTTGGCCATCTCATGCGAAGAGTTGACTCATTGGAAAAGACTCTGATGCTGGGAAGGATTGGGGGCAGGAGGGAAAGGGGACGACAGAGGATGAGATGGCTGGATGGCATCACCGACTCGATGGACATGAGTTTGAGTGAACTCCGGGAGTTGGTGATGGACAGGGAGGCCTGGTGTGCTGCAATTCATGGGGTTGCAAAAAGTTGGACACGATTGAGCGACTGAACTGAACTGAAAATGGTCATTTGGTCTAGACTATAGACTTAATCCCTTACCATCTTTATTTCTATAAAAACTTATAACTTCCTACTAAATACAGAAATTTATTTTAGTACTACCTTTAAAAAAAATTGTCATCTGATAACTGACCTGGAGTGAAAAGAAGACAAAATAATACCAACTTTTTCCCATTAGGAGGAAATTGCATTATTCTCTAATTTCTGAGTCAAACAAACATCTATTTATTCTTACTGTGAATAAGCATAGTTTAAATTAATAAGAGAATGAATGATAATGGTGCTTTTAGAAAATTATGTAATTTTCAAATGAGAAACACTAATCTTAACACTTTCTTGGGCAAAGAAGGTTATGCTACTAAAGAGACCTTGAAACTTTCAATTAAAATAACACTGTTAAAAAGGCTTCTACCACCTTTATTTGAATGGTATCTCTGATGCCAGAGAAAAGCTGCCAAATGTGTCTAGAATTGATTAATAAGGAGAATAATTGCTTCCTACTAATTTTAATCTTTTTACAGCTTTGCCTCTCATGGGATAAACATGAGGACTATGTGGCTTTATCATCAAATCTGAATCTAACCATTCCTCTGCCAGCAGCCAATGAGGTGCAAACACAAATTAAACTAGACTGAGGATTATATTGCTTGGCTGTTTGAAAATTTATATTACTCGCAAAGCATGCAGGCAAAGAGCAGCAGATGGGCAGTACAGAGCAAAATTTTCTTTCTGGATATTGCCCATCTGTTCTCCTTTTTTGCGTTTCTACTTCAAACTATTCTAGACGTCCTAATTTTCCTTTCTTTCACTCCTTCTTGTTTTTTTAATAGTTTAATAAATTAGTTACACAAATTTTCAGTGATCAAACAAGTAACACAGAGTTGATTTTCAACATAAGCAATAATAATAATTATTAATTTATATTGTGGTCATACTATATTCCAGTAAGCCTCCTAAAGTTTTTAAATGTCTTACCATTTTGTCTTAACTACTAAGGAGATTTTACAGATAAGGAAATTGAAGAATAAAAAGTTCAAGACAATTATCCAGTTCACAGTGCTAGGAAATGATAGAATAGAATTTCAAGGCTGTTTTAAAATATCAAACCTTGCAAGAAATAAAACACTTTTTTGCTCTAAAATTTAATGTACTTTTAACATTTAAATTTTGTTTTTATAATCAAACTTAAAAAACATTTTATTTAATTCCTCTCAAATCCATCAGAAAATACAAACAAAATACTTCATATATTTCAAATATTGTAGGATGTTTTAAGTTATGAGATTTTAAGTATCAAACCACTGAATTTCAGATTTGGAATGGACATGAAACATCATTTTATTTAGTGCTTCCCAAAAATCTTTGTGCAATGGAATCTTTTCTTTAAATAAAGTATGAAATGAAAATCAAACAGTGAGAACCAGTTAAGTTAACCTAATGTGTAAAACCAGATCAAAGTACCTGAATACAATCAGGAGTTGGGCAGAATAAGTTACCATTGGAGGGAAGAGGGAAGGGATTTGGAGTCCTGCCCCTTCAACCGTTCTCTATCTTTGTCCCTCTTTTCCCCTCTTTTGGACATCTAGGGCATCATCCATTCCTGAATAAAACTAACAACTCTCTAATGATGATACCTGCCTAATGAGAAGATAATGTTTGTAAGTCTTGGTTTTACTAGAACTCAATTTATAAATCACCTCAAAATGTAACCACCTACCTTTACTCACTGTCTCCAGACTCAGAAGCCAATCTTGTGCCACAAAAGGAATCTCCAGAGAAACTTTAAGTTTTTTTAAGGGATCTATGTATTTAGAAATGGAGAAAAGAAGGACCTATAGAAAGCAGAACAGCTTTGTGGGACCAACCTTGGGAGCAGACATACAGATGGAACAGCCTACCAACACGGTGTTTCATAAACCTGAATTGAATGCTTTCCCACTTTTGTGTGCCAATACAATGGCATAAATATTAATATAAATTAATTTTTAAAAATTGATAGTTTTGAAACATGGATCCCGTTAGATTATGTATTAAGGCTGGGTCAGTGCTACACTTTAATAATTACGTTAACAACCTAAGTACAGACAAGGAAGTAGAAGTACAAAAAGATCAATAATCAAGATGGGAAATTTTGCTTTGTCTTAGTTTTGTTTTTAAACCCAAAGAAAGGAGAAATCTCTTCTTTCTTCTACTGCATTTCATGGCTATCTTTTCATGGGATCTAAAATCTACATCATACTATTGTACTATATATACTCTACAGTCTAATAGGACTAAATTAGCTTTTGTGGACTGACCTAGTAACCAACCTGATTAAGAATAAAATATGCTTTTATTTAGGAATAATCCAAGGTCCAAATAACCAACTTATATATTGGGGTTGTCTTTGTGTACATCACACACACACCACATGGGCTTCCCTGGTGGCTCAGATGGTAAAGAATCGGCCTGCAATGTGGGAGACCTGGGTTCGATCCCTGGATTGGGAAGATCCCCTGGAGGAGGGCATGGCAACCCACTCCAGTATTCTTGCTTAGAGAATCCCCAAGGACAGAGGAGCCTGGTGGGCTAGAGTCCATGCAGTTGCAAAGAGTAGAACATGACCGAGCAACTAAGCACAGCACACACACACACACACACACACACACACGGTGACTGTGATTAGTCAAGCTTTCAAATCTAAAGAAAACTTAAGGACACGGATCTTATTCTTGGCATAAACATTTGCAATCTTGTCCCCAGTCCGTGTTGATTCTCTCACACACATTCTATCACAATATAGCTAGAGGGGACCTGGAACATCTGGACTAACCATAGAACAGCATATTATTTTCCTATATATCAATGACATCATCCTAAAAGGACCACATAAACAATAGGAGGCAGCTACATCAGAAGTCGTGATAATACAAATGAGCTCCCAAAAGGGAGAAGGAACTATAAAAATTCAGGGTTCTACTATATTAGTGAAATTTGGGGGACATGAAAGTAGATCCTTTTGAAAAAAAAAAAAATAAAAGAAAGTAGATCCTTTTGAAAGGACAGGACAAATCATTGTATCTTAGACCTCCCAACATTAAAAACGAAGCATGGTACTTGCTGGGCTTTCTGTGGTTCTTTCAAGTCTTTGATAATGGTACTGATACCCACCAGGGAGAAGATATTGGTTTCAAGTTAATATCTTGCTTGGAAAGGAAAGCTCCAGGGCATTTAATTTGGCTCTCCTCCCTACCTATAAGGACATAGTAACTTATATTTCATGGTTCAGATGGGTAAATAGAAAGTGTTACTACTTATGAAATATATGTTTTTCAAACATACACTTGAGATGTGGTAAAATAAACATGGGGTGATGAGGCAGAGTTTATTGGTTGGTAACATCCATTCCCCACATCATCCTTGCTAACAGCCTCACTCTAACTCTAACTCAGGGGAGCAAAGTGCTCAGTCCAACTGAATGCCGCACAACAAACCTTCCCTGTTCTTCCTATACTTTTTTATTATCAGGGTGGACACATACAACACAACCCTAGAAATGATCTCTTAACAGAGTGTGTTAGATTGATGTTATTTCTTAGAAGATTGTTTCCTAAAAGAGCAATAGGCATAAGATTAGCCTTTTTTCCTTACTTTGACCTTGCCTTGAACATGAATGCAGAGGCAGGAATTGCAGGGGTTGTCCTTTGACATGAGGGAATGTCAAAGGGAAACAGAGCTATAGCCTCTGATATCACGGAACTGTCCCACTCACTGACATCTGTCACCTCCACACCTCCTAGGATAATTGCAACATGAATGCTTGATTATCTAAACTACACTAGTTGGATTTTCTATTATCTGCAGGCATACATAATCTTAATGAATACAGACGGATTTATCTCAGCCTAATGGAAGGTATGCATGGGTCAGAACTCTATTTATCAATTAACTTCCTTAAGTCTTAACTCTTCACAGTGGCTCATCAGCATACTTAGTCCCCTAAAACCAGTGTTCATTCAGGCTATCATCCATTCCTGATTCCTGTGGGAATTTCTCTTTCCACAGGGCACAGTTATCCTGGTTAATGGTATCCTGTGTATTGTGCTATTACTAAGAGGTCCTCCTTCTGCAGATCTCACCTCCCTTAATCCAGGGACTGAGAACCTGTAAATAGACTCAGGTCTTATGAGTTCAAATCAGGCCTCTGTTTTTCAGACCCAGAGTTGTTGGTATATATAAATCAAGTAGGGCTTTAAAGAACTGTTCTTCTTTTCAGTGCTAGAAATTCCATGGTCAGTTGGCCACCTCAAAACAACAACAAAAGCACCCCCACAACACCTGTGTTTATGACCAATCCGTTTCTTAGTTCCACTGCCTTTTATGGTAACCAGCCCTGTTTGCCTCTGCAAAGATGTGAGAATTGGACCACAGAGAAAGCTGGGTGCCAAAGAATCAATGCTTATGAACTGTGGTGCTGTACAAGACTCTTGAGAGTCCCTTGGACAGCAAGGAGATCAAACTAGTCAGTCCTAAAGAAAATCAACCCTGAATATTCATTAGAAGACTGATGCTGAAGCTGCAATAGTTTGGCCACCTGATGTGAAGAGTTGACTCACTGGAAAAGACCCTGATGCTGGGAAAGATTTAGGGCAGGAGGAGAAGGGGACAACAGAGCTTGAGATGGTTGGCTGGCATCACCAACTCAAGGGCATGAGTGTGAGCAAACTTTGGGAGATAATGAAGGACAGGGAAGCATGGTGTGGTGCAGTTCATTGGGTCACAAAGAGTCAGTCAGGTGACTGAACAATGAACAATAACAAAAGATGATAGAGTTCCTTTTTTCTTTTAACACAGACCTAAAGATTCTCTTATTTACAGTCTGTGCCTTAAGTCAAGAATTTTGAAACTCTCTCTTTTTTTTTTTTTTTTTTTGAGATGTCCATGCATTTAGGGAAAAAAATCTCTCATACTCACTGAATTGCCCTTCATACTTGACTATAACAGCCACTGGTCCCTCACAGCTTTGCTTTGAGTTATAGCAGATGACCCCAGGGGATAATTTAATTAGTGGCTCAGGTATCATATGCCATTGGCTATCAGAGTTCTACCCTTTAATATTTGCTAAAATTTTTCTGCCTTTAGGTCAGTTAACAAATCTCAAACTTGTCAACATGCATGTGTTCAGGAGCTCTTTTCCCACCCCATCCCCTGTTTCCCTTAAGCTTGTTGACTGCAAGCATTTCTCGTCCTAATTTTGTATTAGTCAGGGATCTTCACTGAGAGCAGCAAACACTGACACTGGCTGATTCAAGATAAAAGAATGTTTTGAAAGAAATGCCGAGGGGGCTGGAGAGCCAGATTCAGAGGCCACAAATCCAGAGAAGCAACCAAATCGTACCCCAGAAACTGACCACTTCTTGTGGTGCTATTATCATTGCTGAACATTCAAAGCCACAGAAAACACACCACTGACAATTCTTGAAGCCATTGTCAGGACCCCTGCCACTGCCCTGGACAACGGTTGTTGCTGCTACAGTTGTCTTGGTCTTCTACAGAATGATTCACTTCTGTGTATATTTCTTTGCATCCTTATCTCATAATTTAAAATACTGGCTACATGCATTTGGTTCCCAAGGCTAAGTACAAAGGAGGCTAGACATGCAAGCATCATAAATACTTGCCATATAAGACAGTAGACTGTCTCTCTTCCTAAGGGTTTTTATATGGGTAATTCACTATGCATAGGAAGATTGTATGATAGACAAACAAGCAGAAAGGCAAACATTCAATATAAATTGTTAACATTTAACAAGTTATTATCATTGCCATATGCTGTTATGAACTTTCTACATGTTTATTTTGTTCTTACTCCATTTTGGAGAGGAAATTAAAGTACAATGAGTTTAAATAGCTTCTCTGAAGTCACAGCTAATAAGTAACAGGAAAAAAAAAATCCATTATCCATTTCAGGTCTATCTAATGCTAAATTCATCCTCTTACCTGTTATGGACTCTGTTTAAAACTGCATGATTAACTTCTCACAGGGTCCAAAAATATATAGTAATTTTGACATATGATATTGCTTAGTTTTTGGAGAAAATTGATAAAGAGATAAAGAAATGTCATATGAAAGAAGAAGAATATAAGATTGTGATTGAATTTAAAACCCAACTCATTAGATTAAGACTTTTGCCATGGGCCTAAAATTTCTTAGGATTCTGAAATTGGGTCAGAAGTCCCTAGTTACAAAATTAGACTTTACTTTAGAATATATTGTAAACCTCTGAGCAGACCTCAGCAGACATTTTTTTCTACTTTAGGACAATGACTCAATATTCTGCTTTCTGGAAAACATCAGCAGAGACAATAAAGAAAGTGATATTGCCAGAGGTACTTTTCTCTTTACTGGACAACTAAATAGCAAAACAATAGATTCTGACATTGATAATAGCTATATGGTACAAAGCAACACTTTCACAACAATTTTTCAATGTAATATTTTCTTTGTTTATGAGTATTTTTATATTTTAGGTTGATAGTACTTATATGTATTTTGAGGTAGCTTAATCAAAAGGTTAGAATAAAAAGACTGATATAAGGTTATCGATTTGTGTTATTTGTCATAATGGTCTTAGTCCTGCTCAATATAGGACATGAAACATTATAGGTTTAATTGTTATTAATTGAAGAATGCTAATACTTTGACTTATCACTGGTTATCTATCCACAACTAGTCTTACCTGGTTTTCCAAGCCTCTTTTCCATTCTGCTCAAGCTTGAAGTTTTCTTGTCCCTTTATCTCAACAGTTAATTTCCTCTTATAGTTTATTAAAACAAGAAAGAGCATCTAACACGAACTCTCAACATTCATCTCCATTTCAATTTTCACCTTTTTCTTATTTTTGTTCTTATTCTTATTCTCCCTTCCCCTCCCTCCATTCTCCTCCCCCAATTGACAGAATAAGAAACAGGCACAGAGTGGATAAGTAACTTATCCAAGGTCAGGCTGCCAAGGTAGAACTAGAATTTTATCTCAAGTGGTCTGACAGCTGGGTCAAGAATCTTTGCCACTTCACATATTAACTCCAATTTTTCTGGGAATGGTTTGAAAGATAAATTATAAGTGGAAGCCCAACAGCAATGGATCTCTAAAGAGGCAATATGAAAGGATCAGACAAAAGATGATGCAATTCTTTGACTAGAATAAAAAGAGTTTGGATGAATAGCTGAGACAAACTTTTGAGGTAAAAAGGATATAAACTTCAGGAACAACTAAATTAAAGATATGAAGTAGAGGGTAGAGTTAAGAACAATTCCAAATTTTCTTACATGGATATCCATGTCAGAGATGTTACTGAGATACTGAATTTGAAAAAATATGTTTGCACCCATATAAAAACAGTGAGTTATTTTAATTAATCCATGCATCCTACTAACAGTGGCAATCAGAATCTCAGCATTCAAAAATAAAAAGGTGAGAGAGAGATTGGTGGTCATGGTGATGATGCTGAGTTTCAATCTACTGAATGAGTGACCATTACTTTTACTCCCCTTATACTTAAACCAGTTCTGGAACTAAGTTCAAGGAGGTACTTAATGTGAGAGAAGAAAAACTGCAGAACCTGAAGATCAGTCCAATTCTGACATCTAGTTCAATACTCTAATAATATCATTAAAGATATATGTCTTTTAGCAGTTACATAGAAAACAGGATCCATTTTACTTCAATGTCTGTTGTTCCAGACAAGTTCTTGGTTCAATGCCTGAAATTAACATTATAAGAAAAACAAAGAATATATTGGAGGCTATTGCATAGCCTTTTATATACTTGAAATTTATACTATGAAATTTTTTCTCCTAAGCTGCAGTACATATATACAATGGAATATTTGCTGTTGTTGTTGTAGTCACTAAATCATCTTCACCTCTTATCCAACCCCATGGTCTGTAGCCCACCAGGCTCCCAACTCTTATCCAACCCCATGGTCTGTAGCCCACCAGGCTCCTCTGTCCATGGGATTCTCCAGAAAGAATACTGGATTGGGTTGCCATTTTCTTCTCCAGGGGATCTTCCCAACCCAAGGTCTCCTGCATTGTCAAGCATACCTCTGAGCACATGGGGAGCCCCACAATAGAATTAAAAGGCATGAAATATGCCATCTGCAGTGACATGGATGGCCATAGAGACTGTCATACTGAGTCAAGTAAGTCAGACAAAGACAAATATATGATATTGCTTACATGTGGAGTCTTAAAAAGTGGTACAAATGAACATATTTACAAAACAGAAATGAGTTACAGATGTAAAAAACAAACATGGCTCAGTTCAATTCAGTTCAGCCGCTGAGTCATGTCTGACTCTTTGCAACCCCATGAACTGCTGCAGCATGCCAAGCTTCCCGGTCTAACACCAATTCCCGGAGCTTGCTCAAACTCATGTCCATTGAGTTGGTGATACCATCCAGCCATCTCATTCTCTGTCGTCCACTTCTCCTGCCTTCAAACTTTCCTAGCATCAGGGTCTTTTCTAATGAGTGGCCAGAGTATGGGAGCTTCAGCTTCAGCATCAGTCCTTCCAATGAATATTGAGAACTGATTTCCTTAAGGATGGACTGTTGGATCTTCTTTCAGTCCAAAGGACTCTCAAGAGTCTTCTCCAACACCACAGCTCAAAAGCATCAACTCTTCAGAGATCAGGTTTCTTTATAGTACAACTCTCACATCCATACATGATTACTGGAAAAACCATAGCCTTGACTAGACGGACCTTTGTTGACAAAGTAATGTCTCTGCTTTTTCATGTGCTGCCTAGGTTGGTCATAGCTTTTCTTCCAAGGAGCAAGCATCTTTTAATTTCATGGCTGGAGTCACCAACTGCAGTGGTTTTGGAGCCAAGGAAAATAAATCTGTCACTTTTTCCATTGTTTCCCCATCTATTTTCCATGAAGTGATGGGACTGGAAGCCATGATTTTAGTTTTCTGAATGTTGAGTTTTAAGCCAACATTTTCACTCTTTTTTCATTTTCATCAAGAGGCTCTTTTGTTCTTCTTCACTTTATGCCATAAGGGTGGTGTCATCTGCATATCTGAGGTTATTGATGTTTCTCCCAGAAATCTTGATTTCAGATTGTGCTTCATCCAGCCTGGCATTTCACATGATGTACATTGCATATAAGTTAAATAAGCACAGTGGCAATATAGAGCCTCAACGTATTCCTTTTCTTATTTGGAACCAGTTTGTTGTTCCATATCTTGTTCTAACTGTTGCTTCTTAATCTGCATACAGATTCTCAAGAGGTAGGTCAGCTGGTATTCCCATCTCTTTGAAAATCTTCCACAGTTTGTTGTGATCCACACAGTCAAAGGCTTTGGCATAGTTAATAAAGCAGAAATAGATGTTTTTCTGGAACTCTCTTGCTTTTTCTATGATCCAATGCATGTTGGCAATTTGATCTCTGGTTCCCTTGCCTTTTCTAAAACAAGCTTGAACACTTGGAAGTTCTTGGTTCACGTACTGTTGAAGCCTGGCTTGGAAAAATTTGAGCAGTACTTTACTAGCATGTGAGATGAGTACAATTTTGTGGTAGTTTGAGCATTCTTTGGCATTGCCTTTCTTTGGGATTGGAATGAAAACTGACCTTTTCCAGTCCTGTGGCCACTGCTGAGTTTTCCAAATTTGCTGACATATTGAGTGCAACACTTTTACAGCATCATCTTTTAGAATTTGAAATAGATCAACTGGGATTCCATCAGCCCCACTAGCTTTGTTCAGCATCATCTTTTAGAATTTGAAATAGATCAACTGGGATTCCATCAGCCCCACTAACTTTGTTCGTAGTGATGCTTCCTAAGGCCCACATGACTTTGCACTCCATGGTGTCTGGCTTTAGGTGAGTGATCACACCATCATGGTTATCTGCATTATAAAGATCTTTTTAGTATAGTTCTTCTGTTTATTCTTGCCACCTGTTCTTATTATCTTCTGCTTCTGTTAGGTCCATACCATTTCAGTCCTTTATTGTGCCCATCTTTTCATGAAATGTTTCTGTGGTATCTCTAATTTTCTTAAAGAGATCTCTAGTCTTTCCCATTCTATTGTTTTCCTCTATTTCTTTCCATTGATCACTGAGGAAGTCTTTCTTATCTCTCTTTGCTATTCTTTGGAACTCTGCATTCAAATGGGTATATCTTTCCTTTTCTCCTCTGCTTTTGGCTTCTCTTCTATGCACAGTTCTTTGTAAGGCCTCCTCAGACAACCATTTTGCCTTTTTGCATTTCTTTTTCTAGAGGATGGTCTTGATCCCTGCCTTCTGTACAATGTCACAAACCTCCATCCATAGTTCTTCAGGCACTCTGTGTATCAGATCTAATCCCTTGAATGTATTTGTCACTTCCATATACAATCGTTAGGGATTTAATTTAGGTCATACCTGAATGGTCTAATGGTTTCCCCTACTTTCTTCAATTTAAGTCTGAATTTTGCAATAAGGAGTAAATGCAAACATGGTTTCCAAGGGGGAAAGCAAGGGAGGCATAAATTGAGAGACTGGGATTGACATATACACACACTATATATAAAATAGATAACATTTAATAAGAACCTACTGTATTGCACAAAGAACTCTAGTCAATACTCTATAATGGCCTATATGGGAATAGAATCTAAAAAAGAGTGAATATATTTATATGATAACTGATTCACTTTGCTGTTCAGAAGAAATTACTACAATGTATAGACCAATAAAAATCAATTTTTTTTTTTACTTTTTTTAAATTTTATTTTATTTTTAAACTTTACATAATTGTATTAGTTTTGCCAAATATCAAAATGAATCTGCCACAGGTATACATGTGTTCCCCATCCTGAACCCTCCTCCCTCCTCCCTCCCCATACCATCCCTCTGGGTCGTCCCAGTGCACTAGCCCCAAGCATCCAGTATCGTGTATCGAACCTGGACTGGCAACTCGTTTCTTACATGATATTTTACATGTTTCAATGCCATTCTCCCAAATCTTCCCACCCTCTCCCTCTCCCACAGAGTCCATAAGACTGTTCTATACATCAGTGTCTCTTTTGCTGTCTCGTACACCGGGTTATTGTTACCATCTTTCTAAATGCCATATATATGCGTTAGTATACTGTATTTATGTTTTTCCTTCTGGCTTACTTCACTCTGTATAATAGG
>NW_011494607.1:2331454-2331624 GCF_000754665.1 Bison bison bison
CTCATTAGAACTGATTCAAATGTATTCTTTTTAATGGCTGAGTAATACTCCATTGTGTACATGTACCACCGCTTTCTTATCCATTCGTCTGCTGATGGACGTCTAGGTTGCTTCCATGTCCTGGCTATTATAAACAGTGCTGCGATGAACTTTGGGGTACATGTGTCTCT
>NW_011494607.1:2332850-2346129 GCF_000754665.1 Bison bison bison
AAGTCAGGTAGGTTGATTCCTCCAGTTCCATTCTTCTTTCTCAAGATCGCTTTGGCTATTTGAGGTTTTTTGTTTTTCCATACAAATTGTGAAATTATTTGTTCTAGCTCTGTGAAGAATACTGTTGGTAGCTTGATAGGGGTTGCGTTGAATCTATAAATTGCTTTGGGTAGTATACTCATTTTCACTATATTGATTCTTCCAATCCATGAACATGGTATATTTCTCCATCTATTAGTGTCCTCTTTGATTTCTTTCACCAGTGTTTTTTAGTTTTCTATATATAGGTCTTTAGTTTCTTTAGGTAGATATATTCCTAAGTATTTTATTCTTTCCGTTGCAATGGTGAATGGAATTGTTTCCTTAATTTCTCTTTCTGTTTTCTCATTATTAGTGTATAGGAATGCAAGGGATTTCTGTGTGTTGATTTTATATCCTGCAACTTTACTATAGTCATTGATTATTTCTAGTAATTTTCTGGTGGAATCTTTAGGGTTTTCTATGTAGAGGATCATGTCATCTGCAAATAGTGAGAGTTTAAAGTATAACATAAATATTCTACTTAAAATCATCCAAAAACATCAGAACAGTGACAATGGTAGAAAAGTCATTTATGCCAACCCATCAAAGACATTCCATGTCTTTCTCATAAATAAACACTTCTGAAATCTATTGACTTTAAGCAATCTGAGGAATTATTTTCTCAAGGTTTCCAAATGTAATGCTAGCTTCCCACATTATAAAAAAGACCTCTGAGTATTCTTTTATGGACTGAATTCTTCATACTTCAAGTGACCAAACTAATCTCTAAACTTAAAGTAAGTAACTGACTATCATCATTACAACTAAAGTTGGAAGTAGCTACAATGAAAACAAAGTAGGGTGGAAACAACTCTCGAAATATACACTGTAAATACAATATGCCACTCTTTGCCTTGAGATTTACTAATCATCTTTCTTTGTTCATTTGATTGTTTAGTTTCCTAAGATCACAGAGCTAAGAAATGGGCTACAGTTACTATTCACCCCTTACTAGTATGAAATAATCTTGACAGCAGTAGCAATACTTTTAAATATCACTGGATTATGATTCCTTCTATCTAGGAATAGCACTCAACATCCTCACTAGTTGCCAACCTCCTATGTCATCTGACATATTTACTCACAAACAATTTTCAGGTTAGTCCAGCATTTCTCTGAAGTTTGCTATCTACCACTATCTCTAAGTGGTCCCCTTCACTTTGCTTCTGCTGTCTGCCCTTCATGAAAATATTATTTCAGGTTAAGTGTAGCTTATCTTGTTGCTTACAAAGCTACAAAGCTACTAGAGAACAAAATGATACTTCATTAACTTTCATCTTCACTGTGTCTGCTTCATACTGTTTTTCTCTGGGAAAAAAAAAAATGAACAAGTAGAATGTGTCTCTTTTGACACATTGTACACCAAAGCACTGAACTGCTTTGCCAGAGCCTCCCTTGGTTCAGGAAATGTTTCATAAAGAGTCCATACGTCTATCTCTGCACTGCTTCACACTTCCACCCCAACCAAGTACAAACCACCACCAAGTCCTTTTTCCTTCATGTACATAAACTTGTGAATGTCCTGACTGAGCAGTAACTCTTTTAATATATGGTACACAGTATTTTGACTACTGGGTTATTGTTGGTTGGGCCTGCTTTTGTGAAGGATTTTAAGAAATATTAGAACCATAATTTTCTGGAAAATGTTAAGCATGCTTTGGCCTGAAGATAAGTACACTATGGAGCTGTCCTTCCTGGAAATCTTTTCCCTGCTAAACAGTGTTTCATATATCCCTAATCCTTCTAATTCTTTCCTTCAAGACAGTCATATACAAACCTATGTTTATTTGTTCTGTGTAGTTGTTATATGTGGTTTAGAATGTATTTTTTAAAAATGATGAATTTTGACTCTAAAGCCTAAAAGGTCTGGAGAAAATCCTTATATCTTATTCATTTTAACTATAAACAGAATTGTCTTTTCAGTCCCTAGAGAACTTAAAATATCTGTCAACTTTTAACAGAAACCACACTGAACTTGTACTGCAATATTTACCTAGTGTTCTCAAGCTTGTCTAACTGTAGCTTTGCCTCAGCTCACCCAGAGTAATTTGCTAAAACCAAAAAGATAAAAAAGAACATTAACTCTTTCTTCCATTTTCAGACACAGTTGTCAATTCTGGAAGTCAATTTGAAATAAGGCAGTGTGGTTATTGTTGGCATCAGAGAAATGGCAGAGAGAAAATAATCTGCAACTTTGGTGTGTACTATGCTCTAGCATTTTTAAATCATTCATTATTTAACCAGATTTAAGGAGGAGAAACGGGGGACAAAAGATGAGATGGCTGGATGGCATCATTGACTCAATGGACATGAGTTTGAGCAAACTCCAAACTCCAGGACATAGTGAAGGGACGCCTGATGTGCTGCAGTCCACGTCAGTTGCAGAGTAGGATGCGACTGAATGACTATGACTGAACAACAACAAATAAATGCAATATTTCTCATGCTTCCACATGAAAAAGTGTCTGAGCTGCGCATGATGAAACCACATGACAAGTATTTTCCAGATGCCACCAAGTTACCAGGAGGTGTATTTTCAAAACAAGAGTTCAATTCTCATAACTGACAATGCTCTTGGCAGGGACACATTATCCATTACTCAAAGGCCCAGATGAGGTTCTTGGAATCTCCAGATCCATAAACTTCAACAAAATCCACATAGAAGAATAAATAAAATTTGGGGGAATAGAGATTCTATTTAAGAAAAAAATTAAGGAACTACTGTAATATCTGTAGATAGTTTCTTTATATGTGCTTTTTATTTCAACATGTAATTTAAAATGTGTAGCTATATTTACCAAACCTCCAAGATAGCTTTTACGATTTTTGTCATTATTTGCTAACTTTGATGAAAGTGCCTGCAGTGGATATGCTGGTCACCTGTTAAAAGAGATGGCAAGAATACACAGAAGAACTATACAAAAATGATCTTCACGACCCAGATAATCACTATGGTATGATCACTCACCTAGAGCCAGACATCCTGGAATGTGAAGTCAAGTGGGCCTTAGAAAGCCTCACTATGAACAAAGCTAGTGGAGGTGATGGAATTCCAGTTGAGCTATTTCAAATCCTAAAAGATGATGTTGTGAAAGTGCTGCACTCAATATGCTAGCAAATTTGGAAAACTCAGCAGTATGCACAGGACTGGAAAAAGTCAGTTTTCATTCCAATATCAAAGAAAGGCAATGCCAAAGAAGGCTCAAACTATGGCACAACTGCCTTCATCTCACACGCTAGTAAAGTAATACTCAAAATTCTACAAGCCAGGCTTCAAAAGTCCATCAACTGAGAACTTCCAGATGTTCAAGCTGGTTTTAGAAAAGGCAAGGGAACCAGCGATCAAATTGCCAACATCAGTTGGATTATCAAAAAAACAAGGGAGTTCCAGAAAAACATCTATTTCTGCTTTATTGACTACGCCAGAGCCTTTGACTGTTTGGATCACAATAAACTGTAAAAATTCTGAAAGAGATGGGAATACCAGACCATCTGACCTGCCTCTTGAGAAATCTGTATGCAGGTCAGGAAGCAACAGTTAGAACTGGACATGGAAAAACAGAATAGTTACAAATAGGGAAAGAAATACGTCAAGGCTATATATTGTCATCCTGTTTATTTAACTTATATGTAGAGTACATCATGAGAAACGCTGGGCTGGATGAAGCATAAGCTGGAATCAAGATTGCTGAGAGAAATATCAATAACCTCAGATATGCAGATGACACGACCTTTATGGCAGAAAGTGAAGAAGAACTAAAGAGCCTCTTGATGAAAGTTAAAGAGAAGGGTGAAAAAGTTGGCTTAAAGCTCAACATTCAGAAAACTAAGATCATGGCATCCAGTCCCATCACTTCACGGCAAATAGATGGGGAAACACTGGAAACACTGACAGACTTAATTTTTTTGGACTCCAAAATCACTGCAGATGGTGACTGAAATTAAAAAGCCATGAAATTAAACGATGCTTACTCCTTAGAAGAAAAGTTGTGATCAACCTAGACAGCATATTAAAAAGCAGAGACATTACTTTGCAAACAAAGGTCCATCTAGTCAAAGCTATGGTTTTTCCTATAGTCATGTATGGATGTAAGAGTTGGACTATTAAGAAAGCTGAGCACCGAAGAAGTGATGCTTTTGAACTGTGGTGTTGGAGAAGACTCTTGAGAATCCCTTGGATTGAAAGAAGATCCAACCAGTCCACCCAAAAGGAAATCAGTCCTGAATATTGATTGGAAGGACTGATGTTGAAGGTGAAACTGCAATACTTTGGCCATCTGATGTGAAGAGCTGACTCATTTGAAAAGACCCTGATGCTGGGAAAGATTGAAGGCAGGAGGAGAAGGGGATGACAGAGGATGAGATGGTTGGATGGTATCACCGACTCAATGGACATGAGTTTGAGTAAACTCTGGGAGTTGGTAATGGTCAGGGAGGGCTTGCACGCTCCAGTCAATGGAGATGCAAAGAGTCAGACACGACTGAGTGACTGAACTGAACTGAACTGTTAAATGTGTTAAGTCTCTCAGGTATGTCTGACTCTTTGAGACCCTGTGGACTATAGCCTGCCAGGCTCCTCTGTCCATGGAATTCTCCAGGCAAGAATACTGGAGTGGGTTGCTATTCCCTTCTCCAGGGATACTTCCCGACCCAGGGACTGAACACTTGTATTCTGCATTGCAGGCTGATTCTTTAATGTCTGAGCCACCCAGGAAGCCCCTTGCTGGTTACCTAGTCAGCTTCTATTGGCTCCTTTATCCTTCCTAAAAGTGTTATTAATTTTGGTTTGGGTATCTACCATTTCACCATACAGCTCATGTGTTCTGGGGAAAGTTAAATTTCACAGGGCAGCATTTGATTTATCTAAGCCAATCAGCAGATTTCTGTTCTCTTGCACAGTGACTGGTTCAGCTCTACGTGACCTTAGTCAATCCAACTAGAAACTAAATTTTTTAAAGTAAATTTTAGGACTCTGGCTTAGAACCCTATCAAAGAAACATTTCTATTTCTGGAGAACAGATATTTACAAAGATTGGAAGCATTGGAGCTATGTTATTAATATGAGGAAAACTTGAACACAAACTTGACAATGCAGGGAAAAATGGGAAAAAATTGAGGTCTTTAAATATATCTTTAAGTTGCTGAATCAAAATAAACTCAGCATGTTTCCAGATTTATATATTTATGAAAGCCAACGTATCCTCTTTAATATTTATGTCACATTCACTGGGTTTTTTTTTGGGGGGGGGGGTTATATGAAAGATAAAAATACATTATTGTATTTGCAGGTTTGATTCCTGGGTCAAGAAGATCTCCTGGAGAAGGGAATGGCTACCCACTCTAGTATTCTTGCCTAGAGAATTCCATGGACAGAGAAGCCTGGTGAGCTACAGTCCATGGGGTCATATAGAGTCGGACATGACTGAGTGGCTAACACACACATAAACACATACACACACACAGAGCATAGTACAGACAAGACAAGATATATTAGCTATTAAAATGAATTGCTGAGCTCTAGAGATTTCTTTCCCTGGAGGTTATACTTTTAAAATATGGCATTAGGCACAAACAGCTTTACTTCTCTGCCATTTTTATAGATAAAAGATAAAATATCAATTACCTTATCTACTTATTTCCACTTTTTAATATTTCTGCAAATGGAAATAGTAATAATTTCTTTTAAATTTACAGTAGAGCTGTTGAAAGCTCACATGAGTTTTCCTTTACCTTGGAGATTACATGTACCACCTGTTTGACTAATGATGAAGAGAGCAGATGGAGATGTTAATATGTTAAAAACTTATAGAATTTGATTAGAGGCAACTCCTAAGGATTTTTTTTCTCCAAAATCTCACCCAAATTACTAACTTACTGTGTCCTTTGAAAAAAAAGATGAACTTCTTAATATTAAAACATTATTTCTCAAAACTCATCAATAATGATTTATTTTTAGAGATCATTAATTACAAGAGATAAACATCAAATTTTTAAAATATTTAATTTACTCTTATCCTTAGGAATATCATACATTAAATTAGGTAAACATGTCATATTTTAAAGTATGAGAATGTTGTATATTATATCATGATTGATAATATTAAATTATATAAACATCAAGCAGTTTGAGACTTATATACACTTAAATCTTATAACATTTAGATATTTTAAATGTTTATAATTTGAACTCTTTGGACTAAAAACAATAATAATAAAATAGTTTCATTAATACCAAACCATAAGTAATAAAAACATAAAAAAAACTTTAAAAAAATAAATAAAAACAATAATAACTTAAATTTTTAAATAGGTAATTAATCAGGAATACATTCTCATGTATTCCTTATAATAATTCTTGGAGGTTATTAGTCCTTATTTACAAATTAAGAAGCTAAGGGTTATAGAAGTTAAATAACTTGGTTAAGGTAAATGACTAGCAAATAGAGAGCCACAGCTCAAATCCATGGATTCCAACTTCAAGACTATGGGATTAATAACCACATGTTTCTCCCCAGTATATCAGAACTTTTTCAATTTAAAATTTAGCAAAATAAGAGGCTTCCAGTTCAAGACTGCAGAGTAGAAGGATGAGTTCTCATCTTCTGCAAGAGCACCAAAATCACAACTAGCTGTTGAACAACCACTGACAGGAGAATGATGGAACCCACCAAAAAAGATACCCTGAAGACAAAGAAGAAGCTGCAGCAATACAGTAGGAATATGACCTTGGGGGCCAGCAGGATTTGATTATAGGACTTTCAGAGGACTGGGGGAAACAGAGACTCCAGTCTTGAGGGCACAAACAAAATCTTGCATGCACCAAGATCCAGAGGGAAGGAGCAGTGAGCCCACAGCAGACTGAACCAATACTACCTGCTGGTGTTGGAAAGTCACCTGTGGAGGTGTGGATTGGCAGGGGCTCACCAGAGGGATGGAGGCACTGGCAGCAGCAGTCCCAGAAGGTCCCCCTTGACATAAGCACTCTTGGGGTTTGCCATTAACCCTATCATAGAGCCTGGTAAACCCCAGGGTTGGATGCTCTCAGATCAAACAGTTAGCAGGAAGGGAACATAACCCCACTCATCAGCAAATAGATGGATTAGAGCTTTACTGAGCAAGGCCCTGCCCACAAGAGCAAGACCCAGTTTTTCCCACCACCAGGCCCTCCTATCAGGAAGCTTACACAAGCTTCTCAGCCTTCTTCATCAGCAGGCAGACAGAAGAAGCTAGAAGAACCACAATCCCACAGTGGCTAGAACAAAAACCACATTACAGAAAGTTCATCAGGATGAAAAACCAGAAAGTTATATCTCAGATGAATGGACAAGATAAAACACCAATAAAACAACTAAATGAAGTGGAGATAGGCAACCATCCAGAAAAAGAATCCAGAATAATGATAGTGAAGATGATCCAGATTCTTGGGAAAACAATGGAGAAGATCCAAGAAATGTTTACCAAAGATTCAGAAGAATTAAAGAATAAACAGAGATAAATAGTACACTAGAAGGAATCCACAGCAGAATAACTGAGGCAGAAGAACAGAATAGATAAATGACCTAGGGAACAGAATGCTGGAAATCACAGAACAGGATATAGAAAAAAGAATGAAAAAAAAAAAAATGAAGAGAGCCTAAAGAGACCTCTGGGACAGCAGACATTAAATGCATCAATGTTCACATTATAGGGGTCCCAGAGGAGAAGAAAGAGAAAGGATCTGAAAAATATTTGAAGAGATAATACCTGAAAACTTCCCTAATATGGTAAAGGGAAATAGTCAACCAAGTCTAGAAAGCACATAAAGTCCTAGGCAAGATAAACCTAAGCAGGAACACACCAAGACACATAGTAATAAAACTGACAAAAATTAAAGACAAAGATAAAATATTAAAAGCAACAAGGGAAAACAACAAATAACATACAAGGGAACTCCCATCAGGCTATCAGCTGATTTCTCAACAGAAACTCTAGAAGTCAGAAGGGACTGGCATGATATATTTAAAGTGATGAAAAGGAAGAACTTAAAACCAAAAATACTCTACCCATCTACTCATTCAGTTTGATGGAGAAATAAAACTTTCCAGACAAGCAAAAATTAAGAGAGTTCAGCACCACCAAACCAGCTTTACAACAAATGCTAAAGGAACTTCTCTAGGCAGAAAACACAAGAGAAGGAAAAGAACTACAGAAAATAAACCCAAAACAAGAAAATGGTAATAGGATCATACATATCAATAATTACCTTGAATGTAAATGGATTAAATGTACCAACCAAATGACACAGACTGGCTGGGTGGAGGAAAACATGTGCATGTATACACTTCCACTTTCTCTGCTTGACCCCCCATATTTTATGTAATTATTTTATACTGTAGGTTAATCATGTTCCCATTATGGCTTGCAACTGTAATTATCATTTATTTTTTGCCTGGCTATATTTATTGTGATAACTGATAAACATCTTTCACTATTGTTATTATGCAACCATTACTTACTTAATACCATTGTATCATGACTGGTCACAGAAAAATAATATAATTCTATATCACCAAAACTACTATTTACTAGAAAAACCTATAATCACTTTTTAAAATCCAGATACACATCAGAATTATCTTGGAATTTTTTTGAAAAATACAAATGCCCAAGAATTGCTTTTTTCCCCCCAAAGCTCCAGACATGTTTCTAATGAGCAGCCATGTTTAAAAAAGACTGAACAATGATCTTTTACTTTTATCTAGTTTGCTTGACTTTTTCTATTTCATACTCAGTGTTGCCATTTCATTGGGTTTATGTTTCCCAACTTCTCCATCACTTCATTTTTTTCTAATGTTCTTTCTATAGCCTTTATCAAGCAGAGTAGAAAAGCTTTTGTATACATACATATAAACACATATATTTAACATATATGCAGAGTACATGATGTGAAACACTGGGCTGGATGAAGCACAAGCTGGAATCAAGACTCCCAGGAGAAATATCAATAACCTCAGATACGTAAACCACCTTTATGGCAGAAAGCGAAGAGAACTAAAGAGCCTCTTGATGAAGGTAAAAGAAGAGAGTGAAAAAGCTGGCTTAAAACTCAACATTCAAAAAACAAAGATCATGGCATCTGGTCCCATTACTTCATGGCAAAAATGGGTAACAATGGAAACAGTGACAGACTTTATTTCCTTGGGCTCCAAAATCACTACAGATGGTGACTGCAGCCATGAAATTAAAAGACGCTTGCTCCTTGGAAGAAAAGCTATGACCAACCTAGATGGCATATTAAAAAGCAGAGACATTACTTTGTCAGCAAAGGTCCATTTAGTCAAAACTTTTTTTCCAGTAGGCATGTATAGATGTGAGAGTTGGACCATAAAGAAGGCTGGGAACTGAAGAATTGATGCTTTTGAACTATGGTGTCGGAGAACACTCTTGAGAGTCCCTTGAACAGCAGGAGATCAAATCAGTCAATCCTAAAGGAAATCAATCCTGAATAGTCATTGGAAGGACTGTGCTGAAGCTGAAGCTCCAATACTTTGGCTACCTGATGCAAAGAGCTGACTCATTAGAAAAGACCCCGATGCAGGGAAAGATTGAAGGCAGGAGGAGAGGGGAACAACAGAGGATGAGATGGTTGGATGGCATCACCGATTCAATGGACATGAGTTTGAGCAAACTCTGGGAGATAGTAAAGGACAGGAAGCCCAGTGTGCTGTGGTCCATAGGGTCGCAAAGAGTCGAACACCACTGAGTGACTGAACAAAAACAACAATATTAACACCGTGTATAATATATATATATATATTTTAGAAAACATGAATTTCTGCCTAACTAAAAAATTTATGACATTTTTATTCCACTTGTTTGACTTAGTATGAATAGAATGCTTGACTTCTAATTTTAAAAAAATGGATATTCAACAAGCAACAAAGGTTTACTCTATAGCACAGTAAACTATAGTCAATATCTTGTAATGACCTATAATGGAAGATAATCTCAAAAATAATATATGTGTATGTGTATAATTGAATCATCTTGCCTTGTACCTGAAAAATTATGTCAACTATACTTCAATTATATATATATATAAAGAAAAAAAATAAAGTAAAATAATTTTTTAATTACTACAAATATATAAGAGACACATGATAGGCAATTAAAGAACAGAATTAAATCTAAAAATTTAAAAAGATAATTATTTTCAGTAGTGATGTATTTTGTGCAAATGACACATAAGGAAATAAAGAGTTACAAGGTTTGTATGTTCACATAGAAGTTAGAAATATTTGTCTGAGGGGATGAGATTTTAGAAACTATTTAAGGGATGAATTTTCTTGTTAATCATAATATACTGCATTATAGAAAGCCAAAAATCTATGCAGAGATGGGAATAAAGTGATCAGATAAAAGATTTATTATTTATAAGTATTCCAATTATTTTGATAAATGATGTGATTTGATAAATGATTTATATTTTTAAAACTATTTATAGTTTTTGCTGTTTTGTGTTCATAAACACTTGGTGATTTCCTATCATTCTATCAAGATTCACAGATTCATCTACTTTATCACTTAATACAGTTCATGCTCACATAGTGTCCTAAAAATACTATCCAATTATGTTGAGTCCAAGTACCACCCAGTCACCTTGGCAGTTTCTGAAACTGTACAACTATTTCCAAAGATAGAAAGACTTTGTCATCCTAGGGATACTGCCAAGACCTAGCCTTCAAAGCCTTCTCAAAGAAATATATTTCAATAGGGCATATCTGCTGCATGGATTGAAAAAATGTCGTACATCAGCTATGGAATTAACATGATTGAATACAAGCTTAGAAAAAACAACTAGGCCCCAATTAAATGAACTGGCCAATTGATAAAAATTGATTTTTTTATAAAATGTAAGTTTGTGACACCCAGTGATCTTTCTCTCTGCCTGAGCCTCCACTTTTGATAAATTACTTAGCTCATGATTGTTCGCTATTCTTTATAGCTCTCTGATTATTTGTATATGTTACTTAGTCTTCTCCATAATTTGATTTTTAAATGAAAAATATAAACTCTATTTCATAACAACAGTGCTTGACATACAAATATTCTTGCTGTAGATAATGTGTCAGAGTGACTCTACTAACCATAATCTAAGGCCTTCTGAAGCCTCTGTGATGGTGATTGGCTATTTTCCTTGGACCTCTTCTCTTCCTATCTTTTCTTCTCTTTCTCTGCTAAACACAGTAGACTACATCACTCAAGTTCCCTCACTGTTTGACTTCTTGTAGCATTTGGACAAAGGAAAGCGCCATCAAAATAGACAGCAGGAGAGAAATTAAGACATTTTATTCTAACCACTTCTTTGGAGAAGGCAATGGCAACCCGCTGTAGTACTCTTGCCTGGAAAATCCCATGGATGGAGGAGCCTGGTGGGCTGCAGTCCATGGGGTCGCTAAGAGTCGGACATAACTGAGCGACTTCACTTTCACTTTTCATGTTCATGCATTGGAGAAGGAAATGGCAACCCACTCCAGTGTTCTTGCCTGGAGAATGTCAGGGACGGGGGAGCCTGCTGGGCTGCCGTCTATGGGGTTGCACAGAGTCGGACACGACTGAAGCGACTTAGCAGCAACAGCAGCATTCTAACCACTTCTTTACCTCCTTACTTTGGGCCCTGCTTCTGTCAGTAGCTCTCTCTCCCCCTTGTCCCCAACATCAATACCTCCCTGTCCCTTCCTTCATGATGTCTCTTCCAGCAGGCTCCAGTACCAGGAATTCCTTACTTGCACCCTTCAGATCTAGGGATGGTAATGGTTAGGCTCTGATAATCTTAATATAACTTGTTTGCTTCTTCAACCTTGCCCACCCCTGGCTAAGTAGAACTTTTTAGGTGAACCTCATTTTTAGTCATTTGGGGTGAAATTGTTTCCTGATACAACCATTTGGTTACTAAAACAGTTCTCCTCAAATATTGCAATGGATAGCTTTATTTCCTTCTGCTGTTGGACTTTCACTTTTCAATGGCCTCCTAGACCACAGATCCATTGAGGTGCATATCTGTCCTTATTCGATGCTATATTTTAAGCTCTCAGAAAATACCTGAGCACAAAGTCCAGTAAATGCTTGTTGAACAATGGATGGAAGTTTCAACTAAAAGATCAAGAAATAAAACATTTGCTTCTGTGATTAAAACTATCCTTATTTTACCACTTGCATGAAGAAAATCTGAATTACATTTAGTACAAATTAGAATTAGATAGTTTATGTTTGAATTATACAGTAGTTTAACTTCATTATAGATTGAATAGACTTTTTGAGTTCTTCTAGGAAATTAATCCTCAGCCAAAATAATTGTTTCTTAAAGACTATGCATAACAATTTGCAAAGAGACAAATTTACAACTAAACTTGTAGAAACAACCTTTTGAAATTGAAGACAAATAAGCTTTCTTTATTCCTTTTGCTTCTACCATAGTCCTGGAAATACAGCCTCTTAATATTTCATTATAGAGGGGCTGACTGTGGGGAAAACAAAAGATGATGTCTTAGATACAATTTTAAAGTTGTATTGTCAAAGTTATGTTTTCTTGTAACAACTGTAAGCATCTTTTATGAAATGAAATATTTCCACTTAAAATTCATATTTTGAATTCCCAATCCCTAGTACCTCAGAATGTAACCATATTAGGTGACAGGCATTCAAAAAAGTGGTTTCATTGAAATGAGGTTGACAGGGTGGTACCCTTATCCAACATGATCAATGTCTTTATAAGAAGAGAAAAATACCAGGAATGCTCAGGTACTGAGAAAAGGCCAAGTGAAGACACAGAGACAGAAAGGCCATCTGCAAGCCAAAGGAGAGATTCCACAAAACAACCAACCTTCAGTTCAGTTCAGTTCAGTCGCTCAGTCGTGTCTGACTCTCTGCGACCCCATGAATCACAGTGCGCCAGGCCTCCCTGTCCATTACCAACTCCCGGAGTTCACTCAAACTCACGTCCATCGAGTCAGTGATGCCATCCAGCCATCTCATCCTCTGTTGTCCCTTTCTCCTCCTGCCCCCAATCCCTCCCAGCATCAGAGTCTTTTCCAATGAGTTAACTCTTCGCATGAGATGGCCAAAGTACTGGAGTTTCAGCTTTAGCATCATTCCTTCCAAAGAAATCCCAGGGCTGATCTCCTTCAGAATAGACTGGTTGGATCTCCTTGCAGTCCAA
>NW_011494607.1:2346229-2346593 GCF_000754665.1 Bison bison bison
CACAGTTCAAAAGCATCAATTCTTCAGCACTCAGCCTTCTTCACAGTCCAACACTCACATCCATACATGACCACAGGAAAAACCGTAGCCTTGACTAGATGGACCTTTGTTGACAAAGTAATGTCTCTGCTTTTGAATATGCTATCTAGGTTGGCCATAACTTTCCTTCCAAGTAGTAAGTGTCTTTTAATTTCATGGCTGCAGTCACCATCTGCAGTGATTTTGGAGCCCCCCAAAAATAAAGTCTGACACTGTTTCCACTGTTTCCCCATCTATTTCCCATGAAGAGATGGGACCAGATGCCATGATCTTCGTTTTCTGAATGTTGAGTTTTAAGCCAACTTTTTCACTCTCCTCTTTCACC
>NW_011494607.1:2346798-2351414 GCF_000754665.1 Bison bison bison
TCTCATGATGTACTCTGCATATAATTTAAATAAGCAGGGTGACAACATACAGCCTTGACGTACTCCTTTTCCTATTTGGAACCAGTTTGTTGTTCCATGTCCAGTTCTAACTGTTGCTTCCTGACCTGCATATAGGTTTCTCAAGAGGCAGGTCAGGTGGTCTGGTATTCCCATCTCTTTCAGAATTTTCCACAGTTTATTGTGATCCACACAGTCAAAGGCTTTGGCATAGTCAATAAAGCAGAAATAGATGTTTTTCTGGAACACACCTTAATCTTGGACTTCTAGCCTCCAGAACTGTGAAAAACAATTTTCTGGTGTTAAAGCTCTGATATTTTGTTATGGCAGCCCTCAGCAAATTAGTGTCTTAATCCACTACAATAAGATTTTCAAGGCTACCTGGCTTTTTAGATTCACTGAGGTGGCTTTAGGTAGGATCCAGCAAATTTTATCTTAAATCAGTTATTAAAGAAAATACTGTTTCACAAGTCGCCAGTCCAGGTTCGATGCAAGATACTGGATGCTTGGGGCTGGTGCACTGGGATGACCCAGAGGGAGAGTATGCGGAGGGAGGAGGGAGGAGGGTTCAGGATGGGGAACACAGGTACACCTGTGGTGGATTCATTTCTATATTTGGCAAAACTAATACAATATTGTAAAGTTTAAAAATAAAATAAAAAAAAAAAAGAAAATACTGTTTCATTCCCTATGAAAAAAATTTAAGTGAAGCAAAAACCATGTGGATACATGAAACTGCAAGTAGAATTTAAACACTGACAATTACTTTGCAACATAAAGTAAGCCATGAACACTCAGGATAATTCCCTCCAGTAAAGAAAATGTAGCTTCTCTACTTTTTATTCCCAGATTTTACCATATAGTAGGTATTCAAATTTTTATAGAATGGTTGAATTGATAACTGAATAAATTCATATTATATTTCACAGAAGTAGTTCTTAAAGTGTGGTCCCTGGGCCATCAGCTTCAATGTCACCTAAGAACTTCTTAGAAAAGGCATAATCCTGAATCTAACTCTAGACTTACTGAGAGTCTAGAAACTCCTGGGACCCTGCGATCTGAGTTTTAAAAGCCTTCAAGTGATTCTGATGCAGACTAAAGTTTGAGAACCACTGCTTGTCAGCACGTAAATCTAAGTGTCTCAACAATAAATGGATTTTGAAAATGTGTGTGGGGAGAAAGCATTCCTTATAAACAAACTGAATTATTTCTTCTACATATTATTTTAATAACAATTGATGCTTATTAAAATGGAAAGTGTTTTATTAATTATTTGAATGCCAAATCTTGTAAATAACTACTCATTAATATTAAATATTGACAGTATATTAATAAATTATAAGTTCTTAAACATCTAAATTTGAAGTAACATTTAAAATATTTATGATGCTCTTTCAAAAAATACACAAGGCAATACATCACACCTAAACAGTGGACCATTAGTAGCATTTGTCAACATTAGTCCTAGTCCTAGTTCATCCAATATTACTCATGTAACAATTACATGAAAGGAGAGACTTAAACAACTATCACAATATTGTAAAGCAATTATCCTCCAATTAAAATAATTAATTTAAAAAATAAGTCCCTAATGTTTTCATGTAATCTATAATTTGATGGATGGTTTTCAACAAATTAAGAACTTTTATAAATCTTCAAATTTAATAGTATAAAGGAATTACCTGTAACAAAGATTTTGTTTTTTTCACTATTCTTTATTTTCTTCATCTCTAAATGACAGAAATTAGGAGCAATGATTTTTAACTAACTTAGATTTGTCAAAAGAAATACATTAAATCCACTTCCACAGGAACACTTCTAAGAATCTTTCACATATGTAAACAGCCTCCCTGTGATCAAGTTTCACTATTAATTTTTCAGACTAAGAATGTTTTCATTTCATAATCTAGTGTTTAAAAGGAGCTGAAGAAGAAAATTCTCTTACTCACAGAACTTACAGCCAGTGAAAAATCCACTATATAATCTGCTTGTAGTCCTAATAAATTACATTAAGTAGCAAATATCATATTTACCTCAATGGTAAAATGTTTTAAACTTGTTTGCTCTTAAATTATAGCATTTTTACTCATTTATTACAAAAGGGTACTGTATTTTTGTAACATAGAGTGAAAATTGAGAATTTTCATGTGGCTTGTTAAGGTCACTGTTATCACTGAGTAATTACTAGCCCCAGGTTTGACCCTTAGTTAACCAGCCAGGCTTGTGAACAAGAAGACTGTGATTACTTGGAGTCTAGTGGAGTATTTGGTAACTACAGTAAAATTTTAAAGTAATGATGAAGGAAAATAATATTCCAAGATCCCTTTAACAAGTGCATGTAATATGAACATTAAAATTTCGATTTATGACAAGTAGAAATAAAAATCTACACAGTAGAGCTAATACTTTTGTGACTTGATACTTATATTCAATGTGAATGAAATGCTAAATTCTATTAAACATTAGGGAATATAAAGACATCTTTTTTCTTAACCCATGTCACAGAATCCTTGAATTCTATGGATCTGGGTGGGACCCATAGGTCAAAAACTCTGGTGTGGAGGAATAGTATATAATACCGTGAAGTTATCATCAGTCAAAGGCAAAGTGTGGGAAATTCCACAGGGTATATGATTTAGTTGCTTCTGTTTTTAATTAAAAAAAACAAATATAACAGATTTTTTTAAGCTTAAGGGACATTCAAACAAATGTAAAGTTAAGATTGTAATTCAAATAAACCAATTATAAAATGCATTTGGAAACTGTCAAGTAAAAATGAACACGGACAGGGTATTAGATTGAGTTTATTTTGATAAGTATAACAATGATATTGTGATCAGGTTTTAAAATTCTTATATATATACACTGAAACTACAGTGGATGAAAATTATATGTTACCTTGGCATTGCTTTAAAAGACACAAAGAAAAAAAAGAAGGTATTGATGAAATAGGAGTAGCAGCATATTGGTGGTTTTTAAATCTGGATCCGTGGGGTTCTATAACATCACCAATTATAATTTTGTGGATTTTAGGATTTTTTAATAAATTGATACCTAAAATTGAAAATTTGGCAGAAGCCCTTAAGATGAAAGAAACTGAATCTAACTTGATAGGAAATTAAGTTCTTAGAGGAGATACATAGGGTACCTCCTTCCACACCTCACATCCACCAGGCCCATCTTTTACTGTAGCTGTTGTTGCAGCCACCAGGTGTGCAGAGGTTCACTCTTACATCTTACTTCAGCTGGTCCTCATCTCTCTCATGTACTGTTAGGATGATCCTCTGCTATCCCTCAGCTGGGTTGTCAGTAAGAATCCATTCAGCCATTCTGAGACACAGGCAAACCTGACAGTGTAAGGGAGTTAATACCCCAAGGGCACTCCTTGACTAGTGAGAGACTGGGGCTGGTGAAAGTTACCCCCTTTTCCATTCCTTCAGGAGACAGTTCTACAGCCTCCTCCTTTAAAGGGACTTAGGCCTAGTATCTTACAGTGATCATCTTAACTATCCTTGGATTATCTGTTTCACTCTGTCCATTGCTCCATCCTTGTTCCCTAGAATGATTTAGCAAAACAAGCTACTTGGACATAAGTTCTTGCCCTAAGCTCTGCTTCATGGGGAACTTAAGAGAGTAAAAGGGAAATTAGATTATAAATCATGGTGAATTTTCTAAGCATTAAACAAACCAGTTAAAATATTCTGTCAATTGAGTGCCTTGAGAAGTCATCTCTGAAATAAAGGGCTTTGCTGAACTAAATACCTATAAAAGACAAAGCTGGATGAGGTAGAATCTTGCAGAGAAAGACTTGAGATCACAATAATGAAAATCTGACATTTATGAAAAGAAGAGGATGCTATAAGATAAAGACTGGGCAAGGAGATCTAACAGTTACTCCTTATAATAGTCCTGTAGGAGCTTTTCAATGGTAGTGGAAACAATCACCACAGTAAAAGATTATAAGAGCTTTCAGAGAATGGGAAACTGAAAACATAAGTAAATGGACCAGCAGAGTGCCAGGGCCTCTCTAACAACGTTGGGTGAGGACTTAACAGACTGATGTCTCTGTTACTCTTGCTCTAGACTTAGCTTGACCTGGAGGCTGGTATACAATTTCTGAGGACAGACGAAGAAACGCAAAGAAAGTAACAACAAATTCTCAGCACCAAAGTATTTCTCACAGGCTGTTATCTTTCTTTCAAAAGGTCTCTTTACTGGCCTCTTTGAATCCATAAGCAGGAAGTCAGCTATTGCTGGGAGAAATACCAATAACCTCAGATATGCCGATAACACCACCCTTATGGCAGAAGGTGAAGAAGAACTAAAGAGCCTCTTGATGAAAGTGAAAGAGGAGAGTGGAAAAAGTTGGCTTAAGGCTCAGCATTAAAAAAATTAAGATCATGGCATCCAGTCCCATCACTTCATGGCAAATAGATGGGGAAACAGTGGCTGACTTTATTTTGGGGGGCTCCAAAATCACTGCAGATGGTAACTGCAGCCATGAAATTAAAAGACACTTACTCCTTGGAAGGAAAGTTATGACCAACCTAGACAACATATTAAAAAGCAGAGACATTATTTTGCCAACAAAGGTCCAT
>NW_011494607.1:2351711-2379638 GCF_000754665.1 Bison bison bison
ACTCATTTGAAAAGACCCTGATGCTGGGAAAGATTGAAGGCAGGAAGAGAAGGGGATGAGAGAGGATGAGATGGTTGGATGGCATCACTGACTCAATGGAGATGAGTTTGAATAGACTCCAGGAGTTGGTGATGGACAGGGAGGCCTGGCATGCTGTGGTCCATGGGTTGTGAAGAGTTGGACCCAACTGAGTGACTAAACTGAGTTGAACAGCTATTGGAAAGATGATGTGATTGTACATTAGCAAGAGGGATCAATCCAAACTATTGAAGAGTTCATTGTAGCATGTGCAAGTGCTACACAAAAAAGTCTAGACGTAAACTTGACATTTGTGCTTCCCTGGTGACCCAATGGTAAAGAACACACCTGCCAATGCAGGAGATGTGGGTTCAATCCCTGGGTCTGGACGATTCCTTGAAGAAAGAAAATGGCAGCCTGCTCCAGTATTCTTGCCTGGGAAGTCCCATGCATAGAGAATCCTGAAGGGTAACAGGTCATGGGGTTGCAAAAGAGTTGGACACAACTTAGCAACTAAAACAATAGCAAAACTTCACATCATCATTTTTGTCATTGCGAAAAAACAACAATCAAAACCAGTACTATAGGGACTTCCCTGGTGGTCCAGTGGTTTGAAATCCACCTTGCAATGCAGGGGATACGGGTTGGGGAACCACATGTCCCTGAGCAACTAAGTCTAAGCAGCACAACTAGAGAGTCCCTGTTGCCTCAACAAAAGATTCCACACGACACAACAAAGTTTCCACATGCCACAACTAAGACTTGATGTGCTTAGTTGCTCAGTCATGTCTGACTCTTTGCAAACCCCATGGACTGTAGCCTGCCAGGCTCCTCTGTCCATGGGGATTCTCCAGGCAGGAACACTGGAGTGGGTTGCCATGCCATCCTCCAGGGAATCTTCCCAACCCAGGGATTGAACCCAGGTCTCCCACATTGCAGGCAGACTTTACCATCTGAGCTACCAGGGAAGCCCTTAAAGACTCAATGCAGCCAAATAAATAAATAAATATTTTTAAAATGAAAAAAAAAAAACAATACCTGTCGATCATATTCAATCTTTTTCTTTTTAGAGTTCTGCTTCACTTTATCATATTTAATCAACTTTAAATAGCACTTAAGAAGCGTATAACTGCACATTGGTCACTCTTAAATTGATCTCACCAAGTATTTCCAAGTAGTCTTTCTAGTATTAATTTCTAACCCTCTTCAATTTCAAGATAAGAATCAGTTGAAAGGTATTGAGGTAGCAGAGCTGAGACATTAGACCTGAAGCGCAGTGGCAATGCCCATGGGAAAGGTTTCATTTGCTCACAGCTCTCCATGGTTTTTGAGAGACTGTTTTTTCATCTTTGAGAAAGCTTATAACTGGAGAAGAGGACCCTTAGGCAACTTCTCTTGGGAATAACAATCACAGATATTCTTAGAGAAAAAAAATGACTGTCTTTCGTTCTCTGTCACAACTCAGAGAGAAAACTTCCCTTATGATCAGTAGAAGTAAAAACACAACTGTCTGAACAACAAATGCAGAAAATACATCATCTTGCCTTTCCTAATTTTCTCAGTTACTCATTAGGAAAACACTACCATAATTCAGTTAATCAAATTGCCAATTAACTGTATATATGATTCTCATTTGCTATTTAGAATACCTTAGAAATTTACTGTTCAGACAGCTCTGTAATAAGAATATTGAGAAGGTTAACAATTTTATATAGTCTAAATTTATTATACTGATTTTTTGTGCAATATTGATATTTTTCATGTGTCCCTGTGTTCTTGTTTATTTTTTTATCTTTGTAGAGCATAGAAGAAATGTTCAACCAAACACTATTCCATCTTGTATTTATTTAACAGCAAAATCCATGGGTATCTGATAACCAGTTGACAAACCCAGAGACGCTGGAGATGTCTATACTTAGTTTTCATTTATATATAACAGAGCAAAATACAACAACTATTTATGGTTATTGCTTCACCAATTCTGAGAATAAATTTGTAAAGTCATGTGTGCATGGTGTAACTCTTCCATTTTTGTTGTGTTTAATAATATACCCAGAACATTCCAGTGATTAGGGGACTGCCATATCACCTTACCTCATGATGTGCAATATCTCTTATTCAGTGATATGCAACACATTTTTTCCATGCTTACCTCATGTCATTTTATAATCATAAAGATCCCAGAGATGCAGAGCTAAGCAAATCCTTGATGGCAGAAGGAAAATAGTGGAATGACAAAAGGAAATTCATAAAGATGTCTGACAGGGCAGAGGAGTGAAGAGGTGCTTCCTAACACTGTATACTCTACTAACCATTCCCTATTAGGAAAGATTCCAGTTTGTATTGTCCAGAGACTCAAGAATCCTTCATCCATCCATATGAAGCCTCTTTTTAAGTCAGTAAGCACAAGCACTTAATGAACATCTGCTATGTTCCTACCTTGGAGTTTGCACTATGTGGGATTCAAATACACAACAAGGCTTGACCAGCAAGGAGCTTACAATCTATCTGTGATGCTATAGCTAAGATACAAAAAATCATTAAGGTCTAATGAGTGGCACTCGTCTAAAGGAAATAGTAGACTGAATCCAAATAAACTCAGTAGGGCTGGGGTTATCTACATGGACTAGGTAGAGTCTGTGATGGGGCTTAAGTGTTAGCCACGATGTTGCAAAACTAAAGGAAAAACAATTCCAGGCACTGGAAATAAACATATATCTGCCCTGATCGAGGGTTAGGTTAATGTTAGGTATCCTAATAGAGATAATCCTCAAATTTCTAATGGAGTTGATTAACATGGTTATTGGAGAGAATGTGGGTAAACATTTTGGGACACAGGGAAAAGAGAAATAAAAACTGTCTATACAAAAGAAAAAGATCAAACACTAAACGAGAGGTTCACTGTACAGAGCAGTGAGAGGCAAATAAATACTTGAGATGATGGAGGTAGTCTGTGATATAGGGCAGAGGAGACAAAGACAACCAATATTTATGCATGACTTCTATGCCCAAACAATGTAATAATTGCCTTATTAAACTACAGTGAAATTGGTATCAATGGTTTTACTATATTATCCTCTAGACATCCCTGATGGCATCCCTAAACATTGTCTTAATATTGCACAGTCAACCAAGATCAGGTTGTAATTTTGGACGAGTCTCCCTAAAGACTAAGTGATAATAGAAGAGAATTCCTGAACAATAAATAACTTATATACTGCAAAACAAAGTAGTCCAAGCCCTAGGAGTAGTTTACCCTGGCCTGCCTCTGCATGTTCTTCTCTCAAAACTCTCCTGGCACCTCCAAGCCTCAGAAATCTCTCTGCCATTATTGAGGTACCATTTAGACCCTGTCTAAAGCAGACTTAACAAAGTGTTGAAACTTATTTCCTTCAGGAAAGAAATTTGTTTTTCATCCATTATCTCCATTTTTCTCCATCTTCATTTTGCTTTCATTATCTCAGTAAATATCTGTACCAAATCCTCCACACTCTGATTCATCTAATGTGATGACTGCTGTCTACCATTCCAGGCTCTTCAAACTGTAGAGACTTCATCTCCTCCTACAAGATTGGAAGCCACTACTGACTGTTGACCATTAAGACAATCAAGGTACGTTGTTTGCCTGTCTTCTCTAAAGAATCAATTTCTATCGCAAAATTTAACCTAACTCCCCAAGGCAGATTTAATTTTTTTAATTTTTTAAAAAAGTTCTGAGTACTAGTTTATGCCAATCTTTATTCCAGGAACTGGAAATACAGTGTCAAACAAAACAGGTAAGGTCTCTCTGCTCTTACAAATTGAGCATCCATTCTGAGAATTTGACATTAGAGCTTTTTCATCAATACTTCATGTATATACCAAGCACACCTCTCCAAACTACATGGCAATGTACTTTTTTGTTTCCATGTCTCTTTCTCATTATATTATAAGCAGTTTAATAGCAAGTACCAGGACTGTTACCTAAGACTCTCTGGTGCCTAGCAAAGCACCCAGAACACAGTTTTGCTATTCAACATCCAAGCGAGCATGGCCATCAGTCAAAGTTGGTGGAATCACATTTAATAAATCTAACTTTTCACATATCAAAGATATGTGGAAAGGATACATTTCCTCTGGAAATGCTTGAAGGATTGTATATATCATAAACCATTTGATAAATATTTTCTTAACTTTTATTTATTGATTAACTTAAACTCTGCCCTCCTTCTCAAGTGTTGTTCATAAACACACTGAGTTTTGTCTGGAGGGGAGTAGTTGGTGTTTGGTTTTTACTTTTGCATTGTTTCGCCCACTATCTAACACATCTGTCCTCTTTCTCTGGAAACTGGGAAATGGCTGAGAGAGAACAAAGAACCTCACTAATCCTAAAACATGTTCATTCTGTACCTTTTTTACTTTTCACTGTAAGTCAACAGTTTCCGTTTACCTCTCTTCTAAGCTTTGGAAAGTTCTGTTTCTTATACATTCTTAACTTTTGAAAGAAAAAAATAACTTGCATTTAGCGAGTTCTGTCTCCATCAGTTTTCTGTAACTTAAGCTGTCACTTCAGCTCCCAAGTCAAAAATGTTCTGTGGGGAAGATTAAAGTAGCTTCTGCTCATCATCTTTTCTCTCACACAGGTCAGGGCCAAATATATTATGCAAAATACATATATTGCAGGACATTATTTTTCTGGAGCAACACAACTGATATCATTTTGTATTCTTTCTCATCAATTTACTAAATTTATATTGCAATATATGTTTACTATTTTTTATATTCCGGTTCATGATTATGACATAATTCCTTAACTAAAAATAAGCACTTTCTGTGTAATATCTCTTCTACTTTCTTTTTTTTGCAACTTTTTCCACAATTTTATTTGTCTTTTAACTTTGAATTATGACACAGAGATGTTTAAACATTCATGCAGTATTTTCAAAATTTTTAATATTTTTCATTTATGGCTTTTGAGTTTTGTGGTCTTCTCTGAAAGTCCTTTTCAACCACACACTTATTTCATCTATCTTGTAAACCTTTACAGTTTAATCTTTAATTTTTTTTGCTAATTTAAACTATTTTGGGCAAGGAATAAAATAGAAATTCCAGATTTTTTTCAAATAATTATCAAGATGTTTAACTTTATTGACACCCTTTTCCCATCACTAATTTCACCAACCACACATCATTAAAAGAAAATCCTTTTCATGGACTTTATATCCATTGATTTGTCTGGATATAATTTTCTCTCTAATATTAAATTATTTCCATTATTGTACATTGTCCCAATATCCATGGAATTTTTTAAAAGAAAAATGGGTACAGGTTGATAAAAATCAGTTCTATCAAATATTAAAACTTTTATGAAGCAACATGAAAATATGAGAAGAAACATATATCCAGAAAATTAATGAACATAAGTTCAAAAAATTCATATTGAAACTTCATACCCTTTTTACTTTCCAAGGTCTCAAATGAGTCTTATCTCCTTCTCAAAAAGCATCCTCTTGTTGCTTAGACATCTCACTATACCTTCTAGTTTCTCACAATTGCTCCTACAGTATTTAATCCAAACTATCAAACATTTAGTATTAGAACCATCTTGTGCCAGTCAAAATGCAGCTGTTCTGGTTAAATTCTCCAATTATTAGACTAGGTAACAATTTGAAGTACTAATTTGCATTCCAGATCCATTTGTAATTTTCACCAGTAAAACTTGGGCAAATCATTCTGACTTGTCACTATCATATGGTTGTCTTCATTGCACACTAGCTTTAAATTTCATTTTAACTTTGAAGCAACTTCACTTATTTACTCTGAATATCAAATATAGTATTCCTTTACATGACATAAATATAATTTCATATCCTCTCCTTTACCCAGCCAAGTATTGCTGGTTTTTTTATTTCTGCAATGTAACCTGAACACTTTCCTAATTTTTTATTTTAAAATATTTCAGGGATGTCAATCCTCTCAAAAAACATATTAAAGAATCATGAAGAAAGTAGTTGTTTGTTACTTTAAATGGGGAGAAGCTGGGCTGCAAATAAAATTGTACACTTTTTATACAAGTAAGTCAGTTTTTGGTCTGAGAAATGAGCCCAGGGAATTTGTCTTCTATATTAGCAAATCAGTAAATAGACTAATTTTTATTTTCATTTAAGATAAATCATAAGACTAGAAGAGACTAGTTTCAGCCATCACCTAGACAGAATTCTATAAATGCTAAGCCAAAATAAAGGTTGATTTCACAAATTTTTATAGAATTTTTTTGTAATATGATTTCTTGACTTTTTTCTTTTTTGAAATTTAAAGTCATAGAACTGTAACTGTGTCTCAAATTAGAAGCCAGACTAACCAAGAGAAATGGCATGGAGTTCTTCTGGAAAAGAACTACAGGCAGAGTCATTGTGATATTCATAAATGCTTTTTTGAGCATGCTCTCTAGGTCCAAAGTTATCTTGGTCTTAATAGCATTAACACTTGTTTTAAAATCCAGAGTTACAACAGTTATCAACAGGAGGAAAAGTCTGATAAACATTACTCACGGCAATGCAAACTCTAATCAGTGTTATATTGGTTAAAAAATATTTCCATAGTGCAAGCCCTTTCATGATTTCTATATATTAATTTTTATTTATTATAATAATAAATTCATTCATATTTAATGTTTAAAGTTTGATTTTATGAAGTTTTAAATTTTATAATATAAGCAAAAAGCATTTCTAATAACAAGATTCAAAACTATTAGTGAGGTTCAAATGTATATACATTTTTCAACATAATTCCATAATTTTAATATAACAGTTTAATTTAACATCATATAAAGCATAACTTAAAATATTATATGCAAGAAACTCCTCAGTCTGTCCATGTTTTAATTTTCATTAGCATCGCCAGTTTTCTTTCCCTGTTTTGTACAGACAACACAGTAATGTCCTTACATTAACCATAATTTGGTGTAGTTAAGAAAGGTCCAAAAATCATTCTGCATGTAGAGACATAAAAGACTAGAAATCAGCCGTGGGAGAAGGTAAAGGTGAAAAGAGCTGCTATTAAGCTAAATTCTATTCCCCCCAAAGAGAGACTTAACTGGACTACTGGACCCCTTTTCCTTCCCTCAATTTTCTATTGGTACTTTCAACTATTAAATAGGTCCAGACGGCTTCACAGCTGAATTCTACCAAAAACTTAGAGAAGAGCTAACACTGATCCTACTCAAACTCTTCCAGAAAATTGTAGAGGAAGGTAAACTTACAAAATCATTCTATGAGACCACCATCACCCTAATACCAAAACCCGACAAAGGTGCCACAAATAAAGAAAACTACAGGCCAATATCACTGATGAACATAGATGCAAAAATCCTAAACAAAATCCTAGCAAAGAGAATCCAACAACACATTAAAAATATCATACACCATGACCAAGTGGGCTTTATCCCAGGGATGCAAGGATTCTTCAATATCCGCAAATCAATCAATGTAATACACCACATTAACAAATTGAAAGATAAAAACCATATGATTATCTCAATAGATGCAGAGAAAGCCTTTGACAAAATTCAACATCCATTTATGATAAAAACTCTCCAGAAAGCAGGAATAGAAGGAACATACCTCAACATAATAAAAGCTATATATGACAAACCCACAGCAAACATTATCTTCAATGGTGAAAAATTGAAAGCATTTCCCCTAAAGTCAGGAACAAGACAAGGGTGCCCACTTTCACCATTACTATTGAACACAGTTTTGGAAGTTTTGGCCACAGCAATCAGAGCAGAAAAAGAAATAAAAGGAATCCAAATTGGAAAAGAAAAAGTAAAACTCTCACTGTTTGCAGATGACATGATCCTCTACAAAGAAAACCCTAAAGACTCCACCAGAAAATTACTAGAACTAATCAATGAATATAGTAAAGTTGCAAGATATAAAATCAACACACAGAAATCCCTTGCATTCCCATACACTAATAATGAGAAAATAGAAAGAGAAATTAAAGAAACAATTCCATTCACCATTGCAACGAAAAGAATAAAATACTTAGGAATATATCTACCTAAAGAAACTAAAGACCTATATATAGAAAACTATAAAACACTGGTGAAAGAAATCAAAGAGGACACTAATAAATGGAGAAATATACCATGTTCATGGATTGGAAGAATCAATATACTGAAAATGAGTATACTACCCAAAGCAATTTATAGATTCAATGCAATCCCTATCAAGCTACCAATGGTATTCTTCACAGAGCTAGAACAAATAATTTCACAATTTGTATGGAAATACAAAAAAACCTCGAATAGCCAAAGTAATCTTGAGAAAGAAGAATGGAACTGGAGGAATCAACCTGCCTGACTTCAGGCTCTACTACAAAGCCACAGTCATCAAGACAGTATGGTACTGGCACAAAGACAGATATATAGATCAATGGAACAAAATAGAAAGCCCAGAGATAAATCCATGCACCTATGGACACCTTATTTTTGACAAAGGAGGCAAGAATATACAGTGGATTAAAGACAATCTCTTTAACAAGTGGTGCTGGGAAGACTGGTCAACCACTTGTAAAAGAATGAAACTAGAACACTTTCTAACACCATACACAAAAACAAACTCAAAATGGATTAAAGATCTAAACGTAAGACCAGAAACTATAAAACTCCTAGAGGAAAACATAGGCAAAACACTCTCTGACATACATCACAGCAGGATCCTCTATGACCCACCTCCCAGAATATTGGAAATAAAAGCAAAAATAAACAAATGGGACCTAACTAAACTTAAAAGCTTCTGCACAACAAAGGAAACTATAAGCAAGGTGAAAAGACAGCCTTCAGAATGGGAGAAAATAATAGCAAATGAAGCAACAAAGAATTAATCTCAAAAATATACTAGCAACTCCTGCAGCTCAATTCCATAAAAACAAATGACCCAATCAAAAAATGGGCCAAAGAACTAAATAGACATTTCTCCAAAGAAGACATACAGATGGCTAACAAACACATGAAAAGATGCTCAACATCACTCATTATCAGAGAAGTGCAAATCAAAACCACTTTGAGATACCATTTCACACCAGTCAGAATGGCTGCGATCCAAAAGTCTACAAGCAATAAATGCTGGAGACGGTGTGGAGAAAAGGGAACCCTCTTACACTGTTGGTGGGAATGCAAACTAGTACAGCCACTATGAAGAACAGTGTGGAGATTCCTTAAAAAACTGGAAATAGAACTGCCTTATGACCCAGCAATCCCACTGCTGGGCATACACACTGAGGAAACCAGAATTGGAAGAGACACGTGTACCCCAATGTTCATCGCAGCACTGTTTATAATAGCCAGGACATGGAAGCAACCTAGATGTCCATCAGCAGATGAATGGATAAGAAAGCAGTGGTACATATACACAATGGAGTATTACTCAGCCATTAAAAAGAATATATTTGAATCAGTTCTAATGAAGTGGATGAAACTGGAGCCCATTATACAGAGTGAAGTAAGCCAGAAAGAAAAACACCAATACTTAGTATACTAAGGCATATATATGGAATTTAGAAAGATGGTAACAATAACCCTGTATATGAGACAGCAAAAGAGACACTGATGTAGAGAACAGTCTTTTGGACTCTGTGGGAGAGGGAGAGGGTGGGATGATTTGGAGGAATGGCATTGAAACATGTATAATATCATATATGAAACGAGTCATCAGTCCAGGTTCGATGCACGATACTGGATGCTTGGGGCTGGTGCACTGGGACGACTCGGGGGGATGGTATGGGGAGGGAGGAGGGAGGAGGGTTCAGGATGGGGAACACAGGTATACCTGTGGCGGATTCATTTTGATGTATGGCAAAACCAATACAATATTGTAAAGTTAAAAAATAAAATTAAATAAAATTAAAAATAAATAAATAAATAGACTTATCTCAGACCCACAATACACAGGACCAAAAACTGACCACAAACTCAAGAAAAATGACCAAAGAAATGTTTCCCTTTAATGTATAGGACGATTAAATCTGTAAATGATTAATTCACACTATTAGCTTTTCACCATTTGGGGGAAACACAAAATCACAGAATGCTATTTTGATTGCCATAATACCAAGAATGATTTTCAGCATTGTATTCCCATAAAAATTTTTCATGAGATTAGTATGTTGCCACATTATGTTGAGTACAAGAGATGTAAAAATGAGCTATGTGTAATCCTTTACCTCATAAAATACATGTTCATTCAATAACTCATCCCCTTCCCCAAATCTCATGCCTATCCCTGCCTCTCTATTCTCACTGTGGAATCTCTAGTACACAGTTTATAATACCTCTAAAATATTAGGAGCACGTTTCTGTGAGGCTGAGCGTTATGGTATTAAGAACATGATCTTTGAAAGCAGAAGACTTAGATTCAAATATTAACATTAACAACCCATGAAATACATGTTTTTGAAGAAGTTACTTCAACTCTCTGGTCTTAAGTTTATCATTTGTAATATATGAACATTAACACCTGTATCAAAGTGTTTTTGCAGGGAGTAAATGAGATAACAGTTGTGCAAGTCTTCTGGGAAATTATCAAGTCTAAATAAGCCTTTATATCCTATCCTCCACTGGCACTGAGAAAATGATATAAACATATTTTGTAAACTGTAAATTAATCTAGCAATTTTAATTTTATTTTGAATCCATCAAGCATATTGCAGATAGACTAATCTCTTTAAATTTGTTTTAATACACAATATGCCTCAAAACCTTGACCAAGGTTCCATTATTTTTTCTAAGGTAATCTAGATTCCCCACCTGAATTTCAAGGTCACCAAAAGTTGTTCACATTGTCCCAACCCAATAATTTCCCAAGTACTTCTTGAGGTCTACTGTAATTCCTAAATCTTCTCAGGACAATTTGGACAGCCATGAACATTCTCTCCTTTCTAGGCTGTGGGGCTCATTTCTAGATACTGGACTTCCCTGGTGGCTCAGACGGTAAAGCATCTGTCTACATTGCGGGAGACCCGGGTTCGATTCCTGGGTTGGGAAGATCTCTTGGAGAAGGAAACGGCAATCCACTCCAGTATTATTGCCTGGAAAATCCCATGGACAGAGGAGCCTGGTAGGCTGCAGTCCATGGTGTCACAAAGAGTCGGACACGACTGAGCGGCTTCACATTCACGTTAGCCTCTAGAACTATAAGACAATACATTCCATTCTTTAAGCCACCCAGTCTGTAATGCTTTGTTAGGACATTTTAGCAAACTTACATATGTCATTTTTGAATCTTTGTTAATGTTCCCATAAAAGCAGATAAAACACTCAGAGTTGCAAAATCAAACACTGAGAAACATCTCTACATCAATACTAAGTAACAAGTTATCCCCACAAAGCTTAAAATGCTACTAAGTGATGATACCCTGAGAACAAAACCCAGATAGTCTTGTCTGGTGATTGTGCAGGAGGAAGTAGAGGAAAAGCACAGGGATTTTTTAGAGACATAAGACCTAGAGAACCCACAAATTGTCAAATTCTGAAAAGCTTGGGAAGGAAATATGGGGACATTAACTGATTTGGGAAAGGATTTGACAGGTTCCAATTTGGGTGTAAAATGTAGGAAAACATGGTAAGATCATTATGGTATGGAGTAGCCCGAATCCTCCTAACCCTAAAAAACAAACAAAACAATCAAAGCTCCTTCCAAAATCTGCTAGAGAGTAGAATAGAAAATAGGGCCAAGGCAAAGAAAGAAAAAGATCATCTCACCTTGGAGAGGGCACCTTGGAGAGGGGAAATCGACATAAAATCTCAAGAGAATAGAAAGACATTTTTCCAACACTCCACTATACTAACAGAAGAAGGAGGTCTAGAACCATGAAGCTAGGAAGTACAGTCTTACCCACTTTTCTCTCCTAAGAAAACTAACCTCAAGCACCCACAATGAAAAGAACTGCAGTCAAATCATAGATAAAATTATTGTAGCAAAACTTAAACTAAGGAGAAAGTTTATGTCTCCACAGACAATGAAGATACACAAGAGAGTCCCACAAAAGTTACCTAATCAATAAAAATTAGTCCAAAGAAGAAATTGTTACAAATTATATATTAATAGCTTAAGAATTACACAAGCTCATAAATGTGGTGAATAGAAAAAATTACGATTTGATAGATTGCTGAAAAAACTTAGAAAGAATTCTAAATAAAAGAAAAAAATCACTCCCAAAATGATGACTAAACCAGAGGGGACACACACACACGAGCATGAATAATGGCTTAAGAGAAAGAAAACATATAGAGGAGTTAATGTTTAAACAGCAAAATAAAACAGAAACAAAAGAGAATTAAAAAGAAAATGATAAAGATCACTGGAAGATAGGCAAGATCCAACATATGAAAACTCTGGCAATAAAACAGAATACTAAACCCACAATTCAAAAACACTCTTTGAAAAAAAAGAAAGGCTGAAAGTACATATTGCAAGGCATATTGTATATTTGGATTAATGACCCAGAATGGCCCCACTCCAGCACTCTTGCCTGGAAAATCCCATAGACAGAGGAGCCTGGTGGGCCGCAGTCCATGGGGTCACTAAGAGTCGGACACGACTGAGCAACTTCCCTTTCACTTTTCACTTTCATGCATTGGAGAAGGAAATGGCAACCCTCTCCAGTGTTCTTGCCTGGAGAATCCCAGGGACGGGGGAGCCTCATGGGCTGCCGTCTATGGGGTCACACAGAGTCGGACACGACTGAAGCGACTTAGCAGCAGCAGCAGCAGCAGGATATATTCAGTCATAATTGGGAAAACAAAGGAATTTTTAAGAAAATAGAAAAACTGAGGTGGGGGGGCAGTAGTTTGAACATTTAGGCAAAAACATCAAGATATCTTAAGCAAAGAAAATTAGATTGCGGTTAGACTTTCTGACAACAGTACTTTATGCCAGAAGATAACTGAAGAAACCAATTTGAAAAACACGATGAAAGGAAATGTAAGCCAGTAATTTTTATATTCAGGCAAATTGCCATACATACACACAAGTATACTATATACACAAGCTGAAAAGCATCCAACTATTAGGAGCATCAAGAACCCAGAGAATTACTTCCATGAGCATTCTGAAGGAACCAATTAAAATAAAAGTTTCAGGCAACCTAAGTAAATTGGGAGCCATCAGCAAGATGTTCTGGAAGAAGTTGTAAGGATATATTTATCTGAAGAACTAAAACTAAATGATGGTTATAAAGAAAATAGTATAGTCACAATAACTATATCCTCTAAAAGTATAGATACATTATAATTATTTTATACTGAATTAGGGAGTAAAAACTGAGACTAAATGAGGTAGTCCAACAGATGGCAGCTCAAAATAATTTGAACCTAATTCTAAGCTTCTGCATATAAATTCCAGTCTAAAGGTAGTACTGCAGATAGAGAAGCAAATTATATGGTACCACAGGAAGAAATGTAACAAATTCAGAATTCCTCAGGACACTTGACTCAGGTTTTTCGACAAGTCAGCAGCATGAAAAACTATAGGAGGACCATTCAACACTGTTGTTTAGTCACAAAGTTGTGTCCGACTCTTTTGCGACCTCATGGACTGTAGCCCACCAGGCTCCTCTGTCCATGGGATTTCCCCATAGAAATAATCTAAAAAACATAATAACATAGTGAGTATTCCTTGCGTGGATCCTAACTCAAACTCAACTGCAAAGAGATATTTTTTGAATTTGGGAACATTTGAATATGAAAAGGATGCATGTGTGTGCTTCATCACTCAGCCGTGTCCGATTCTTTGCGACCCCATGGACAGTAGCCTGCCAGGCTCCACTGTCCATGGGAATTCTCCAGGCAAGGATACTGGAGTTGGTTGCCATGCCCTTCTCCAGGGGATGTTCCCACCCAGGGATCAAACCCAGGTCTCGCACATTGCAGGCAGATTCTTTACCATCTGAGCAACCAGGCAAGCAAAAGAATACTGGAGTGGGTAGCCTATCCCTTCTCCAGGGGAACTTCCCGACCCAGGAATCACACCAGGGTCTCCTGAATTGCAGGTGGATTCTTTACCAGCTGAGTTACCAGGGAAGCCCTATGAACAGGATAGTGCTGTGCTATGCTTAGTCGCTCAGCCGTGTTCAACTTTTAGTGACCCTGTGGACTGCAGCTTGCCAGGCTCCTCTGTCCATGGGGATTCTCTAGGCAACAATACTGGAGAGGGTTGTCATGCCCTCCTCCAGGGGATCTTCCCAACCCAGAGATCAAACCAGGTCTCCTGTATTGCAAGCAAATTCTGATTCACCAGGGAATTAGATCATAATAAAAATTATAATTATGTAAGATGTGATAATGGCACTGTGGTTATGTAAGAAAATGCCTCCCCTTTTTGGAGATGCACACTGATGTATTTAGAGGTTAAAATGACATGAATTCTGGGATTTGGATTGAAATATTTTAGTATAAATAATTGGAGGGCAGATGGAGAAAGTTGAGCAAAATATTGATGATTGGGTGATAGACCACATTTAATAATAAAAAAAAATTTTTAATGAAAAAATGGCATCCAAAAGATTTCCATGTCAACTCCCTGGAACCCATAAGTGTTACCCTACTGAGAAAAAGAATCTTTGCAGATGTAATTGAGGCTCTTGAGATGAGATCATCTTGGATTATCCAAGTGTGCCCTACACAGACAGAGGAGAATATATAGAGAAAGAGCAAGGAAGTAATGCGGCCATAGATGCAGACATTGGTGTGATACAGCAAGTTGTGATGCAGCATTGATGTGATGCCAAGGAATGCTAGCCACCGCCAGAAGCTTGAAAAGGCAAAGAATGAAATCTTCCCCAGAAGTCTCTGGAGGAGATTTGGCCTTGCTCACAATTTGAGTTTGGACTTCTGGCCTCCAGAACGGTGAGACAATAAAAATCTTATTGTTTAAACCACTAAATTTGTGGTAATTTGTTACAGTAGAAACAAATTTGTGGCAATTTGTTACTATGAAACAAATACACTAAATTCATTAATACTTCTAGTGTCAAGGGGGAAACCCAGCAGGGCCTAGAGCCCCCTTGTCTCTGAATGGCCCAGCAATCTTTGCTTTTCCATCTTCACAGAAGTGTCTTCTCTCCTCTGTAGCCCCAAACCACTACCTCCAACATCTTTTGTCTTCAATTGAGAATGGTATTTGGGATGAGGATTTTGTCCTTTTTGGTGAGTTACTCAGTTTTCCTGGTCTGTACGATGTATACATGTTATTAAAATTTTGTTTGTTTTTTTCTATTAATTTATATTATGCCAATTTAATTCTTAGATCAGCCAGAGGAACCTAGAAGAGTAGAGGGAATTTTCTGCTTCCCTAGGCTAGAAAATAAATTGAGGCAACACATTTCTCACTGAGGAATACTGATATGGTTCATATACTGGATACCATGACATGTTGCTAACTTTGACTAGAGCTGGAGCAGATGGGGGATATGAGATGGGTTCAGGCATGGTGTATGTAAGGAGCCTACTGCTTAGGCTATACAAATTAGTATACCTTACATTAAAGTAGAAGTCTCAGTGGTGGCTAAAGATAGTGATGGATTTATGGAAAGTCCCAGCAGGTGAATCACAATGCAGGCAGCTGGGACGATGGAACAAAGTCAGGCCATCTACAGTGAAGAATTATATACTTTTTGAAAAACAGTTCCTGGTGGACTATTGAGCCCTGGTAAAGATGAAACACTTGACAATAGAACACCAAGTGGGCACACCTAAGGAAACTCCTATCATGAGCTGTATTCTATTGGTACTAGATCCACTTCATCATGAAGTCAGACAGACCCAGCAGCCATCATAGTAGCATGGAATTGGTACATCTGGGCTCTAACTCAAACAAACCTAAAGCACATTAATAAGACACTAGAGCAGGTATCCCATAATCCTGTATCCCCCACCATACTTGGACTAGCGCTGCTCCCTCAACTCACCTTCATGGTCATGTGAGAGGAGGAAGATCCAATACAAACAAATGAAATAACGGGAAACAGCCTGAGCTTGGTTTAAATGATTGAGATTGCTTTGCCACGGTATTTATGGATGACATAATGCGATACTGGAATTTCCTTGAAACTAATCAGGGGTAGATAGCATAGAGTAATGAAGACTGGTTGTAGATTGATAATTGTTAAAATTGTCTGATGAATATGTGGAAATTTATTATATCACTCTCATTATTTATGTTTGGCATTTTCCATAATAAACATTTTTGAAGTAAATTGGGCTTCCCTGGTGGCTCAGATGGTAAAGAATCTGTCTGGGTTCGATCCCTGGGTTGGGAAGATCCCCTAGAGGAGGGAATGGATTCCCACTCCAGTATTCTTGCCTGGAGAATTCCATGGACAGAGGAGCTTGATGGGCTATAGTCCATGGGGTAGCAAAGAGTCAGACATGACTGAGCAACTAACACTTTCTCTTATTTTCATAGACAAGAAAATAAGGAAGTCCTCAGTAACCACCACAGTATTGAATCTTCATTACAAAATATAATTTCTTGGAATGATATTCCATATTTTTCCATCACCAAGCCAATTAGCCTACCAAGAAATTTACAGTGACGAATAGCAGTGGATTGGAATGTTATGGTATTCAAAGTATTATTTTGTATGTAAGGGGCCATTTTGTGCCTATTGCATTGGCAAGATGCCGAATGCTGAACCAAACTATAAAAAGAATAATGTCTTTATATTCAAAATCAAGAGCCCACAATATATTTATTGTCCTATTTACAAAATGCTCAGTTTGCAATCCAGTTTCTTTTGCATCTTCATTGAATAAATCTCTTAATTATACAATCACATAAGTAGAATTATAGCATTTTAAAACTTAAAGTTAATCAAAAGATCATTTACTCTAACTCTTGTATTTTACAAATTTGGAAAATTTTGTATTTTATTGGTATTTTATTTATTTGTATTTTATTCCTTATTTGTATTTTACAAATAAGGAAACAGGATCTTTTGAAGTTCCCAAAATATAATAGACTGAGCTGAGACTAAAACCGAGAACTTTTGCCTCCCAACCCAGTACTTCTTCCACTACAAACTCTAAAACATAAGATAATGTCCCTTTCAAAAAAATTCATCCTGCTTGCAGCTAATATAAACTTTCCAGTGAATACTGAAGAAAGCTTTCTCACACACCTTTTTAATAACCCCATCTCCTCTGTTACCCTAATAGACAATGAGTGTTTTAAAGGAGACTTTGTATCTGATATTGTCAACCTTGATTAAGCTTGGGAATCAATTAACCTTAATTACCCCAGATCTATCACAATACATGTTATATTATTGTAATAGGTAGTTAATAAATGCTCACTGGAGAATAAAGATGTGGCAGATCTACATGTCAACAACTGCAAAGCTTCATCTGAAAGCAAAATGATTGTCACTTTTTGTCAATAAGATGACAGAGGTGATGTGATATATTTCTAAGGCATGCGTGTGTTCTCAGTCATGTCTGACTCTTTGCAATCCCACAGACTATGGCCCTTCAGACTCCTCTATCCATAGAATTCTCCAGGCAAGAATATTGAAGTGGATAGCCATTTCCTACTTCACAGGGTCTTCCCAACCCAGGGATCGAACCCAGGTCTCCCACATTGCAGGCAGATTCTTTACCTCTGAGCCACCAGGGGAGATACAGACACAAATAGGTTTGAAGCACTATAGTCAGTGTGACTCTTTTCTTTGTTTTGTGAAATGAAACAAAACGCAGTTCCAACAATTCAAGTTGGTATAAGTGGCATATAAAGTGTTTCTTGATTTATGTAAGAATCATAAAAACCCAATATACAGTTTTATTTAATCTAAGTAATGAAGAAAAATTGATATACTCTAACAAAATGTATTAAAGTTTTATAGTTCACAATTAGAATATATGCTAAAACCCCATCACTATTTCTCCGAAATAATTTAAAATTCATTTTAGAGAGTAAAACTATTTTTTAAGTGTCAAAGAAATTTTAAAAAACTGAATAAATTCACTTTCATGCCTGAAACAATCTACAAAACAATTTTTAAAACTTAATAATTATTTCTTATAAATAAGTTCTTGTCTGTTGTATTTTATTTGTAAGGGGAATTCATTTTTTGCTTCTATGCACAGAATCTCTAATACTGTAGGAAGGTTCTTTGAATAGGAACACTTTCACTTGACTCCAATAGAAACATTTTACTGCTCTGGATAAATGAGTTACAGCAAATTAAATAGCTGATTCTTGTGTTTAGGAGGGCTTCTTAGTGCACCCTTGTGGTCAAGTAATGAGTTACAAATGCAGTCTTAAAAATTCCAGAGCATAAAGCCAGATGTAAAAGAAGCAACTGTGAGTCGTCTACTTTCAGAAAGCACCAGCCATTGTCTTATCTGGCAATTGGGGTGTGGGGAATGAAGGTTTAGTTTAAGTTTTGTTTTTTGAAAAAGAAACACAAGATAAATGATTTGAATAAGAAAGCTTAGGACAAAAAGATTATCTCAAATTAACTTTGTAAGAAGGCCATTGAAAATAATGTTGAATAATACCAACACTGAACAGTATCAGTGGATTCATTTCCTACAGTCTGCTTGTTCAAGTTCTGTGTTCTGTCATATGAGAAATAGTGTTTGGACAATGCTTTCTAGGTTTTTCAATTTGTCAAATCTAGTCACAAGTCTTATCTACTTTTTTTTTTAGCTGAACACAAGAATGTCTTGGTCTAGACAGAAATGGATGTTTTGTTCACATCAACTGATATACCAGGTGAGATATAACAGAGTTTTTACCTTAAAAAAAAAAAAAAAAAACAAGCAAAAGAGCACTGTATTTACTTTTGAAAATAAGACAACAAAGAAAAACATTTACAGGTTGGACAGCAAGTTTGAGATTTCTGAAAAATTAACTTTCTACAAAAGTATTATATTGCATTTCTACATATATGGATATCAGAATTAAAAAAATTTGTCTGGGATATGTAAATTTATATAATAGAAAAATATAGCCTAAAGCATTTCTATTTCTCCTGATAATTTCTAAGAGACTTGTGGTTAACTCAGATAACTGTATATTAAAAACTGTATATTATATTTGCATTACATGCAAATGTAAACTAAGCAATATACAGAATATTTATATCAGTGTGTGCACACATGCTAAATCGCTTCAGTTGTGTCCAACACTCTGCGACCCTATGGACCATAGCCCACCAGGCTCCTCTGTCCGTGGGATTCTCCAGGCAAGAATTTTGGAGTGGGTTGCATGTCCTTGTTTGTAAGAGGGGCTTCCCAGGTGTCCTAGTGGTAAAGAACCCATCTGCCAATACAGGATATGCCTGAGACAAGGGTTTGATCTCTGGGTCAGGAAAATTCCCTGGACAAGGGCATGGCAATTCACGTCAGTATTCTTGCCTGGAGAATGTCACGGACAGAGAAGCCCGGAGGGCTACAGTCCATAGGGTCACATAGAGTTGGACAAGACTGAACTGACTTAGCATGCAGTGTTTGTAATAGCAAATTTGTAAACAATCAAATAGATGACTAAATTATTGTATATTCACAAAAGGCAATGATGTCAAGTAATGTATAAATGTTACATGCAAAAACACAAATGAACATAAACAATTTAAATATAAGTGGGAAAAATAAGTTCAAGAAGTTAAAATGTGGCATACCTTATTTTTATAAAATTAAAAAATGAAAACAAAACAATCTACCTGTTGAATATGTCTCCAATTCAGTTCAGTCGCTCAATCATGTCTGAATCTTTGCAACCCCATGGACTGCAGCACACCAGGCTTCACTGTCCATCACCAACCCCCAGAGCTTGCTCAAACTCATGTCCATAGAGTCAGTGATGCCATCTAACCATCTCATCCTTTGTCATCCCCTTTTCCTCCTGCCTTCAATCTTTCCCAGCATCAGGGTCTTTACAAATGAGTCATTCTTTGCATCAGGTGGCCCAAGTATTGGAGCTTCAGCATCAGTCCTTCCAATGAATATTCAGGACTGATTTCCTTTAGGATGGACTGGTTGAATCTCCTTGCAGTCCAAGGGACTCTCAAGAGTCTTCTCTGACACCACAGTTCAAAAGCATCAATTCTTCAGCGCTCAGCTTTCTTTATATCTTAGCAATGACTAAGACATAGCTTTAAAAGCAACATAATATCCATATATGATCCAAAATAACAGCCACTGGTAGGTGGTGAGACTCAGGTTGGGGCAGAAATAGTAAAAACCACGTCATTGCATGTTCTATTTCCTGAACTGAGTGTTAGGTTAATTATTATCAGTAACACTGCCTCTCTTAAACTAAACCAATAAAAAAAAAAAAAACTAACAAATAAGAGATGCAAGAGCTACTGAAGAGAAAGATTGGTAAAATAAAGACAAATATTAGTCTATGCAAGTCTATGCTCCTGGAATACAGACTTAGAAACACTAGGATATAAAGGAGGACAAATATTAATTAATACATAAGTTTCTACAAAGTACAGAAAACATCATAGGTATGTAGTATAGTTGAGCATTACAGATGTTCTAAAATTTTGTAGTTCATCTCTGAATCAATAATTAGCCTTCCAGTGATCTATTCACATTTAGGTACATAAGGGCAGAGACCACATGTTTGTTGTTGATCCTTATGTGCCCCCAAAATCAAGCATAGTGCTCTGCACATAGCTCTACTTAATAAATATTTTATAAACAAGTGGAATGTGATTCAAATATTAACCCAGTCTATATTCAAGCAGGCCCCAAAATTAAAAGGGAAAAATATTTTCCAAAAAATATCATTGTACACACACTTTAAAATAACTTACATGAAAAAAGACCTTGAAATACATTCCAAAGTATATGACAATAATTGACAATATATTTTTATGAGAATATTATCTGGAAGATCTTTATCTAAAGTAGAGAAATAAAAATTTTCCCTTTATTTTCATCCTTTATTATTTTAAAATTTTAAATCCCATCTTTTCTTTCTAGTCAAATAATTTCTGCTTGATGGTTTGTAATAAAACTAGGAATCCTGCCCACCAGCAGTCAAGACAAATAGCCTTTGCCTCATTAGAGAATCTGGTGCATTATGAGAAAAAGCCAAGGCGAGAAGAAACTGGAACATGAGATAGGCCACGAAAATTGCAAACGATTTAAGAAGATGCCAGCTGGCCTGGAGGAGAAGTAGAAGAGCATTTCCTGGAATAAAATTCAATGATTATGCCAACCTAGAGTTGGGTGAAATAGGGCACTAAGCAGAAAGTCCTGGTTAAAGGCCAGACAACTTAGTAGGAAAGATGAGAAAGGGAGCAGGTGGATAAACTCCACTGCAAACTCAAGTATTGAAAACAGCCAAACTCATAACTATTCAGTAGAAATGGAAAGATCTTGAGAATATAAATATTAGTAACTTAATTTTTTTAGAATTAATTTAATTTGAAAACCAAAATGTCACAGACATACAGGATTAATCTCTATTTTCAACATATCCTCCCTACAGCAAATTCAAAAAACAACATGCTCAAGAAAATATTTATTATGTGCCTGTTAGGTGCTAGGTACTTGAGTTAAACCTGGAGAAAGCATATTTCAAATAAAGAAATCGAGGATTACCAGAGTATAGCTAGGAGAACGGTATAAGGAGGTGTGGACATCTAAAGATGCAAGACTATCTCATACATGTGAAGAATTCTGGGTAAAGTGTGGCTGCAGTATAGAGTATAAAAAGAAGAAATGGAAGATATTGGATTGAAATTATTTGGGTCAGATTTAGACAAAAGGCCTCTAAATAATATTAAGCTTTTACTAGATTTTATTTTTCATGCTAAATGCTATGAGAAGAGAAGTCGTGAAGTGTTTTAGCCAAGTTCTTAATCTACTAAGTGTTTTAGAAGAATTACATTGGTTATAGCAAAAGGAATTTATTAGAAGAGACTGAAAGTAAAGGAAGGGAGAGATACAGAAAACATTAAAGATGTCTAGGTAAAATAAAATGGCACTACTCCTTCTGGCCAAGAAGGTGTAGCAGGGACTGAATTTACCTTCCTAGTTGAAGCAACTAGAGAATGTAAAGGAAATATATGAAACAGCATTTCCAACATATTACATGAAGGACAGTAATTCCTGAGATATGAAGTTCAAAGAGGTGAGTTAGATCTACCACTATCGGACATGACTGAGTGACTGAACTGAACTATCCAAGCTTACTGCCTTAAAACAGTTTCCTGCATTGTACTGCAGGGGGGTAGTTACAATGCAGGAAGCTAGAGTCTCTGGGCAGAGAAAACAGAGCTGCAAATCCAGAAAAAGCAAGGAAACAGGAGTCAAAGGAAAGCGTATCACTTAAAATAGAGCTCCACAGAGACTGAGCTCCAGAGAAATATGGAGGGTTCCCCTCTAGGATGTAGACAAGTACTCACTCACACTGCATTAATGTGAGTAAATAAAGGGAGAAGTTATCTAGTGCTCACCCAAACCAGAAACAGTGCTTGCTCCCACTAGCCAGATTATGGCTAGAAAAACTTCATATTTCAAGGTGCACTGTGTATTCAGAAGGGTCAGTAATGGAGTAAAATTAGGCTTAAATTAAATGGTGCACTTGTCCTGAAAATAAAAATTTAAAAACAGGACCAGAATGAATCAAACTATTTCCAAGCATTAACAACTTATTTGCATTGAGAATAAAGATCAAGAATATTTCTAGAAATACAAAAGTCTATAGCACCAAAGAAGTAAAATTTCTATTTCTTGCCATTTGATTACAAAAAAAATCAATAAGCACCCCTAAAGAAGCAGGCAATTATGTTAAGAGAAAAATCAATCAATCAACTGTAACTGACCCAGAGACCCACAACTGGAACAGATGTTAGGATGAGCAGACAGAACATGAAAACATGTTCATCATTATAATTATTTTTATATATTCAAAAGCTAGAAAAATTGAACATGTTAAGTAGAGGCATATAAAAAGATACTGAGAGATCATACATCATGATCAAGTGGAATTTATCCCAGAGATGCAAGGACGGTTTAATATCTGGAAATCAATCAATGTTATATACCACATTTATACACTGAAGAATAAAAATCCTATGACCATCTCAACAGATAAAGAAAAAGCTTTTGACACAATTCAGCATCCATTTTTGGTAAAAACAAAACAAAACAAAACAAAACAAAAAAAACCTCTCAACAAAGTGGGTATAGAGGGAATGTACTTCAACACAATAAAGGCTATATCTGACAAGCCCATAGCTAACATACTCCACAGTGAAAAGCTGGAAGCATTTCCTCTAAGATCAGAAACAAGACAAGGATGCCCACACTCTTACCATTTTTTTGAACATAGTATTGGAAGTCCAAGCCAGAGCAATCAGACTAGAAAAATGAATAAAAGGAATCTTAATTGGAAAGAAAGAAGTACAATGGTTAATTTGCAGATGACATGATACTATACACAGAAAAAAAAGACACTTTCAAAAATCTACTAGAGCTTATCAATGAACTTCGTAAAACTGAAGGATGCAAATAAATATGCAGAAATCTATTGCATTTCTGTATAATAACAATGATCAGAAAAAGAAATTAAGGAAACGTCACATTCACCAGCACATCAAAAAGAATAAAATACTTACAAATAAACCTGATTAGGGAAGTAAAAGACCTATAGTCAGAAAAATTTAAGACACAAATGAGGGAAATTAAAGATAATACAAATGGAAAGACATACCATGTTCACCTACTAGAAGAATTAAATATTGTTAAAACGACCATACATCCCAAGGCAATCTATGTATTCAATGTAATCCCTATCAAAACACCAAGGGCATTTTTCAAAGAACTAGATAAATATAATTCTAAAATTTGTTTGAAAACACAAAAGACCCTTAATATAGTCAAAACAACTTTGAGAAAGAAGAATACACCTTGAGGTATCATGTTACCTGATCAAACTAGGCTACATTAATAAAAGCAGTACAGTACTCGCACAAAAACAGACTCACAGATCAGTGGAACAGAACAGAGCACAGAAATGAACCTACACTTACATGGGCAATTAATAAAGGAGGCAAGAAAATACAATGGGGCAAAGACAACCTTTACAACAGTGTGGGGAAAACTGAACAGCCATATACAAAAGAATGCAACTGAACTATTCTCTCACACCATACACAAAAATAAATTCAAAATGGATTAAAGACACATGTAAGACATGAAAGCATAAAACTTCTAGAAGCAAACATAGGCCATAGTCTCTTTGACATTGGTCTTAGTAATACTTTTTTGGATAAGTCTCCTCAGGCAAGAGAAATAAAAGCAAAAATAAACAGGACTACATTAAACAGAAAAGCTTCTTTTTGCATAGTGAAGGAAACGATCACCAAAACAAAAATACCACGTACTGAACGGGAGAAGATATTTGCAAAAAATATAACTAACAAAAAGTTAATATCCAAAATGTACAAGGAACTCATACAATTCAATGTGAAAAAAGCAAACAAACTGATTTAAAAATGGGCAGAGGATCTGAATAGAAATTTTTCCAAAGAACACATATAGATAACCAACAGGCATGTAGAAAGATGCTAAAAGTCATTAATCATCTGGGAAATGCAAATCAAAACCACAATGAGATATCATCTCACACCTGTCAGAATGGCTATTATCCAAAAGACCACAAATAATACGTGTTAGCCAGGATGTTGGAGAAGGAAATGGCACCCCACTCCAGTCCTCTTGCCTGGAAAATCCCATGGACAGAGGAGCCTGGTAGGTTGCAGTCCATGAGGTGGCTAAGAGTCAGACACGACTGAGTGACTTCACTTTCACTTTTCACTTTCATGCATTGGAGAAGGAAATGGCAGCCCACTCCAGTGTTCTTGCCTAGAGAATCCCAGGGACGGGGGAGCCTGGTGGGCTGCCATCTATGGTGTCGCACAGAGTTGGACACGACTGAAGCGACTTAGCAGCAGCAGCAGTGGCAGCCACGATGTGGCGAAAAGAGAACTAACATGCACTATTGGTGGGAATGTAAGTTGTTGCAGGCAGTATGGAAAACAGTATGGAGATTACTCAAAAAATTAAAAAGATTCAACTTTCATATGGTGCAACCATTACACTCCTGGGTATTTATCCAAAGTAAACAAAAACACTAATTAGAAAGATCAGAATGGCTGCAATCCAAAAGTCTACAAGCAATAAATGCTGGAGAGGGTGTGGAGAAAAGGGAACCCTCTTACACTGTTGGTGGGAATGCAAACTAGTACAGCCACTATGGAGAACAGTGTGGAGATTCCTTAAAAAACTGGACATAGAACTGCCTTATGATCCAGCAATCCCACTGCTGGGCATACACACTGAGGAAACCAGAAGGGAAAGAGACATGTGTACCCCAGTGTTCATCGCAGCACTGTTTATTATAGCCAGGACATGGAAGCAACCTAGATGCCCATCAGCAGACAAATGGATGAGAAAGCTGTGGTACATATACACAATGGAGTATTACTCAGCCATTAAAAAGAATACATTTGAATCAGTTCTAATGAGATGGATGAAACTGGAACCTATTATACAGAGTGAAGTAAACCAGAAAGAAAAACACCAATACAGTATACTAACGCATATATATGGCATTTAGAAAGATGGTAACAATAACCCTGTGTACGAGACAGCAAAAGAGACCCTGATGTATAGATCAGTCTTAAGGACTCTGTGGGAGAGGGAGAAGGTGGGGAGATTTGGGAGAATGGCATTGAAACATGTATAATATCATGTCCAGGTTCGATGCACCAGTCCAGGTTCGATGCACGATACTGGATGCTTGGGGCTGGTGCACTGGGATGACCCAGAGGGAGGGTATGGGGAGGGAGGAGGGAGGAGGGTTCAGGATGGGGAGCATGGGTATACCTGTGGCGGATTCATTTCGATGTTTGGCAAAACTAATACAATATTGTAAAGTTTAAAAATAAAATAAAATTAAAAAAAAAAAAAAGAAAGATGTATGGCAAAACCAATACAATATTGTAAAGTAATTAGCCTCCAATTAAACAATTTAAATTAAAAAATAAATAAATTAATTTAAAAAATGAAAGATGTATGCACCCCTATGTTCATAGCAGCATTTACAATAACCAAAGTATAGGAGCAACCCAAGTACTCATCAATTGATGAATGAATAAACAAGATGTGGTTATACACACACACATATACACACACACACTGGATTATTACTCAGCCACAAAAAGGAGTGAAATGTTGCCATGTGCAGCAAATGGATGACCTAGAGGGCATTATGCTAAAAAACATAAGTTAGAGAAAGACAAATACTGTATGTTTTCACCTACATGTGGAATCTTAGAAAAACCAAATGAGCAAACCCAATAAAACAAAAACAGAGTTATAGATATAGAGAACAAACAGGTGGTTACAAAGAGGGATTGGGGGAAGAGAAAAAATAGGAGACAGAGATTAGAGATACAAACTTCCAGTTGCAAAATAGATAAGTCACAGATATGAAATGTACAGTGTGGAGAACACAGTAACTAAATAATATTTTTGGTCACATATCATAACTAGACTTATCACGGTGATCACTTTGAAATGTATGGGAAAAATCATTATGCTGCTCAAAGTGTTAATATTGATCATTCAGTCATATCCAACTCCTTGCAACCCCATGGAGTATAGCCCATCAGGCTACTCTGTTCATGGGACTCTTCAGGCAAGAATAATGGAGTAGGTAGCTATTCCCTTCTTTATGTTGTTCAAAAAAGAACTAACAAAGTGTTATAGGTCAATTACACTTCCAACATTCAAACAAACTCGGAAACTAGGGTAAAGGTCAGATTGTGGTTACCAGAGGCCAGGGATGCGATAAGGGGTATTGGATGAAGGCAGTCAAAACGTACTGCAAACTACCAGTTACAAGATGAATAAGTACTAAGGATGTAATGTACAATATGATAAATATAATTAACATTTCTGTAAGTTGTATATGAAAGTTGTTAAGATAATAAATCCTGGGTTCTTATCACACAGCTTTTTTTGTCTTTAAATTGTTTCTATATGAGATAATAGATATTCACTAAGCTTATTGTGACAGTCATTTCATGACATATGTAAGTTAAATCATTATGTTGTATACCTTAAATTTATACAATATTGTACATCCATTATATCTCAATAAAACTGGAAAAAATTAATTAATTAAAAAGTTGCTGTGCTGTGTTCAGTCATGTCCTACTCTTTGAGACCCCATGGACTGCAGACTTCCAGACTCCTCTGTCCATGGAATTTTCCAGGCAAGGATACTGGAGCAGGTTGCCATTTTCTACTCCAGGGTATATTCCCAACCCAGGGATTGAACTCACATCTCCTGCATTGGCAGGAGGATTCTTTACCACTAAGCCACCTGGGAAACCCAATTAAAAAGTAGAGACATATAAAAATATATATATTGCAGTGTATTAAAATTAGGCAATGTGATTCCTCTAGCTTTATTCTTTATTCAAAACTGTTTGGACTATTCTATTCTATTCCTTTCCCTTTCCATATCTACTTTAAAATATATTTGTCTAACATTTTGTGCTACAGACAGCAAATACTAACAGATGAGTCATGCCAGGACTTTCCTTATAACATTTCTGCTGTCCTTTGGGGAGGAACAGGCCTGTTTGTAGGCTTCCCTGGTGGTTCACCTGGTAAAGAACCTGCCTGCCAATGCAGGAGATTCAAGAAACGCAGTTTCCATCCCTGGGTCTAGAAGATCCCCTGTAGCAGGAAATGGCAACCCCCTCCAGAATTCTCTCCTGGAGAATCCCAAGGAAAATGGAACCTGGTGGGCTCCAGTCCATGGGGTCGCAAGAGTCGGACACGGCTTAGCAATTAAACCACTGCAATCACTAGGTAGGTTTTTAAGTCCT
>NW_011494607.1:2379738-2381730 GCF_000754665.1 Bison bison bison
AGTTCACTCAGACTCACGTCCATCGAGTCGGTGATGCCATCCAGCCAGCTCATCCTCTGTCGTCCCCTTCTCCTCCTGCCCCCAATCCTTCCCAGCATCAGAGTCTTTTCCAGTGAGTCAACTCTTCGCATAAGGTGGCCAAAGTATTGGAGTTTCAGCTTTAGCATCAGTCCTTCCAATGAACACCCAGGACAGACACATTAATGGATTTTCAAGTGCTGACTTAGCCTTGCATAGCAGGAATAAAATCCACTTGGTCATTAGACATAGCTTTTTAAATACACTGCTGTATTTGCTATTATTTTGTTGATGATTTTTGTGCCTATGTTCATGAGGAAGTAGTTCACTTTTTGTACAGTCTTCATCTGGCTTTGGTAGTAGGGTCATGTCAGCCTCAAAAACAAAGTATTGGTAAGTGTTTCCTTCTCTTTTGTTTTCTGGAAGAAATTATGTAAAACTGATCCTAATTATTCTTTAAATACTTGGTGGAATTCTCGAGAGAAACCACCAGGGAGTGTGTTTTGTAGAAGCTTTCAAATAAAAGATTGATTTTTCTAATATTTACCAAAGAATTCAGACTATCTATTTCATCTTGAGTTTTGGTGACTGGCAGTATTTGATGACTTGGTCTAGTTAACTCTCATTTGCCAATACCTATATCCTGGTTTGGATAATGTACTTTGTAAGATGTCACTACTGACAGAAGCTGGAGGATGATTACATGGACCCCCTCTGTATTATTTTCACAACTTCTAGTGAAATAAATGAATTGAATAAAAAGAAATACATGTACTTTTAAGAAGAATTGTTAACAATTTGTTAAATTGTACAAATTAATTCAGCTATTTATTACTAAGAAATTCTACCATGTGATTCTTAGTTTGTTGCTTATTTCTTTGATAGCATCCCTTTGTGGTTGAAATGGCAAAAAAATAAAAGTAGCAAAATACGTTAGTCCTCTCCAACCTTAATTTAGTAGGAAAAAAAAACTCTAAAAGCTGGTATCTGTACTCACTTCTCATAGGTAGTATACCATACAATTTTGATAGGTAAGGTTTTTCAAATTGGAAGAAGGATTTTAGGATATACTGATATTTCCGTTGATAGGGATTTATTTTCATTATAACCAGTATTACTGAGACTTAACAGACTGTGAATTTTTTAATGGAGAGATATTTAATTATGAGTCATCAACCTCTCTCCTACCTGCCTAAGCAAGAAATAAGTTCTCCTCAACTTCTTCTCCAAGATTTTTTTTCTGGAGGTGCTCAAAGAAATGTTTTGATTGTGCTTATAAACCAGTCTGTCAGCTGCAGTCACCATGTCACATTTATACTCACCTTTAGCTCTCCTTTCGGGTTTATGTAAGTTCACACTCCCTGATTGCAGAAGTTCTTGGAAAAGAGTCCCTGCTTCTAGTCAGGAAAACTCCAATTCCCCATGCTGTTGGACTCTAAAGGACTAGAAAGATGCTGTATGCAATGACGATGTAGAAATGCCTGTGAGAATAAACCCTGCTCTCCAGGGCCCCTGGGGGCACAGTATCTACACAAATAGTTCCATCAAATTCAGTTATCATCTCTTGTCTGAATACCACAGGTTCTTCAAGGAATGAAGGAAATTAAATCTCTTTACAACCCCTGTTGTCGAGTTGAATTCTCTTTTAAAGGGTAATGGGCTCAAAAGTTAAATAACCAGTTTCTCTAGCCTCTTGCTCTTCAAAAATCTGTCTGTACCCTAACTAAAACCTTTCCCTCTTTTTCTAATTAGGAAAGGAAGATACTTCACAGATATGGACTGATATTTGTGGTAAGTAGCATTAGAGAAATGGCAACCCACTCCAGTATTCTTGCCTGGAGAATCCCAGGGACAGAGGAGCCTGGTGGGAGGCCGTCTATGGGGTCGCACAGAGTCGGACACGACTGAAGTGACTTAGCAGTAGTAGTAGCAGCAGCATTAGAGAAAAGTGTCAGCATCATCTTTGTACCATCT
>NW_011494607.1:2381830-2382463 GCF_000754665.1 Bison bison bison
GCTTAGCAATTAAACCACTGCAATCACTAGGTAGGTTTTTAAGTCCTTTGATGTTGAAAACAGGTATCCCTTGGTATATAAAAGTCTTCCCCTCCAAAAGTTAGTGGCCTTTAAGGTAAATTTCCTCACATTTATGTCCCATTTGCACCAACAGCCAGCCATCTATCTATCTATCTATAGGGTCATGCCAGCCTCAAAAACAAAGTATTGGTTAGTGTTTTCTTCTCTTTTGTTTTCTGGAAGAAATTATGTAAAACTGATCTTAATTATTCTTTAAATAATATATATATGTGTGTGTGTGTATATATATATATATATATATTTGTCTAAGTCTACAAAAAAGATCTTCTTGACAATTTAATAAGAATTGTGTTTAACTTATATATCAGTTTGTGGAGAATTGACATCTTTATTATGCTGAGCTTTCTAATCCATGAACATTGCTTCCCTCTAGAGTTATTTAAATCTATATTTCTTTTGTCATAGTTCTATAGTTTTTAGCATCAGTTCAGTTTAGTTCAGATCAGTCGCTCAGTCGTGTCCGACTCTTTGCGACCCTGTGAATTGCAGCACGCCAGGCCTCCCTGTCCATCACCAACTCCTGGAGTTCACTCAGACTCACGTCCATCGAGT
>NW_011494607.1:2382563-2388614 GCF_000754665.1 Bison bison bison
AATGGCAACCCACTCCAGTATTCTTGCCTGGAGAATCCCAGGGACAGAGGAGCCTGGTGGGAGGCCGTCTATGGGGTCGCACAGAGTCGGACACGACTGAAGTGACTTAGCAGTAGTAGTAGCAGCAGCATTAGAGAAAAGTGTCAGCATCATCTTTGTACCATCTTAGCTAGTAAAAAGCTTCCTGTACCAAAAGGATACATGAGAAAAGGGGAAAATGTGAACAGCAACAAGCCACATCTCCCAGACATTAAATACAGTAGTAATAGATCTGGTAGAAAATTATCAGCAAACTTGGCTCATATGGTTTTATCAGAAGTGAGTATTTTGAGCCTAAGACTTAACCATTATGATGAGTCAGCAGCATTCTGGCTCTCCATCCAGTATTCATGAGGTTAAAGACTCTCTCAGTATGCCTGATATTCAAATGCCATAAGAGAAAGTCTGGAATTCTTAATTTAATGACCTATTATCCATGTTTGGCAGAACTCATCAGGCAACTGATCATTCATCCTTTGGTCAGAAACTTACCCCTGATGCAATCAGCCACAGAAAAACCTTTTAGACAGCACTATTAAATGTTCCAAGAACATAATAGATTCCTCTGCAATTGAATTCTTGGTAGTAGATGGTCATGTTCAATGTCTCAAGTATTTTCAATAAATAGAATAAGACTGTTAAGCCCATCCATTGCTGGCATAGGCTTTGGAGTACGACAAGCCAAAGTTTACCCTATGGGTGCCTGTTAACTAAAAATATAGGCCTGATATATTTTGCCATGTGAGTATTTGTTTGTGTCTCCCCTAAAGTTCTGTGTTGAAATTGTAATCCCCAATGTGATGATGTTAAGAGATACACCTTTGAGGAGTATTTAGTTCATGAGAGTGAGTCCTCAAGAATGCAGTTAGTGCCCTTATAAAAAGAGAACTGGAATCTTGCTTCTTCACTCTTTGCTCTGCACCATGTAAAAATACAAGAATATAGCCATCTACAAGCCAGTAAGTGGGCCCTCACCGACTTGGGATCTGCCAGTCCCATGATTCATAACTGTGAGAAATAAATCTTTTTGTTTAAGCCATTCAGTCTGCAGTATTTTGTTAGAGCAACCCAAATTAAGACAACAGCTCACACATGACCAGCATTTGTGAATTAGTCAGTGAATGATAAGTAGGTTGTTAATAATAAGCTACTAGTATGTGCTACTTTTTTTAAAAAAGATACCCAAGTTAAATCATAAAAATAGATCTTTTGGGAGCACTTATATCAACACGATTCAAAGCACTTGACATATATTAACTGATTCAATCTTCATAAGAAACTTATGAAGCCGTTATTATTATTATTATTAACACCACCTTGTAGATGATGAAACTGATAAACAAAGAGATCAAATAATTGGTCCAATTATTGATACACACAGCTGGCAAATGGCAGTTAGAATATGCTCTTGAGTTGCCTAACTGCAAACTTTGAGCTCATAACCAGTGCACTAAGCCATCTTTCAAATAAATTTGGGAATGACTGCCAAGTAGATTTCTTCAATAGAACATATGAGAGAAACTAATGAGAGAAACTATTGTGTTTAAGTTTACTGAATCTATAAGATGAGAAATAGTTTATATTTATTATTCTGCATGTATTAGACCATAAAACCTTTGTGTTTTCATAAATCATTTCACAGGATATTCTATGATTTTGCTGTAGGACATGCTGCTCAAGGTATAAAAATTCATTACATAAAAATCAGTCTCATCATCCCTTATGAACATAAAGGGGGAAGTGAGTGATTAGGACAAGATAAAGGTAAAGAGACCATAAAGAGGTCATGTGAGCAACAGTACCAGTTTGACGGTATCTCAGACTTTTCATTTGTATTTTATTGATTGTTGTGAGGTTAACATTTCATTTCTGGATATTTTTAACTATTACAATATCTCTTAGTCATAATGCTTGTCATTTTTCTTTTGTTTCTTTTTCTTGTTTCTTTATGAGAATTTATCCTGTTATTAACAAAAGAAAAAGTGAAAGTGAAGTCATTCAGTTGTGTCCGACTCTTCCACACTCCTCCGTCCATCGGATTTTCCAGGCAAGAATGCTGGAATGGGTTGCCATTTCCTTCTCCAGAGGATCTTCCCAACCCAGGGATCGAACCTGGGTCTCCTGCATTATAGGCAGACGCTTTACCATCTGAGCCACCAAGGAAGTCAAAGATAAGATTAATTCTTAGTCCTAGATATTCTATAGATCTTCCTATGAAATATCACTTATTCCTAAATTTTGTCAATGACATCTTTTATTGTCTATTATTAAGCACTAAATGGAAAGCTAAAGTGTACACCTCCCAGACTGCATTGTAGTCATGAATATCCAGATAACTAATTTTGATGTAATAAAATATACTTGTAAACTACTGTGTATAAAATAAATAAGCCACAAGGATATATTGTATAGCACAGGAAATATAGCCAATATTTTATAACTAAAAATGGAATATAATCTGTGAATCACTATATTGTACACCTGAAACCTATAATACTATATGTTAACCATACTGCAATAAAAATGTATAAAAAATAATAATGCTATTTTGAACTCTTGAGGTATAAACACAAGAGGCATAGTTTCAGAATACAATCTTGTGTTTAACTATCTTTAGTCTCCTTTTCTTGATCTCTTGCTCCCCCAGGAAATGCTTTCTCTCAATCACTGAACTCAGTAAAGTTTTTGTTTTCTCAGGTTGAAGGGAAACCCAAGGGAATAAAGCAAATTCAGAGTGAAAAACTATAGATCTTCTTTCTCATTGATCAAAATTGTGGCAACATTTGTGACAATTTTTTTCAATTGTTAAGATTGCTTAGGTTGTTTGTTGGTATAAAATATGCAACTAAAATCAAGCAATATTTTTAAAGCTGGAAAATACCAATATGAGGCTAACATAATTCCTAATATTAGCATGGTTTTCATTAATGTTATAAAATAAATCATATATATATTCTTTAAGAGAATATATAATTATCACTTTTAACATCTGTATAAAAATTAAGTTGATCTTTATGAATATGCAACTTCACTGAAGTCAGAGAAACTCTTACATCACTTTATTCTCTCAAATAGCAATACATTATACTGCAGATGCTAACTAAGCTTAATAAATATTTGTAGGTTGAATAAATTAATGAATGATCAAAGTTAAATCTTTCTTGAGTCAAATGAACAATTTTTTTCTTTCACATCTTCTACATTGACATAAGGTTTTTAATATTTATGTTTCTTTCTGAAAACTTAATTTCAACTGTAGCTTTCATATGTGAATTTCTCTACATATTCATTTTTAAAAGTTCATATTCTATTGGAATTTTGTTTACTTAGTTCAGTTCAGTATCGTTCAGTCTTCAAAAGTACACTTTTATTGCTATAAGACTGGACAAATCAAGTTCTCAACTCCTTATGTAGACTGCTCATCCTAAATCCTTAGATTACATTTAACACTTATACATTTAAATTATTAATATTACTTTGAATTTGTAAAAGTTTTTTTAACTAATAGCTCAGATATAGTTCATCCATCCATCTAAAACATAGCATACAGAAAATAAAACTGTTTTAACAAGGAATGCTTTCTTCAGACCAATCTTTTCTTATCCTTCATAAAATATACTAAACAACTAAATTAAGAATAATATATAATTTACCAAAATAAGGTTCATGTGTTCATGCTCAGTCACTCAGTCGTGTCTGACTTTGCAAGCCCAGGGACTCTAGCCCACCACGTTCCTCTGTCCACGGGATTCCTCAGGCAAGAATACTGGAATGAGTTGCCATTTCCTTCTCCAGAAAATAAGGTTAAATTGTATTTTTAATAAAATAAAAAAATTCTATGGATTAATGACAAATATACAAAACCTTATATTCCTATTTTCATCATAGCATGTCACACATATCAATTACAGGAAATGAAAGATCATTAGAAGGTACTGTACTATACTAAAATCTATTTTAAACTTCATATTATTAAACTATTAGATACATTTTTAAGTAAGAACAAACATATGAATGACAGATAATAGCACAGCCAGATAGAGATAGAAGTATAATTAAGAAGTAATTTATGATACAGTTGATACTTTATCAATGAATACTTTATCAAATCAATGAATAAAAAATTTTAAACAATGCATTGAGAACTCACTCACTAATCAGGATTAAAGAAATTAAATAATTTTCTTATTCCATAGCATACAATGATTTTAAGGAGTTCTGCTTCAGACCAAGGTAGAGTAACAACTAGCTCTTTCACCATTAACAGTGAGAAAACTGGACAAAAATACATTAAACGGTTGAGATACAGGAAACAAATCAGTGAGACCCTACATTGCCCTGGATTTCTGTCTGGAAGCACAGTTCAGTTCAGTTCAGTCACTCAGTCGTGTCTGACTCTTTGCGATCCCATGAATTGCAGCACGCCAGGCCTCCCTGTCCATAACCAACTCCCGGAGTTCACCCAAATTCACGTCCATCAAGTCGGTGATGTCATCCAGCCATCTCTTCCTCTGTCGTCCCCTTCTCCTCCTGCCCGCAATCCCTCCCAGCATCAGAGTCTTTTCCAGTGAGTCAACTCTTTACATGAGGTGACCAAAGTACTGGAGTTTCAGCTTCAGCATCATTCCTTCCAAAGAAATCCCAGGGCTGATCTCCTTCAGAATGGACTGGTTGGATCTCCTTGCAGTCCAAGGGACTCTCAGGAGTCTTCTCCAACACCACAGTTCAAAAGCATCCCAGTCCACATCTAAGTTCATGGAGAATGATTTCACTGAGTTAAAGAGTGAAAAGCTGGATTGAGGGAAGTTTAGGTGGCTGGAAACTACAAAGTAATAGTCTATAGATGAGGGTGCTATACAGAAAAAGAGCTCCAGAAGTATGCACAGTGATACATTTAATTCTTTGGCTGAGTATGTGACTATTTTATATATTAAGGACTTTGAAACACTGTTGGACAAAGTTTTAAAACATCTAAAGAAATGGAAAGATAAGATGATGTTTCTGAAGATTTCAAATTGTTGAGATAATTCTACATAAATGAAATAAAGTTGTAATACAATTCCAACAAACAAGCAGGCTTTTTGCAATAATTAGTAAGTTAATTCTAAAATTATAAAGAAATATAAATGACCACGAATAGTTTCTAAAAAGGACAAAGTTGAAGAACATGCATTACTTGACTTCAAGACATATAATAAAGCTGAAGAAATCAAGACAATTTGTCAAAAATCAATTAACCATACATGTGTAGGTCTATTTTGTTCCTTTGATCCATGCTTTGATCTCTATACAAAGGTTTTTTAATGGGAAAAATGTAAATTTTTCAATAAATGGTGCTAGAAGAACTAGATATAAATATGGAAAAACATAAACCTAGAGCACACAAAAAATTTGTCTCAAAGAGGGTTATATATATAACCATCAGACCTAAAAATATAAGCCAACTATTAAAAAGCATAGGACAAGAGGAAACCAGAAGGGAAAGAGACACGTGTACCCCAATGTTCATCGCAGCACTGTTCATAATAGCCAGGACATGGAAGCAACCTAGATGCCCACCAGCAGATGAATGGATAAGAAAGCTGTGGTACATATACACAATGGAGTATTACTCAGCCATTAAAAAGAATACATTTGAATCAGTTCTAATGAGATGGATGAAACTGGAACCTATTATACAGAGTGAAGTAAGCCAGAAAGAAAAACACCAATACAGTATACTAACGCATATATATGGAATTTAGAAAGATGGTAACAATAACCCTGTGTACGAGACAGCAAAAGAGACACTGATGTATAGATCAGTCTTATGGACTCTGTGGGAGAGGGAGAGGGTGGGGAGATTTGGGAGAATGGAATTGAAATGTGTATAATATCATGTATGAAACGAGTTGCCAGTCCAGGTTCGATGCACGATACTGGATGCTTAGGGCTGGTGCACTGGGATGACCCAGAGGGAGGGTATGGGGAGGGAGGAGGGAGGAGGGTTCAGGATGGGGAACACAGGTATCC
>NW_011494607.1:2388714-2393910 GCF_000754665.1 Bison bison bison
GATTCATTTCGATGTTTGGCAAAACTAATACAATATTGTAAAGTTTAAAAATAAAATTAAATTAAAAAAAATAAATAAAAAGCATAGGACAAAATGTTTGTGATTTTGGATTAGGCAAAGATAAGGGGGGAAGCATCATTCATCATAGAAAAATCAGTATTTTGGATTTCATTAAAATTCAAAACTTCTGCTCTATAAATGACACATTTAATAAAATAGAAAAAACAATCCAGAGACTGAGAAAAAATGTCCTCAATATATATATATCTAAAAACTCAATTCTATCATCAACATATAAAGAACTTTTACAACTAAATATTTAGAAGACAAAAGCACCTCCCCACCAAAATAGGCAAAGGACTTAATTAACTATCTTAAAAGACATACTCATGACCAATTACTACATGAAAAATGTTCAATGTGATTACTGATCAGACATCTTGGAGTGCAAAGTCAAGTGGGCCTTCTTCACTACGAAGAAAGCTAGTGGAGGTGATGGAATTCCAGCTGAGCTCTTTCAAATCCTAAAAGATGATACTGTGAAATTGAAAGTGAAGTGAAAGTGAAAGTTGCTCAGTTGTGTCCAACTCTTTGTGACCCAGGGACTATACAGTCCAGGGAATTCTCCAGGCCAGAATACTGGAGTGGGTAGCCTTTCCCTTCTCCAGGGGATCTTCCCAACCAAGGGATCAAGCCCAGGTCTCCCACATTGCAGGTGGATTCTTTACCAGCTGAGCCACAAGGGAAGACTGCACAAATATGCCAGAAAAATTAGAAAACTCAGCAGCGGCCACAGCCTGGAAAAGGTCAGTTTTCATTCCAATCCCAAAGAGTGTGTTAGTCACTCAGCTGTGTCTGACTCTTTGCTATCCCATGGACTGTAACCCACCAGGCTCCTCTGTCCATGGGATTTTCCAGGCAAGAATACTAGAGTGGGTTGCCATTTCCTTCAAAAATGTTCAAACTACCACACAATTGCACTTATCTCACACACTAGCAAAATCATGTTCAATCTTTCCCCATATCAGGGTCTTTTCCAATGAGTCAGTTCTTCACATCAGGTGACCCAAGTATTGGAGCTTCATTGGAAGTATTAGTCCTTCCAATGAATATTCATGACTGATTTCCTTTAGGATTCACTGGTTTCTAAGATGGCGGAGGAATAGGACAGGGAGACCACTTTCTCCCAAAAAAATTCAACAAAAAATCATTTGAATACTGAGCAAATGCCACAGAACAACTTCTGAACGCTGGTGGAGGACACCAGGCACCAGAAAGGCCTCCCATTGTCTCCGAAAGGAGGTAGGACAAATTATAAAAGATAAAAAGAGAGACAAAAGAGTTAGGGATAGAGACCTGTCCAGGAAGGGAGTCGTGAAGGAGGAGAAGTTTCCAAACACCAGGAGACACTCTCACCATCGGGTCTATGGGGAGTTTTGGAATCTCAGAGGGCAACAAAACCAGGAGGAAAAAATAAATAAAACCCACAGATTACAGCGCCTAATCACAACTCCCAGCAGAGAAGTAGCTCAGACGCTCACGTCCGCCACCAGCAAGCAGGGGCTGAACAGGGAGACATGGGCTGCATTGCTCAGGGTAAGAACTGGGCCTGAATGCCCTGAGGACAATCTGAGGGAGCTAACGTGAGATAGCAACCCAAACTGTGGGATAGCAAGAGAGAAAAACAAAAAAGATAGAGAGAGAGAACTTTCCTGCAAAAAGCTCTAACCTAAGGCACTGCTGGGCTGCTCACAGAACAAAGGACTGAGGGAATACCAGAGGAGAGCTAGCCGGCTGCGGACTGGCCCATCCCCCACCAGAGGCAGAGAGGCAGGTGGGTGGCAGCCAGAGCCAGCAAGGGGCAATCTTGGCCCCAGAGATGGCAACCTCTACCAAACTGTGAGCAGGCTCCCAGTTGCTAACCAAGTCTTCCTGGGATCGTGGACAGTTGACATCCCCCAGGAGGGTCACAATCAGAGATCAGCTCCCCAGAGGAGATACATGGCACATCTGAGACGATGCTCCCCCTGCGCACCCAGGAAACCGAGCGGCTGGGACCAGGGAGGTGATAAGTCACACTGCCCCACCTGGGGAGAATGCACTAACCAAGCACCTGGTCGCCTGAGCTGCTCAGACCTGGGAAGGGCACAAAACACAGGCCCAACTGAGTCTGTGCCCTTGTGGAGTATCCAAGAACCTGAACCTGAGAGGCTTAGACCTGGGAAGTGTATGCAACCCAGAGCACACTTTAGAGAGTTGCCCTGTAGAGCAACCTGGAGCCTGAGCAGTGTAGACCAGGAAAGCACACACGCCGTGAGTGGGGGCAAACCCAGTGTGGCCCAGACACTGTGAACACTCCCCACACAAGCCAGTGATATTTGTTTGCAGTGTTCCTCCCTCCCCACAGCACAACTGAACAAGTGAGCTTAAATAAGTGACCACCTCTGCCCCCTTGTGTCAGGGCAGAAATTAGGCACTGAAGAGACTTGCAAACAGAAGAAGCCAAAATAAACAGAGGGAACTGCTTGGGAAGTGACAGGTGCAACAGATTAAAACCCTGTAGTTAGCACCGACTACATTGGAAAGGGCCTATAGACATCGAGAAGAAGTATAAGCTGGAACAAGGAACTATCTGAACCTGAACTGACCACATATTGCCCACAACAGCTCTAGAGAAATTCCTAGATATGTTTTACTATTATCATTTTTTAATTTTTTTAATTTTTAAGCCCTTTATTACCCTTTTAATTCTCATTTTTATAACCTACTATTACCTTGAAAAAAAGACTCTATTTTTAAGGAAATTTCATATATATTTTTTATAATTTTTGTGATATTGTTTTTTTTTTTAATATTTTATCTTTCAGAGTCTAACCTCTATACTAAAGTTTTAATCTTTGCTTTTTGGTATTTGTTATCAATTTTGTACCTTTAAGGATCCAATCTTCAGTACCCATTTTTACTTAGGACTGTGATTACTGGCTTGATTGCCCACTCCCCCTTTTGACTCTTCTTTTTTCTCCCCCAGGTGACCTCTATCTCCTCCCTCCCCCTTCTCTTCTCTACCCAACGCTGTGAATCTCTTTGGGTATTCTGGGCTGTGGAGAACACTTAGGGAACTGATTACTGGTTAGATCTCTCTCTCTTTTTGACTCCCCCTCTTCTCCTCCTGGTCACCTCTATCTTCTTCCTCCCTCTTCTCTTCTCTATGTAACTCTGTGAACCTGTCTGGGTGTTTCAGCCTGCAGAGAGCGCATAGGGAATTGATTACTGGCTAGATTGCTCTCTCTCCTTTTGACTCCCCCTCTTCTCCTTCTGGTCACCTCTATCTATCTCCTCCCTCTTCTCTTCTCCATGTAACTCCATGAACCTCTCTGGGTGTCCCTCACTGTGGAGAATCTTTCCTCCATTAACTTAGATGTTTTATCACTGGTGCAGTATGGATGGAGAAGTCTTGAGGCTACTGGAAGAATAAGACTAAAAATGAGAGGCAGGAGGCTTAAATCCAAAACTTGAGAACACCAGAAAACTCCTGACTCCAAGGAACATTAATCGACAAGAGTTCATCCAAAAGCCTCCCTACACTGAAACCAAGCTCCACCCAAGAGCCAACAAGTTCCAGAGCAAGACATACCACACTAATTCTCCAGCAACACAAGAACATAGTGCTGAGCATTAATATACAGGATGCCCAAAGTTACACCAAACCCATAGACACCTCAAAACTCACTACTGGACATTTCATTGCACTCCAGAGAGAAGAGATCCAGCTCCACCCACCAGAACACCGATGCAAGCTTCCCTAACCAGGAAACCTTGACAAGTAACTTGTCCAACCCCAACAACAGGGAGGAGCCTCCACAATAAAGATGAACCACAAACTTCCAGCATACAGAAAGCCCACGCCAACCACAGAAATCTAAACAAGATGAAAAGGGAGAGAAATATTCAGCAGGTAAAGGAACAAGATAAATGCCCACCAAACCAAACAAAAGAGGAAGAGATAGGGAGTCTACCTTAAAAAGAATTCAGAATAATGATAGTAAAAATGATCCAAAATCTTGAAAACAAATGGAGCTACAGATAAATAGTCCGGACACAAGGATTGAGAAGAGTAAGAAATGTTTAACAATGACCTAGAAGAAATAAAAAAGAGTCAATCAATAATGAATAATGCAATAACTGAGATCAAAACCACTCTGGAGGGAACCAACAGTAGAATAACAGAGGCAGAAGACAGGATAAGTGAGGCGGAAGATAGAATGGTGGAAATAAATGAATCAGAGAGGGGAAAAAAAATTAAAAGCAATGAGGACAACCTCAGAGACCTCTGGGACAATCTCATATGCCCCAACATTTGAATCATAGGAGTCCCAGAAGAAGAAGACAAAAAGAAAGGCCATGAGAAAATACTTGAGGAGATAATAGTTGAAAACTTGCCTAAAATGGGGAAGGAAATAGCCACCCAAGCCCAAGAAACCCAGAGAGTCCCAAACAGGAAAAACCCAAGGCGAAACCCCCCAGTTTAGTTCAGTTCAGTTCAGTCGCTCAGTCGTGTCTGACCCTTTGTGACCCCATGAATCGCAGCATGCCAGGCCTCCCTGTCCATCACCAACTCCCGGAGTTCACTCAGACTCATGTCCATCGAGTCAGTGATGCCACCCTTCCATCTCGTCCTCTGTCGTCCCCTTCTCCTCCTGCCCCCAATCCCTCCCAGCATCAGAGTCTTCTCCAATGAATCAACTCTTCGCATGAGGTGGCCAAAGTACTGGAGTTTCAGCTAGAGCATCATTCCTTCCAAAGAAATCCCAGGGCTGATCTCCTTCAGAATGGATTGGTTGGATCTCCTTGCAGTCCAAGGGACTCTCAAGAGTCTTCTCCAACACCACAGTTCAAAAGCATCAATTCTTCGGCGCTCAGCTTTCTTCACAGTCCAACTCTGACATCCATACATGACCAGTGGAAAAACCATAGCCTTGACTAGATGGAAATTCGTTGGCAAAGTAATGTCTCTGGTTTTGAATATGCTATCTAGGTTGGTCATACTTTTCTTCCAAGGAGTAAGCGTCTTTTAATTTCATGGCTGCAGTCACCATATGCAGTGATTTTGAGCCCCCAAAAATAAAGTCTGACACTGTTTCCACTGTTTCCCCATTTATTTCCCATGAACTGATGGGACCAGATGCCATGATCTTC
>NW_011494607.1:2394010-2394846 GCF_000754665.1 Bison bison bison
CAGTCCATGGGGTCACAAAGAGTTGACCATGACTGAGCGACTGAGCGCACAACATAGTAACATCTCATCTCATCTCTACTTTTCCCTTGGACTTAGTTTGAGAAACATGTTCCACACTACCCATGAAAAGGGACTGTATTGAGATTATTTAACATATAAGTATGTATAGACATCACAAAGTATATAGTTATTTCAAATATATTGCAGATATATTCTTAAAGATTAGAAAACCCCAATTTTGTATATAATCAATATTAAAATTGAGGTTCATGGTTTTCAATTCATTTAAACAAGTTCCCTAAATTGTCTACAAAGAGGATCCTCATATGTTTGGTTTCAATTATTGCATAAACCTGAAATGTAAAATAAATGTACTGCTTTATAAAGGAACATGATAAATGCCCACCAAACCAAACAAAAGAGGAAGAGAGAGGGAGTACACCTGAAAAAGAATTCAGAATAAGAATAGTAAAAATGATTGGAAAATCTTGAAAACAAAATGGATTACAGATAAATAAACTGGAGACAAGGATTGAGAAGATGCAAGAAAGGTTTAACAAGGACCCAGAATAAATAAAAAAGAGTTGATATATAATGAATAATGCAATAACTAAGATCAAAAGCACTCTGGAGGGAACCAACAGTAGAATAACAGAGGCAGAAGACAGGATAAGTGAGGCGGAAGATAGAATGGTGGAAATAAATGAATCAGAGAGGGGAAAAAAAATTAAAAGCAATGAGGACAACCTCAGAGACCTCTGGGACAATCTCATATGCCCCAACATTTGAATCATAGGAGTCCCAGAAGAAGAAGACAAAAAGAAAGGCCATGAGAA
>NW_011494607.1:2394946-2397315 GCF_000754665.1 Bison bison bison
ATATGCAGTGATTTTGAGCCCCCAAAAATAAAGTCTGACACTGTTTCCACTGTTTCCCCATTTATTTCCCATGAACTGATGGGACCAGATGCCATGATCTTCGTTTCTGAATGTTGAGTTTTAAGCCAACTTTTCCCACTCTTCTCTTTCACCTTCATCAAGAGGCTTTTTAGTTCCTCTTCACTTTCTGCCATAAGGGTGGTCATCTGCATATCTGAGGTTATTGATATTTCTCCCGGCAATCTTGATTCCAGCTTGTGCTTCTTCCAGCCCAGCATTTCTCATGATGTACTCTGCATATAAGTTAAATAAGCAGGGTGACAATATACAGCCTTAACATACTCCTTTTCATATTTGGAACCAGTCTGTTGTTCCATGTTCAGTTCTAACTGTTGCTTCCCGACCTGCATACAAATTTCTCAAGAGGCAGATCAGGTGGTCTGGTATTCCCATCTCTTGAAGAATTTTCTACAGTTTATTGTGATCCACACAGTCAAAGGCTTTGGCATAGTCAATAAAGCAGAAATAGATGTTTTTCAGGAATTCTCTTGCTTTTTCCATGAAACAGCGGATGTTGGCAATTTGGTCTCTGGTTCCTCTGCCTTTTCTAAAACCAGCCTGAACATTTGGAAGTTCACAGTTCATGTATTGCTGAAGCCTGGCTTGGAGAATTTTGAGCATTATTTTGCTAGAGTGTGAGATGAGTACAATTGTGTGGTAGTTTGAGCATTCTTTGGCATTGCCTTTCTTTGGGATTGGAATGAAAACTGACCTTTTCCAGTCCTGCGGCCACTGCTGAGTTTTCCAAATTTGCTGGCATATTGAGTGCAGCACTTTCACAGCATCATCTTTCAGGATTTGAAATAGTTCAACTGGAATTCCATCACCTCCACTAGCTTTGTTTGTAGTGATGCGTTCTAAGGCCCATTTGACTTCACATTCCAGCATGTCTGGCTCTAGGTCAGTGATCACACCATCGTGATTATCTGGATTGTGAAGATCTTTTTTGTACAGTTCTTCTGTGTATTCTTGCCACCTCTTCTTAATATCTTCTGCTTCTGTTAGGTCCATACCATTTCTGTCCTGTATTGAGGTCATCTCTGCATGAAATGTTCCCTTGGTATCTCTAATTTTCTTGAAGAAATTTCTAGTCTTTCCCATTCTGTTGTTTTCCTCTATTTCTTTGCATTGATCGCTGAGGAAGGCTTTCTTATCTCTTCTTGCTATTCTTTGGAACTCTGCATTCAGATGCTTATATCTTTCCTTTTCTCCTTTGCTTTTTGCTTCTCTTCTTTTCACAGCTATTTGTAAGGCCTCCCCAGACAGCCATTTTGCTTTTTTGCATTTCTTTTCCATGGGGATGGTCTTCATCCCTGTCTCCTGTATAATGTCATGAACCTCAGTCCATAGTTCATCAGGCACTCTATCAGATCTAGTCCCTTAAATCTATTTCTCACTTCCACTGTATAATCATAAGGGACTTGATTTAAGTCATACCTGAATGGTCTAGTGGTTTTCCATAGGTGGGGCTGAGAGGAGCAATCCCACCTCCAAGGAGCGGTGGCTGCACAGGCGCAGGAGGGCCTAGAGGAGCTATTCCACTTTCAAGGTCAGAAGGGGCAGCGGTGAGGAGATACCCATCAGTCATGGTAAGGAGCAGCAGCTGTGCTTTGCTGGAGCAGCCGTGAAGAGATACCCCATGTCCAAGGTAAGAGAAACCCAAGTAATACGGTAGGTGTTGCAAGAGGGCATCAGAGGGCAGACACACTGTAACCATACTCACAGAAAACTAGTCAATCTAATCACACTAGGACCACAGCCTTGTCTAACTCAATGAAACTAAGCCATGCATGTGGGGCCACCCAAGATGGGCGGGCCATGGTGGAGAGGTCTGACAGAATGTGGTCCACTGGAGAAGGGAATGTCAAACCACTTCAGTATTCTTGCCTTGAGAACCCCATGAACAGTATGAAAAGGCAAAATGATAGGATACTGAAAGAGGAACTCCCCAGGTCAGTAGGTGCCCAATATGCTACTGGAGATCAGTGGAGAAATAACTCCAGAAAGAATGAAGGGAGGGAGCCAAAGCAGAAACAATACCCAGTTGTAGATGTGACTGGTGATAGAAGCAAGGTCTGATGCTATAAAGAGCAATATTTCATAGGAACGTGGAATGTCAGGTCCATGAATCAAGGCAAATTGGAAGTGGTCATACAAGAGATGGCAAGATTGAACGTCGACATTCTAGGAATCAGCGAACTAAAATGGACTGGAATGGGTGAATTTAACTCAGATGACCATTATATCTACTACTGCAGGCTGGAATCCCTCAGAAGAATGGAGTAACCATCATGGTACAACAAAAGAGT
>NW_011494607.1:2397415-2397605 GCF_000754665.1 Bison bison bison
TTGGAGAATTTTGAGCATTACTTTACTAGCGTGTGAGATGAGTGCAATTGTGCAGTAGTTTGAGCATTCTTTGGCATTGCCTTTCTTTGCGATTGGAATAAAAACTGACCTTTTCCAGTCCTGTGACCACTGCTGAGTTTTCCAAATTTGCTGGCATATTGAGTGCAGCACTTTCACAGCATCATCTTTC
>NW_011494607.1:2398041-2403641 GCF_000754665.1 Bison bison bison
GGACATCACCAGATGGTCAACACCGAAATCAGATTGATTATATTCTTTGCAGCCAAAGATGGAGAAGCTCTATACAGTCAACAAAAACAAGACCAGGAGCTGACTGTGGCTCAGATCATGAACTCCTTATTGCCAAATTCAGACTCAAATAGAAGAAACTGAAACACCCCAAGACACATATTAATCAAATTAACAAAGATCAAACACAAAACAAATATTAAAAACAGCAAGGGAAAAACAACAAATAACACACAAGGGGATTCCCATAAGGATAACAGCTGATCTTTCAGTAGAAACTCTTCAGGCCAGGAGGAATGGCTGAGCACACTTAAAATGATGAAAGAGAAAAACCTACAACCCAGATTACAGTACCCAGCAAGGATCTCATTCAAATATGAAGGAGAAATCAAAAGCTTTAGAGACAAGCAAAAGCTGAGAGAATTCAGCACCACCAAACCAGCTCTTCAACAAATACTAAAGGGTCTTTTCCAGACAGGAAACACAGAAAAGGTCTATAAACTCGAGCCCCAAACAACAAAGTAAAAGGCAATGGGATCATTCTTATCAATAATTACCTTAAATGTAAATGGGTTGAATGCCCCAACCAAAAGACGAAGACTGGCTGAATGGACAAAAACAAGACCCCTATATATGCTGCCTACAAGAGACCCACCTCAAAACAAGGGACACATACAGACTGAAAGTGAAGGGATGGAAAAAGATATTTCATGCAAATGGAGACCAAAATAAAGCAGGAGTAGGAATAATCATATCAGATAAAATAGACTTTGAAATAAAGGCCATGAAAATAGACAAAGAAGGACACTACATAATGATCAAAGGGTAAATCCAAGAAGAAGATATAACAATTATAAATACATATGCACTCAGCATAGGAGCACCACAATACGTAAGGCAAATGCTAACAAGTATGAAAGGGGAAATTAACAATAACACAATAATAGTGGGAGACTTTAATATCCCACTCACACCTATGGATAGATCAAGTAAACAGAAAATTAGCAAGGAAACACAAACTTTAAATGATACAACGAACCAGTTAGACCTAATTGATATCTATTGGACATTTCACACAATACAATGAATTTCACCTTTTTCTCAAGTGTACATGGAATCTTCTCCAGGATAGATCACATTTTGGGGCCATAAATCTAGCCTTGGTAAATTAAAAAAAATATTGAAATCATTCCAAGCATCTTTTCTGATCACAATGCAATAAGATTAGATGTCAACTACAGAAGAAAAACTATTAAAAATTCCAACATATGGAAGCTAAATAACACACTTCTGAATAACCAACAAATCACAGAAGAAATCAAAAAGTAAATCAAAATATGCATAGAAACATATGAAAATGAAAATACAACAACCGAACACCTATGGGACTCAGTAAAAGCAATGCTAAGGGGAAGTTTCATAGCAATACAAGCTTACCTCAAGAAACAAGAGAAAAATCAAATAAATAACCTAACTCTACACATAAACCAACAAGAAAAGGAAGAAATGAAAAGTCCCAGGGTTAGTAGAAGGAAAGATATCATAAAAATTAGGGCAGAAATAAATGAAAAAGAAACAAAGGAGACTATAGCAAAAATCAACAAAGCTAAAAGCTGGTTCTTTGAAAAGATAAATAAAATTGACAAACCATTAGCCAGACTCATCAAGAAAAAAAAGGGAAAAGAATCAAATCAACAAAATTAGAAATGAAAATGGATAAATCACAACAGACAACACAGAAATACAAAAGATCATCAGAGACTACTATCAGCAACTATATGCCAATAAAATGGACAACTTGTAAGAAATGGACAAATTCTTAGAAAGTATAACTTTCTAAAACTGAACCAGGAAGAAATAGAAAATCTTAACAGATCCATCACAAGCACAGAAATCAAAACTATAATCAGAAGTCTTCCAGCAAATAAAAGCCCAGGACCAGACAGCTCCACAGCTGAGTTCTACTGAAAATTTAGAGATGACCTAACACCTATCCTACTCAAACTCTTCCAGAAAATTGCAGAGGAAGGTAAACTTCCAAACTCATTCTATGAGGCCACCATGACCCTAATACCACAACCAAAGATGCCACATAAAAAGAAAACAGGCCAATATCACTGATGAACATAGATGCAAAAATCCTTAACAAAATTCTAGCGAACAGAATTCAACAATATATTAAAAATATCATACATCATGACCAAGTGGGCTTTATCCCAGGGATGCAAGAATTCTTTAATATCTACAGATCAATCAATGTACCACATTAACAAATTTAAAGATAAAACCCATGTGATGATCTCAATAGATGCAGAGAAAGCCTTTGACAAAATTCAACATCCATTTATGATAGAAAACCCTCCAGAAAGCAGGAATAGAAGGAACATACCTCAACATAATAAAAGCCATATATGATAAACCTGCAGCAAACATTATCTTCAATGGTGAAAAATTGAAAGCATTTCCCCTAAAGTCAGGAACAAGACAAGGGTGCTCACTCTCAACACTACTATTCAACATAGTTTTAGAAGTTTTAGTGACAGCAATCAGAGAAGAAAAAGAAATAAAAGGAATCCAGATTGCAAAAGAAGTAAAACTCTCAGTTTGCAGATGACATGATCCTCTACATAGAAAACCCTAAAGACTCTACCAGAAAAATTACTAGAGCTAATCAATGAATATAGTAAAGTTGCAGGATATAAAATTAACACAGAGAAATCCCTTGCATTACTATATACTAACAATGAAAAAACAGAAAGAAAAATTACGGAAACAATTCCATTCACCACTGCAATGAAAAGAATAAAATACTTTGGAATATATCTACCTAAAGAAACAAAAGACCTATACATAGAAAACTATAAAACATTGATGAAAGAAATAAAAAAAATCACACAAAAACATGGAGAAATATACCGTGTTCATGGATCAGAAGAATCAATATAGTGAAAATGAGTATACCACCCAGAGCAATCTAAAGATTCAATGCAATCCCTATCAAGCTACCAATGGTATTTTCCAGAAAACTAAAACAAATAATTTCACAACTTGTATGGAAATACAAAAAACCTCGAATAGCCAAAGCAATCTTGAGAAAGAAGAATGGAACTGAGGGAATCAACCTGCCTGACTTCAGACTATATTGCAAAGCTACAGTCATCAAGAAAGTATGGTACTGGAACAAACAGAAATATAGATCAATAGAACAAAATAGAAAGCCCAGAGATAAATCCATGAACATATGGACACCTTATTTTGACAAAGGAGGCAAGAATATACAATGGAGAAAAGACAATCCTTTAACAAGCAGTGCAGGGAAAACTGGTCAACCAGGTGGTCATTCATTAATAAAAGAATGAAACTAGATCACTTTCTAGCACCATACACAAAAATAAACTCAAAATGGATTAAAGATCTAAATGTAAGACCAGAAACTATAAAACTTGTAGAGGAAAACATAGGCAAAACACACTCTGACATAAATCACAGCAGGTTCCTCTATGACCCACCTCCAAGAGTAGTGGAAACAAAAGCACAAATAAACAAATGGGATCTAATTAAACTTAAAAGCTTTGTACAACAAAGGAAACTATCAGATCAGATCAGATCAGTCGCTCAGTCATGTCTGACTCTTTGCGACCCCATGAATCGCAGCACGCCAGGCCTCCCAGTCCACCACCAACTCCCGGAGTTCACTCAGACTCATGTCCATTGAGTCAGTGATGCCATCCAGCCATCTCACCGTCTGTTGTCCCCTTCTCCTCCTGCCCCCAATCCCTCCCAGCATCAGAGTCTTTTCCAATGAGTCCACTCTTCACATCAGGTGGCCAAAGTACTGGAGTTTCAGCTAGAGCATCATTCCTTCCAAAGAAATCCCAGGGCTGATCTCCTTCAGAATGGACTGGTTGGATCTCCTTGCAGTCCAAGGGACTCTCAAGAGTCTTCTCCAACACCACAGTTCAAAAGTATCAATTCTTTGGTGCTCAGCCTTCTTCACAGTCCAACTCTCACATCCATACATGACCACAGGAAAAACCATAGCCTTGACTAGACGAACCTTTGTTGGCAAAGTAATGTCTCTGCTTTTGAATATGCTATCTAGGTTGGTCATAACTTTCCTTCCAAGGAGTAAGCGTCTTTTAATTTCATGGCTGCAGTCACCATCTGTAGTGATTTTGGAGCCTAGAAAAATAAAGTCTGACACTGTTTCCACTGTTTCCCCATCTATTTCCCGTGAAATGCTGGGACCGGATGCCATGATCTTCATTTTCTGAATGTTGAGCTTTAAGCCAACTTTTTCACTCTCCACTTTCACTTTCATCAAGAGGCTTTTGAGTTCCTCTTCACTTTCTGCCATAAGGGTGGTGTCATCTCCATATCTGAGGTTATTGATATTTCTCCCGGCAATCTTGATTCCAGCTTGTGTTTCTTCCAGTCCAGCGTTTCTCATGATGTACTCTGCATTTGAGTTAAATAAACAGGGTGACAATATACAGCCTTGACATACTCCTTTTCCTATTTGGAACCAGTCTGTTGTTCCATGTCCAGTTCTAACTGTTGCTTCCTGACCTGCATACAAGTTTCTCAAGAGGCAGGTCAGGTGGTCTGGTATTCCCATCTCCTTGAGAATTTTCCACAGTTTATTGTGATCCACACAGTCAAAGGCTTTGGCATAGTCAATAAAGCAGAAATAGATGTTTTTCTGGAACTCTCTTGCTTTTTCCATGAAACAGCGGATGTTGGCAATTTGATCTCTGGTTCCTCTGCCTTTTCTAAAACCAGCTTGAACATCAGGAAGTTCACGGTTTACATATTGCTGAAGCCTGGCTTGGAGAATTTTGAGCATTACTTTACTAGCGTGTGAGATGAGTGCAATTGTGCAGTATAAGCAAGGTGAAAAGACAGCCTTTAGAATGGGAGAAAATAATAGCAAATGAAGCAACAAAGAATTAATCTCAAAAATATACAAGCAACTCCTGCAGCTCAATTCCAGAAAAATAAACAACCCAATCAAAAAATGGGCCAAAGAACTAAACAGACATTTCTCCAAAGAAGACATACAGATGGCTAACAAACACATGAAAAGACATTCAACATCACTCATTATCATAGAAATACAAATCAAAACCACAATGAGGTATCATTTCATGCCAGTCAGAATGGCTGCTACCAAAAAATATACAAACAATAAATGCTGAAGAGGGTACAGAGAAAAAGAAACCTTCTTACACTGTTGGTGGGAATGCAAACTAGTACAGCCAGTATGGAGAACAGTGTGGAGATTCCTTAAAACACTGGAAATAGAACTGCCATATGACCCAACAATCCCACTGCTGGTGGGCATACACACCAAGGAACCCAGAATTGAAAGAGACATGTGTACCCCAATGTTCATTGCAGCACTGTTTACAATAGCCAGAACATGCAAGCAACCTAGAGGCCATTGGCAGATGAATGGATAAGAAAGCTGTGGTACATATACACAATGGAATATTACTCAGCCATTAAAAAGAATACATTTGAATCAGTTCTAATGAGGTGGATGAAACTGGAGCCTATTATACAGAGTGAAGTAAATCAGA
>NW_011494607.1:2403741-2437082 GCF_000754665.1 Bison bison bison
GGAATATTACTCAGCCATTAAAAAGAATACATTTGAATCAGTTCTAATGAGGTGGATGAAACTGGAGCCTATTATACAGAGTGAAGTAAATCAGAAAGAGGAACACCAGTACAGTATATTAATGCATATATATGGAATTTAGAAAGATGGTAATGACCCTATATGCGAGACAGCAAAAGAAACACAGATGTACAGAACAGTCTTTTGGACTCTGTGGGAGAAGGTGATGGTGGGATGATTTGAGAGGATAGCATTGAAACATGTATATTATCATATGTGAAGCAGATCACTGGAAAGGTTCAATGCATGAAACATGGTGCTCAGGGCTGGTGCGCTGGGATGACCCTGGGAGATGGGATGGGGTGGAAGGGGGGAGGGGGGTTCTGGATAGGGAACACATGTTCACCCGTGGCTGATTCATGTTGATGATGGCAAAAACCACTACAATATTTTAAAGCAATTAGCCTTCAATTAAAATAAATAAATAATTTTTAAAAAAGGAGGGGGGGGATTCATTGGTTTGATCTCCTTGCAGTCCAATGGACTCTCAAGACTATTCTCCAAAATCATAGTTCAAAAGCATGAATTCTTTTATGGTCCAATTATCACATCCATACATCACTACACAAGCTTTGACTAGATGGACCTTTGTCAGCAAAGTAATGTCTCTGCTTTTTAATATGCTCTCTAGGCTGTTCATAGTTTTTCTTCCAAAGAGCAAGTGTCTTTTAATTTCATGGCTTCAGTCACTGTCCACAGTGATTTTGGCCCAAGATTATAAAGTCTCTCACTGTTTCCATTGTTTCCCCATCTATTTGCATGAAGTGATGGGACTGGATGCCATGACCTTTGTTTTCTGAATGTTGAGTTTTAAGCTAGCTTTTTCACTTTCCTCTTTCACTTTCATTAAGAGGCTCCTTAGTTCCTCTATGCTTTCTGCCATAATATTGTGTCATCTGCATATCTGAGGTTATTGATATTGCTATCAGCAATCTTGGTTCCAGCTTGCCCAGCAATCTTGATTCCAGCTTGTGCTTCATCCAGCCTGGCAATTTGCACGACATACTCTGCATATAAGTTAAATAAACAGGATGACAATATAGAGCCTGGACGTACCCCTTTCCCTATTTGGACCTAGTCCGTTGTTCCATGTTCAGTTCTAACTGCTGCTTCTTGACCTGCATACAGATTTCTCAGGAGGCAGGTTTATGTGGTCTGGCATTCTCATCTCTTTCAGAATTTTCCATGGTTTGCTGTGATCCACAGAGTCAAAGGCTTTAGCATAGTCAATAAAGCAGAAATAGATGTTTTTCTGGAACTCTCTTGCTTTTTCAATGATCAATGGATGTCAGCAATTTGACTTCTGGTTCTGCCTTTTCTAAATCCCGGCTTGAACATCTGGAAGTTCTTGGTTCACATACTGTTGAAGCCTGGCTTGGAGAATTTTGAGCATTACTTTGCTATCATGTGAAATGAGTGCAATTTTGCAGTAGTTTGAGCATTCTTTGGCATTGCCTTTCTTTGGGATTGGAATGAAAACTGACCTTTTCCAGTCCTGTGGCCACTGCTGAGTTTTCCAAATTTGCTGGCAGATTGAGTGCAGCACTTTCACAGCATCATTTTTCAGGATTTGAAATAGCTCAACTGGAATTCCATCACCTCCACTAGCTTTCTTCATAGTGATGCTTCCTAAGGCCACTTAACTTCACATTCCAGGATGTCTGGCTCTAGGTGAGTGATCACACCATTGTGATTATCTGTGTTGTGAAGATCTTTTTTGTATGGTTCTTCCGTGTATTCTTGCCACCTCTTAATATCTTCTGCTTCTGTTAGGTCCATACCATTTCTGTCCTTTATTGAGCCCATCTTTGCATGAAATGTTCCCTTGGTATCTCTAATTTTCTTGAAGAGATCTCTAGTCTTTCCCATTCTATTGTTTTCCTCTATTTCTTTGCATTGATCACTGAGGAAGGCTTTCTTATCTCTTGTTGCTATTTGGATCTTTGCATTCAGATGGGTGTGTCTTTCCTTTTTTCCTTTGTTTTTTCACTTGTCTTCTTTTCTCAGTTATTTGTAAGTCCTCCTCAGAGAAGTATTTTGCCTTTTTGCATCTCTTTTTCTAGGAGATGGTCTTGATCACTGCCTCCTTTACAATGTTACATACCTCTATCCATAGTTCTTCAGGTACTCTGCCTATCAGATCTAATCCCTTGAATTTATTTGTCACTTCTACTGTATAATTGTAAGGGATTTGATTTAGGTCATACCTGAATGGTCTAGTGGTTTTCCCTTCTTTCTTCAATTTAAGTCTGAATTTGGCATTAAGGAGTTCATGATCTGAGCCACAGTCAGCTCCCAATCTTGTTTTTTGCTGACTACATAGAGCTTCTTTATCTTTGGCTGCAAAGAATATAATCAATCTGATTTTGGTGCTGACCATCTGATGATATCCATGTGTAGAGTTGTCTCTTATATTGTTGGAAGAGGGTGTTTGCTATGACCAGTGCATTCTCTTGGCAAAATTCTGTTAGCCTTTGCCCTGCTTCACTTTGTACTCCAAGGCCAAACTTGCCTGTTACTCGATGTATCTCTTGATTTCCTACTTTTGCACTCCAGTCCCCTATGATGAAAAGGACATTTTTTTTTTTTTTTTTTTGGTGCTAGTTCTAGAAGGCCTTATAGGTCCCCATAGAAAGTTCAACTTCATCTTCTTTGGCATTAGTGATTGGCACATAGACTTAGATTACTGTGATATTGAATGGTTTGCTTGGAAATGAACAAAGATCATTCTGACATTTTTGAGATTGCACCCAAGTACTGCATTTCAGGCTCGTCTGTTGACTATGAGGGCTACTCCATTTCTTCTAAGGAGTTCTTGCCCACAGTAGTAGATATAATGGTCATTTGAATTAAATTCACCCTTTCTGGTTGATTTTAGTTCACTGATTCCTAAAATGTTGATGGTCTCTCTTGCCATCTCCTGTTTGACCATTTCTTATTTACCTTGATTCATGGACCTAACATTCCAGGTTCCTAGGCAATATTATTCTTTACAGCATTGGACTTTACTTCCATCACCAGTCACATCCACAACTGGGCAAGTTTTTTGCTTTGGCTCCATCTCTTCATTCTTCCTCAAGTTATTCCTCAACTCTTCTTCAGTAGCATAATGGGCACCTACTGACCTGGGGAGTTCATCTTTCAGTGTCATATCATTTTGTCTTTTCATACTGTTCATGGGGTTCTCATGGCAAGAAAACTGAAGTGGTTTGCCATTCCCTTCTCCAGTGCATCATATTCTATCAAGTAGAAAAACATCTACTTCTCTTTTATTCACTATGCCAAAGCCTTTGTGTGAATCACAACAAACTGTGGAAAATTCTTCAAGACCACCTTACCTGCCTCCTAAGAAATCTGCATTCAGGTCAAGAAGCAACAGTTAGAAACAGACTTGGAACAATGGACTAGTTCCAAATTGGGAAATGAATACGTCAAGGCTGTATATTGTCATCCTGTTTATTTAACTTATATGCAGAGTACATCATGTGAAATGCCAGGCTGGATGAAGCATAAGCTGGAATCAAGATTGCTGGGAGAAATATCAATAACCACGGATATGCAGATGACACCACCCTTATGGCAGAAAGTAAAGAGAAACGAAAGAGTCTCTTGATGAAAATGAAAAAGGAGAGTGAAAAAGCTGGCTTAAAACTCAACATTCAGAAAACTAAGATCATGTCATCTAGTCCCATTACTTCATGGCAAATAGATAGGGAAACAATGGAAACAGTGACAGACTATTTTTTGGGGCTCCCAAATCACTGAAGATGGTGACTGCAGCCATGAAACTAAAAGACACTTGCTCCTTGGAAGAAAAGCTATGACCAACCTAGACAGCATATTAAAAAGCAGAGACATTACTTTGCCAACAACAGACTGTCTAGTCAAAGCTATGGTTTTTCCAGTAGTCATGTATGGATGTGAGAGTTGGACTATAAAGAAAGCTGAGTGCTGAAGAATTGATGCTTTTGAACTGTGGTTTTGGACAAGACTTTTGAGAGTCCCTTGGACTGCAAGGAGATCAAATCAGTCCTGAATATTCATTGGAAAGACTGATGCTGAAGCTGAAGCTCCAATACTTTGACCACCTGATGCGAAGAACTGACTCTTGGGAAAGACCCTAATGCTAGGAAAGATTGAAGGTGGGCGGGGTAGGGGATGACAGAGGATGACATCGTTGGATAGCATCACCAACTCGATGGACATGAGTTTGAGCAAGCTCCAGGAGTTGGTGATGGACAGGGAAGCCTGGAATGCTGCTGTCCATGGGGTAGCATAGAGTCAGACACGACTAAGCGACTAAACTGAACTGAATTGAAAATTCTTATTTTGAAACATGATTCTGAATGAGATGCTATTTGCAGATGGGGAATTTGGGAAATGATTGGTCATGAAAGTAAAGTCTTCATGAGTTAGATTTGTGCCCTTATTAAAGAGACCCAGGAGAGTTCACTTTTTCTCTTTCTGTTACATTCAGCAAGAACACAGTCACCTGTGAACCAGGAAGCAGGCTCTAACCAGACACTAAATCTTCCAGCATTTCGATCTTGGACTTCCTATCCTCTGGAGCTAGGAGAAGTACATGTTTGTTGTTTACTCATCTATAGTATTTTTGTTACAGTAGCTTGAACTAAGGCACACTATGCTCCCATTATTGTGGCTAAAATAAAAAGACTAGCAATACAAAGTGCTGTAAAAATGGGGAGCCCCTGGAACCCTGATACATTACTGGTAGGAATGTAAAATAATTTCACCACTTTGCAAAGCTTTGTGGCAACTTTTTTGTAAAGGTGTACACATTCAGTTCAGTTCAGTCACTCAGTTGTGTCCAACTCTTTGCAACCCAATGGACTGCAGCACACCAGGCCTCCCTATACACATTACATTCAACTTATTAATTCCATTCATAGCTATTTACCCAGTTGAAACTGAAATATCATATGTTCACATAAAAACTTGTATGTGAAGATTCTTAGCAACTTCATTCAAAATAGTTAAAAACAGGAAGAATACAAAAAGTCCACCAGTAGATAAACATGTAAACACATTTTGGTATATCCATATAATGCAAATACATCTCAACAAAACAATGAACCACTGACAGATACTAAAAAATATTTAGCTAGATAATTTCATACTAACAAAAGATTCAGACACAAAGAGTACATTGTATATGATTCTATGCAGGACAAATCTTATTTATAATGACAGAAAGTATCAGTGATTGCCTCTGGCCAAGGGAGAAGAGAATTTGTGTTTAAAGGGAGGGATTGATAAGAAAAAAAACCCAAAACTTGGAAACAGGCAAATATATGATTGTCTGTCCTTTCAATGTCCTGGTAGATCCTTTTGTAACAGGTTTGTCTAATAAGGATTATCTAACCCCTAGGGGCATGTACATTTGATTATAGTATTTTGCAATTCTGTAAGGGTAGGTGTTGGTGAGTATAAAACTGACAGACAGTGAAGCAGATGATTCTGTTTCTATAGCAATGCAGATAAATTTTATCCTGTAGAGAGGCAAATTATTTTCATGCCATAGAAAACCTTACATGTCCTATAGGACACTGAAATTTTTGTATGTAATTTATAAATCTTAATCTAGCTTTTTTTTCCCATGGCTATAAATAATTCTATATACCTTATAGGTTTTTTTTTTTTTAAATCAGCTTTACCATTTTGTTGATTCCATTAATAATGAGTTAAACACATTTTCCATATATATCATTCTTTAAAAACAGCCTTCTCCAAAGATTCCTATTGGTTAAAACATTCAAATTACCACCTCATTCCTGCTGCCCATTACTGTAAATGTACTTACACTGTCTCTGAACGTCTTTAAGCACTGACACTTAGCTCCTGCCATTCTGGATCCCATCACCCCTAATATATCTCACTGTCAGATCTCCTGTGGTCGTCAGTAATGAGTGACTAGAAGACAGTCACTACTAGGCTTTCTAAGGACACTGGTGGTTGATGCCTTATTTAAGTCAGGATCTTTTGGGTCTCTTTAGAATATATGATGAGGTAGTGCACAGATCATACATGATAAATATTTCAACATTTATACTTCCTCAGACTTTTAGATTCCTTCCTTTACATTATGCCAGGGAAGTTCCAGATACCAACCTCTTTCAGTCTAAGTTTCAATCAACAACAAAACAAATTATTAAAGCTACTTCTAGTTGTTCAAGTTAATATATAAAATCTAGAATATCTAATAAATTTACTCATTTCAAAAATTGATTCAGTCGATAGTTGGATGGCATCACCGACTCAATGGACATGAGTTTGGGTAAACTCCAGGAGTTGGTAATGGATAGGGAGACCTGATATGCTGCAATTCATGGGGTCACAGAGTTGGACACGACTGAGAGACTGAACTGAACTGAACTGAGTGCTACATTCAGTCCTCCTTGGTCTAATACTCTTAAAAAACACTCCCACATCTGTTCCTCGGGCATCTGCAAAACATATGGGGAAATTTTTGCAACTTTTTGGTAAATGAGCCACCTCTTTCCTGCTCAGACTTTGCAACTGGCACTCTGAAGGATGCTGAGTAATAACCAGTTATGAGTCCACTGGCAATAAGGGTACTTGAGGGGTGGGGTAGGCAGGTCCCACCAGTGATTATAATCCCCAGAACCTATGCATATGATACCTAAGATGGCAAAAGATTTTTTCAAATATGATTAAGTTAAGGATATTGAGATGACTACCCTGAATTATTCCAGTGAGTCCAATGTAATCCCAAGGTTCCTTAAAAATGGAAGAGAGAAAGGGAAAGAGAGGTCAGCATGATGGGATATGAGGACTCAGCCATCATTGTTAGTTTTGAAGATGGAAGATGGGGTTCATGAATTCCAAGTAGGTAGAAAAGGCCAAGAAATGGAATGTCACCTAAACTCTCCAGAAGAGACTATAGCCCTGGAGAACTAAGATCCCTCAAGCCACATGATACAGCCAAAAAAGTAAATAAAAAATAAAATAAAGATTAAAAAAAACTGGAAACATTCCTACTTTTTGTAGCTTGGCAAGTTTTTGTTTTCTTACTTTCTTATAGAATCCCAGAATGCAGTATATTAAAAATAATATACAAAATATGTGTCATTATCAGAGAATGTTTGCATTCTGATGCATATTTTTATTGTACTTTTAAATTGTCACCTTTTTCTTAAAAATAGTTTCCTCTAGCAATAAGTTATACTGGATTTTATGAAATGTAGACATAAATATCAAAAAGCATATATCAAGAAAAAATCGGTCCGTTATACAAATTTGAAGGATTATTTTTATATACTGCTTAAAAATGTTCTACTAAGTATCTTTTTTCTAATCATACTTTCAAAGTATCAATATACTAAATAGTCCTAGAGTTCTCCTTTCTACTCTCATGATCAAAAAAAAAGACAAATCTATTCCTGCTAATTATGAAGGAGAATGAAATCTATTTCATTTTTATCATTTAAACATTTAGTACTGATTTAAAATCCAACCATGGCAGGGAGACTCCTCTATTTCTTTCATTCTAGCAAAGAGATGGTGAAGTCAGGGACTCTATGCTAAGACTGACATTTCTTTACACTAGTGGATTTTGTAGGCCACTCCCAGTCCCTGAAGCCACTTAAGTAGTCATTGTTCCTGCCTGTCAAGCAAGATAGTTGTTAGCCTCTGTGAATATTTCCCTAATAGCTCCACCAATCATTTTTATCTCTGCTGCCAACCTGAGATTTCATTAGCAAGTGTGAAAAATGCTCACAAAGTAACATGAAGAGGTACTGGACCAAGTCAGTCTTTCTGAGGAATTTTTACTTATATCTTGTGAGAACTGTTACAGTCCTAGGAAAGACTTTGGAAATCACTATATATCTAATATTATTCTTCCCTCTCAATAAAAATAGTAATGTCTATTTTCCCCAAATCATGGAGTCATCTGAGCTTTTCTTCTTCTCACATACCACACCCAAACATCAGCAAAGTGTGATGGTTCTGCTTTTGAAATGAAGTGAGAATCTCATCCCTCTACAGATCCCGCATCTGTCCAAACGTCACCATTTCTCACCTGTTTTATTCTAATAGCTCCCACTGTATCTGCCTGTTTCTACATTAGTCCCACTACAGTCTATTTTTACACCACACACAGGCATGGTTTTAAACAAACACACACCAGATTATCCCCTTCCTCAACTCAAACCCTCTAGTGTATGTCCATTTTATAGAGAAAAAATTCCAAAGTCCTTATTAAAGCCCAGGAAGCCCTTCATGACCTGTCTCCTGACAGTGTTAGAGCTGCATCATTCTATGCAATTCCACAAACATGCAAAGCAAGCTCCTCCCTTGAATTGTTCTTTCCTCAGATATTGCCCTGTCTCACCCTTCCACTTAATCTGTGTCTGTAACTGAAGTGTTACTACATCAGAGGTGCATTTTCTGACTAGCTAAAACAGCACCCCTGTGAATTTCTCTGTCCCTTTCTTTATTTCTCATATTAGCATGCATCACTAAACACACATACATGCATACATATGTACACATGCATATGTATGTAGACGTGCGTATAAGTATGTATGTAGAGACATGTACATATATATATACAAAATTTAACCAAGCAAACTATAAAACTGTAAGATCCAAGATTATAAATTCCATGAGAGCAAAGACTTTATTTTATTGATTACTCTGTGCCCATAATAAGGCACTGATCAGACCTAAAATAAGGTCTGAAACATAGTAGGCACTTAATGAACTTTTTAAATAAATGAATGAACTTTACTAAAAGAATATAATCCAGATAAGAGTTTATACACCTACGTATTTAAGAGAAAAAGAAAGCCCAAGATGCAACAGAAAATAAGAGTATCTTTCAAAGCTCAAACATTAAGTTGAAGGACATGAATGAATTTATACAGTGAGTATGTGAATAAAACACAATGAATTATTTTGATCTGACTGGTCTGTTTCTGAATTTATGCTCCTGAAGAGTCACCCAAGAAGCAGGTAACTTAAGCAGGGGCTGACAGATCCCAGCTGTGTAACGATGCCTCTTTTCATCCACTTCTCCCTAGCACCAGAAAAGGAATATTCACCATCACTGTCTGCTGTCCTCTAATTTTATTCTCCTAGTTGTCGTACTGTCGGAACTTACGAAATTAGTGAAACTACAGTATGGAAATGCAAACCAGATTGGTTTGGATGAGTTAATCAAAATTAGTCACTAGGGCAAGAGCTCTGACATTTTTTATCCTAGATTAAAGATTCTAACAGTATGTTCTAAAGCCTAAAATAATAAGACAAAATCTGCTTAAATACTGGTAAAATTGTGTTGATAGCTTTTAGTTCATCAGGAAGCATCAAATTAAGACTAACTCGAGCAATTCATATATGAATATTTCTCTGACAAAACCTCTGCTTTACAATATTTAAGGGAAATCAGTTAAAAAAAATTGTGTCAAAGAATCCATGTGCATTTGTGAATTAAATTGATAAATCATTACTGACACTAAAATGAGATTAAGAGGAATGTAGTAAAACACAAAGTATTAAAAAGAATGGGAGATATGGGTTCCAAGTCCTCACATACTCTTTCGGATGGTGTTGGACAAAACTGACTCTCAGTTGCCATGTTAAATAATGTACTAGATACAAGTTTTTAAAGGAATGGAAAGGATATCAAAATTATTTGTGGGATTTTATCAAACTATCCATGTCCTTCTGTAGCTTCTCAGTTACTCATCATGATGCTGAACTTCCACCCTTTCCAGTTGTTATGTGTAGGAGCTGGCTGTTTCCATCATGTGTCTTGAGTAGGGAGAAAAATGGTTGAGGACCACAGGGAAATAATTCTTTTCAACTCTAAAATCTCATTTGTTATACAGAAATAAACCACAGGTAAGTCTTTAGAATGTACAAAATTATCAAGATACTTATCCTAGAGGGATGATTATAAGGGTTCCTTTAAAAATTATCCAAAGTTGGTAGCTATCTTCCTGGTTTACACAATCCAAGTACAAGTATTTCCTTATATTCCATGTAACCATTGTTCTGCTATAATTTACAATCTCTATTATTCCATAGCAGAGAAGGAAATGGCGACCCACTCCAGTGTTCTTGTCTGGAGAATCCCAGGGACGGAGGAGCCCGGTAGGCTGCCGTCCATGGGGTCGCACAGAGTCCGACACGACTGGGGTGACTTAGCAGCAGCAGCAGCATTATTCCACAGAAACAAAATACGTACTTAAAATACTAAAAAAATTCCTCTTATTTTATTTGAAATTATTTCATAGTTCTGTTTTCCATCTTCTCTTCTAATAATAATATTCTCTGGAAGAATCAATCTTAAATCTAAATTTATAAATTTAAATAAATAAATTTAAAAGTTTCCATTAGTTCTAAATGTAAAAATTTTTCTGATTAAATGAATACCTTAGGTAGCAATTAACTCCTTTTTCATTCCAATTACATTGTATTTTATTTCCTGATTTTCTGCTTAATTTAATAATGGGAAAGTTGTGATATTCAATAAGTATATATGATCTGGAGAGGAAAAAAACTGGTGATGTGTGTAATTTTGTGCATTTAATTTTTTTTTTTCCAGATTTAAGACTTTTATTTTTTCACACCCAGGCAAGCCTGGGAGGTTGGCCCTTCCTGCCCTCAAGACCCCTACCCTTCACAAGGAGAAGAAATGATTACTTTGACTCCAGGGCTCAGCGAGTGCCTAAGCTTTGGCAGTGGCCTTGTAATGGGTCAGAGTGCAGGCAGAAGGGTCTGTGGCACTGGTCCACCTAAAAATATGGAACACTTCACAAATTTGCATGTCATCCTTGCACAGGAGCCAGCTAATCTTCTCTGCATCGTTCCAATTTTAGTATATGTGATGCCGAAGCGAGCACTAATATCTGTTTTTTATATTTTTATGATGTTTCACCAATTTTTTTAGAAACCAAGTCTGTAAGTGATCATTTAAAATTTTTCAAATTCAAAAATCGTTCTTTAAAGTATTTTTAAGTTGTTGTTGTTGTTCAGTCACTAGGTTGTGTCTGACTCTGAAATCTCATGGCCTGCAGCATGCAAGGTTTCTCACTATCTCCCTGAGTTTGCTTAACTCACATCCATTGAGTCGGTGACGCCAACAACCATCTCATCCTCTGTCACCTCCTTCTCCCCTTGCCCCCAATCTTTCCCAGCATCAGGGTCTTTTCCAATGAGTCAGCTCTTCGCATTAGGCAGCAAAGTATAGGAGCTTCAGCATCACTCCTTTCAATGAATATTCAGGGTTGATCTCCTTTAGGATTGATTGGCTTGATCTCCTTGCTCTCCCAGGGACTCTAAAGAGTCTTTTCCAGCACTACAATTCAAAAGCATCAATTCTTTGGTGCTCAGCCTTCTTTATGGTCCAAGTCTCACATCCATACAAGACTACTGGAAAAACCATAGCTTTGACTATATGGACTTTTGTCAGCAAAGTGGTATCTCTGCTTCTTAACACACTGTCTAGGTCTACCATAGCTATTCTTCCAAGAGGCAAGTGTCTTTTAATTTCATGGCTGCAGTCACTGTCCGCAGTGATTTTGGAGCCCAAGAAAATAAAATCTGTCACTGTTTCCACTTTTTCCCCATCTATTTGCCATGAAGCGATGGGACTAGATGCCATGATTTTTGTTTTTTGAATGTTGAATTTAAGCCAGAGTTTTCACTCTCCTCTTTCACCCTCATCAACAGGCTCTTTAAGTAGCAACACTAAAAAAAGATTTTCAGTCATAGTTAAGACTACCAAGTATAGTTAAATAATCATGAAATCTATAAGCTGATGATCCTAACAATCTGGAAGTGTTCCTTGTAACACAGGTGGCATCAGTAGCCAAATTGATGGGCTGTTTTGAAGACAACAAACTCCTTTCTTGCTTCTTAGAAATATGTTTGTTTCTGGTTTGAAATTTCCATTAATAGAATCAGTTATCTTGGATAACTGACACTCATGTCAAAAGACCACTACTACCTTGGGCACGTTATGTGAATTGAAAACTGGAGAATTAACCCATTATTATTCACACACAACACAGCTAAGTTTTGTCAATTTGCTAACTGTCATCTTGAAAAACAGGAAGAAGAGTGCTGAGGAAATTATCCTCATGAGAGAAGTGAAATTCAGAGAGAAAGTCTTGGGTATAGGATGTAGTGCAATGAAGCTGAACTTGGAAAATCTTCAACAGTGGGGATCCGGGCATTCATCCTAGTTGTAATGTGAATAGGGTTACCAGATACAATACAAAACCTCTAGGTAAATTTGAGCAAATATTACAATTTGGAATATACTTTTGCTTTAAAATAATTCCTTGTTTATTTAAAATTGAAATGTAACTGGATGATGATTATTATTATCACCATTATTGTCATTGTTGCTATTGTTTGGTAAGTTGGAACCCACAGTATGAAGGCGACATAACTTTGGCTAAGTAGTTTGAGTAAAGGATCACTGTCCATTGTCCTCTCACCATTGGATTTATTCTTATTTGCAGCTACAAATAAAGGGGGGAAATCTGCAAAATTTAGGTTGCTCACAGAAATGTTTTTGCTTTTGCTTTTTCAAAATTCATCCACATTATTACACTCTTCAAACATCAACTCCTCCATTGAATGTATAGATTGTACAATGAATTGCACCAAGCATGACCATGATATAAAGAATGTAAAAAAATTTCTTTCTTTAGTGAACTTATACTCTTGTAGTACAGCAAGAACAAGCACGCAAATTAGTAACAGCAGAGAACATGTTATAGATATATAAACAGAGAACTGAAAAGTACTGGAAGATTTCAGGGGAAGAAAAAAGTATTTCCAGATTGTTTGAGGCCTAGGAGTGGCTTATGTTTCCTGTCATATGACACCTTAGTTATTGTCCAACCACAAGCACCTAGAAACGCTAGGTAAAATATAGAAAACAAGCTTTTATAAGCATATTTTATCTCATCTGAGGACGAGGAAATTCCCAATTGTTGCTGAAAGAATGAATGAAAGAAGAAAGAAAAGAGAAAGCAATGACAACTTGCATAGTATGCTAAAACTTCAGGATGATTCTTCATGAAACATTTATTGATTTTCATAAACTAAAGGCTTGTATTTTAAGGTCCAGATAGAAGTAAGAGACAAGATCTTGGACAGAACTATACTTTGTACCCATGCAGATAAAAAGGTTCAGATCAGATCAGATCAGTCACTCAGTCGTGTCTGACTCTTTGCGACCCCATGAATCGCAGCACGCCAGGCCTCCCTGTCCATCACCAACTCCCGGAGTTCACTCAGACTCAAGTCCATCAAGTCAGTGATGCCATCCAGCCATCTCATCCTCTGTCGTCCCCTTCTCCTCCTGCCCCCAATCCCTCCCAGCATCAGAGTCTTTTCCAATGAGTCCACTCTTCACATCAGGTGGCCAAAGTACTGGAGTTTCAGCTTTAGCATCATTCCTTCCAAAGAAATCCCAGGGCTGATCTCCTTCAGAATGGACTGGTTGGATCTCCTTGCAGTCTAAGGGACTCTCAAGAGTCTTCTCCAACACCACAGTTCAAAAGCATCAATTCTTCGGTTCAGTAAGGGAAAAAACTGGCCTGACAGCAAACACAGACAATAGGGATAATTCTGTATATCTAAGAACAGAAGGAACAATATAAGACAGTGGAAAGAGCTTCTGCTTCTGAGTAGAATGTGGAAAAATGCAAAAATAAATATTTCTCATGGTAGCCACAAGAAACAATGACAAATAACAAATTCTATGGAAATTTTATGGGGATATCAAAGGTTGATGGATTCATGGAAACTTTAGAAGCTAAATCCAGCAAGAAATAAACCATGCACAGAAAAGTAGTGAGTCAAGACAGCCTCCATGCCTGGGGCACTTGTCTTTTCTGGGTACAAGTGGGCAGTAAATGGGCTTGGCGTGCAAAGGGTTTGCAGAAATGAGGAGAAACCAGCCTAGCTTTTTAAACTTTCACACTGGCAGAGAGGATTAAATTCTGGAAGAGCCCCAGATATAAAAAACAAATCAATGTGCCTGACAATTTCTCCCCAAACTCCCTGAATTTTGGTGAACAGTGGCAACAGAACAAGAAAATGAAACAGAGTGCAATGTTATGCCTTCTGAGGGGCAAGGTTTCCAGAGTCCCTCTGGAAATAAATCCTCAGAGTCATATCTGACAAAGGCATTAAAAGAAAAAAGTTACAGAACAATATCTATCATGAATATAAGTAAACCTAATCCAGGAATATATAAAAACAATATATCTTGACTGAATGGAGTTTAACACAGAAATGCAAAGTTGGTTTAATATCAGAACATCTGTCAGGCTAATCCACCATATTAACAAAATAAATTACATAATCATTTCAGAAGATACGGAAAAAAATATTTGACAAAACTTAACACTCATGATAGAAATCCATACCTACTAGAAATAGAAGATCATCAGTCAAATTAAGGATACATACAATAAATCTATAAGTACTTAAGTAAAACATCAAATGCTTTCACTTCATATATATATAAAAAAAAAAAAAAAGATGCCCACTGTCAACACTTTTACCCAAAATTTCACTGCAGTCTTCAGAGGGATGATAAGGGAAGAAAAAGACATTAATTTTGAAAAAAATAATAACAATATGAAAGCTAGAGGTAAAGCTGTGTTTATTCACAGATTGTATCATTGTATGTAGACTTAAATAATCTATAAAAACAAATGACTAGAATGAATAAATGAGTTTAGCAAGGTCATAGAATACAAAGTCAGTATTTTTTTAAAAATTAGCTTTCTCTGTATTAGCAAGAAACTGTGAAAGGAATCTTAAAAAAAATACCTTTTAAACTGCTATGTTTAACATGAGTAACCAACAAGGGCCTATAGTATAGCACATGGAACTTTCTTTAATGTTATGTGGCAGCCTAGAGCAGAGAGGTGTTTGGGGGAGAATGCATACACGTGTATGTATGACTGAGTCCCTCCCGCTGTTCACCTGAAACCGTCACTACATTGTTAATGGACTACACTTCAAAGTTAAAAGTTCAAAAGAAAAAAAGAAAAGAAAAATACAGTTTAAGTATTAAAAGAACACAAAATATTTGGAAAGAAATTTACAGTATAAGATATACCTGTTCCATACACTGAAAACTACAAAAGTCATTTGAGAGAAATTAAAACAAACAGAGGGATATTCTCTGTTCATGGAGGAGACTGATTCTGTGAGAGGCTGCCTGCCACAAGGCCTTTCTCGTTCATCTCTCCAGTCCTGGTGAGGAAAGGGATTCTGTTTCCCTCTCCCTGCTCCCTCCCTCACTTCCTTCAGTAGAGCTGCAGGCTATAAAACTACTTAGCTACATCTCTAAAATATAGTTGTTGCCCTCAAGTAATTTACAATATTCACAGAAGACCAAAATTTCCCTGATTTTTAGCAATGAAACATACATATTAATTTTTCCAATATTGGCCCCAAAGGCAAAATAAATTCCCTACAGGTAGGTCTTTATCTACTTTGCCTATTTAAAAAGCTCCATTGTGGACCTAGAGATGATCATATTAAGTAAAGTAAGTCAGAAAGAAAAAAACAAATACCATATGTTGTCACTTACACAATTAACTTATATTTGAAACATAAACAGACTCACAGACAAAGAAAACAAACTTACACTTACTGAACAGGAAAAGGGGGGTGGGCAAAAGGTAAATTACAAGTTTGGGATCAGCAGATAGAAACTACTGTATATAAAACAGATAAACAACAAGGTCCTACTATGTAGCTCAAGGGATTATATTCAACATCTTAAATACACCATAATGGAAAAGAATATGAAAAAGAATATATATTACAACATTGTAAATCAAATATACTTCAATAAAAACTGTAAAAAAAAAAAAAACCCAGTGTGAAACAACAACAAAAAACTATATCGTACAAGAAAAAAAATCAACAAGTTGGTTGCAGTCAATGATTATCATAAAGTTGAAATCAATTCATTTGCTACCAAATGAATGCTACCAACTTTTAAAAAAATGCAACTACCTTACTCAATAATAAATCAAGGGCAAAATGAACCACAATAAAAATTTAATATGTATTTGATCAGATCTAATTAGCATTTAATATGATGTCTAAAACTTTTTAATAGTGTCTTTATCGTGTCATACTGGAAGGTGCCTTTTGAACAGGAACTCAACTACAGTGAAAGAACTCAGTGCTTTATAGACACAATATTTCAGGACTAATTTATAGAGGATATTGAAAGTGAATAACCAGTGAGAGGTTTTCATTAAACCTAAATGGGTTATGAGAACTAACAGGAGGTATAAGCTCAGTATATAAGACAGAGACAGAGCAGTTTCTAAATAGCTATCTCATTTGATTCAGAGATGCAAATAAATATATCCATGGATGAAAGTAATTGTTTTAAATGTTGTTATTTGTAAATTGAAATCTAAAAAGTAGTGCTTCCATATTAAATGATTGGTAAATAAAGAGCAGAAATTTAATTTAATATTATAAGACATTTTTACGTATTATGTTGTTACTGAATCTCACAAAATATGTTCTTCAATTCATTGTACTTAATACTGCAGTGTGTATCAAATATATGCAAACAGCCTGTGAGTTTTAATTTATACTGTCAAAGTAAGTCATCTCTCTTCTCTGGAGGTATGGGCTGAGGTCACAAATGAGAAGACCTTAACTATCATTCATTTTTTCCACTATTAAAGTATGAGTAATTTTGATAAATCAAGCACATCAGCACAATGTCTTTAATTATGCACATTTCTATTTGTTTTATACTCTCCCATGTTTAAGAGGAGCTAGTTTTAAAAGGCTAATCTAAATCTTGAAAGCTTGTATGACTTTAGGACATTATAGCTATTGCAGGAAGAATTAAATGAAGATTTATATAAGACACACATATAAAATACTCTCATCAACACCTTCTTTTTATTTTTAGTGTCTTTAACTAATGTAACTAAAGTTACTGTAAACAGGTTACAATTAACAAATATTACTCTCAAGTAAAATGTATTTTTTCAACATAAGTATCATATAATAGAGTGCTTGTATGATTGTTTTCAGCTTTTGCATATCACTTAATGATACATACTCCTAGATAAGTGATTAATTGAAAGTTTTTACACAATGGATACCTCATCAAGTCTATTTAAATTTGAATGTGGGTATAAAGTTATTCTCCCGGTAATCTTGATTTCAACTTGTGCTTCCTCCAGCCCAGCATTTCTCATGATGAAATCTGCATATAAGTTAAATAAGCAGGGTGACAATATACAGCCTCGACATACTCCTTTTCCTATTTGGAACCAGTCTGTTGTTCCATGTCCAGTTCTAACTGTTGCTTCCTGACCTGCATACAGGTTTCTCAAGAGGCAAGTCACATGGTCTGGTATTCCCATCTCTTTCAGAATTTTCCACAGTTTATTGTGATCCACACAGTCAAAGGCTTTGGCCTAGTCAATAAAGCAGTAGACGTTTTTTGAAACTCTCTTGCTTTTTCCATGATCCAGCGGATGTTGGCAATTTGATCTCTGGTTCTTCTGCCTTTTCTAAAACCAGCTTGAACATCTGGAAGTTCACAGTTCACGTATTCCTGAAGCCTGGCTTGGAGAATTTTGAACATTACTTTACTAGTGTGTGAGATGAGTGGAATTGTGCATTCTTTGGCATTGCCTTTCTTTGGGATTGGAATGAAAACTGACTTCTTCCAGTCCTGTGGCCACTGCTGAGTTTTCCAAATGTGCTGGCATATTGAGTGCAGCACTTTCACAGCATCATCTTCCAGGATTTGAAATAGTTCAACTGGAATTCCATCACCTCCACTAGCTTTGCTCTCAGTGATGTTTCCTAAGGCCCACTTGACTTCACAGTCCAGGATGTCTGGCTCTAGGTGAGTGTGAGTGATCACACCATTGTGATTATATGGGTCATGAAGATCTTTTTTGTACAGCTCTTCTGTGTATTCTTGCCACCTCTTCTTAATATCTCCTGCCTCTCTTAGGTCCATACCATTTCTGTCCTTTATCGAGCCCATCTTTCCATGAAATGTTCCCTTGGTATCTCTAATTTTCTTGAAGAGATCTCTAGACTTTTTCATTCTATTGTTTTCCTCAGTTTCTTTGCATTGATCGCTGGGGAAGGCTTTCTTATTTCTCCTTGCTATTCTTTGGAACTCTACTTTCAAATGGTTATATCTTTCCTTTTTTCCTTTGCTTTTCATTTCTCTTCTTTTCACAGCTATTTGTAAAGCCTCCTCAGACAGCCATTTTGCTTTTTGCATTTCTTTTTCTTGGGAAGCACATGCTGGAATCAAGATTGCCAGGAGAAATATCAATAACCTCAGATATGCAGATAACACCACCCTTATGGCAGAAAGTGAAGAAGAACTAAGGAGCCTCTTGATGAAAGTGAAAGGGGAGAGTGAAAAAGTTGGCTTAAAGCTCAACATTCAGAAAACTAAGATCATGGCATCCAGTCCCATCACTTCATGGCAAATAGATGGGGAAACAGTGGAAACAGTAGCTGACTTTATTTCTGGGGGCTCCAAAATCACTGCTGATGGTGATTGGAGCCATGAAATTAAAAGACGCTTACTCCTTGGAAGGAAAGCTATGATCAACCTAGACAGCAGATTAAATAGCAGAGATATTACTTTGTCAACAAAGGTCTGTCTAGTCAAGGCTATGGTTTTTCCAGTAGTCATGTATCGATGTGAGAGATGGACTATAAAGAAAGCTTAGCGCCGAAGAATTGATGCTTTTGAATTGTGGTGTTGGAGAAGGCTCTTGAGAGTCCCTTGGACTGCAAGGAGATGCAACCAGTCCATCCTAAAGGAAATCAGCTCTGAACATTCTTTGGAAGGACTGATGTTGAAGCTGAAACTCCAATGCTTTGGCTACGTGATGCGAAGAGCTGACTCATTTGAAAAGACCATGATGCTGGGAAAGATTGAGGGTAGGAGGAGAAGGAGACAACAGAGGATGAGATGGTTGGATGGCATCACTGACTCAATGGCCATGGGTTTGGGTAGACTCCAGCAGTTGGTGATGGACAGTGAGGCCTAGCATGCTGCGTGTTCATGGGGTCACAAAGTGTCAGAAACAACTGAGAGACTGAACTGAACTGATAAAGTTATTCTGGTGAGACGTAAGTTTTATTTATGCATTTAAAACCATTCAGTTTATTTATGAAACTAAATTTCATTAATTAAATTAAATAAATTAATTCACCTATTCATGAAATTAAAAGATGCTTGTTCCTTGGAAGAAAAGCTATGACAAACCTAGACAGCATATTAAAAAGCAGAGACATTACTTTGCCAACAAAGATCCATCTAGTCAAAGCTATGGCTTTTCCAGTAGTCATGTATTGATGTGAGAGTTGAACTATAAAGAAAGCTGAGTGCTGAAGAACTGATGCTTTTGAACTGTGGTTTTGGAGGAGACAAGATATTTGAGAGTCCCTTGGACTGCAAGGAGACCCAATCAATCCATCCTAAACAAAATCAGTCCTGAATATTCATTGGAAGGACTGAAACTCCAATAATTTGACCATACTTTGACTGATGCGAAGAACTGACTTCTTGGAAAAGACCTTGATGCTGGGAAAGATTGAAGGCAGGAGTAGAAGGGGACAACAGAGGATGAGATGGCTGGGTGGCATCACCCACTCAATGAACATGAGTTTGAGCAAGCTCTGGGAGTTGGTGATGGACAGGGAAGCCTGGTGTGCTGTAGTCCACGGGGTTGCAAAGAGTCGGACATAACTGAGTGACTGAACTGAACTGAACTGAGTTTATTCATTCAGAAAGGCTTCTGTGACAGTACTGATTAACAGTACCAAAAAAAAAAAAAAAAAATCTGACCTCTCTTCACTGATATGAGAGTTTCTATGGGAAGCCTACCTATCCAACCTCTAACTGCCACCATTAGGCAGCAACATCGATGTAATGTGAGTCAAAGTGATGTCACCTCAGACTGAGAAACAGCCCCGCTTTGTTTACACTCTCTTTTTTTTTTATTTACCAACTAAATGCAGAGGACTGTGGGGTCCTAAGGATGGTGGAAGAAGAAGACAGAAGGAATCCAAGGTCCTGAACTACTTAAAATGAGGCAAATTATCAAAAAATAATTGTATTGGGTGTTACTTGGCAAAATACAATCTTCAGTCACCTAAACCAAAATTATGTTTTGTGCTGTTCATTAATTTTATAGCATTTGGTATTATTTTAATTAATAAAGACATAAGTAATTTGACATGGGACACTACCTTTATGAAATATCTTGCAATGTAGCATCGGCTTAGTGATTAGGCAATAGACAGTAAGGAAACTGATATTAGGAATGGAAAACACGGATAACTACATTATCCATGGTAAAACATCTATAAACATCAACAGGTTGAAATTTACCCAGCTTTTAGCTCTAGGAAAAAAAGTTTAGAAAAGTCAGAATGTTAATAATTGATTATTATTGCTGTTATTCAGTCACCCAGTCATGTCTGACTCTTTGCAACCCCATGGACTGCAGCGTGTTGGCCTCCCTGGCCCTTATCATCTCCCAGAGTTTGCCCAAGTTCATGTTCACTGCATCAGTGATGCCATTCAGCCATCTCATCCTCTGATGCCCTCTTCTTCTTCTGCCCTCAGCATCAGGGACTTTTCCAATGAGTCATCTGTTGGCATCAGATGACCAAAATACTGGAGCTTCAACTTCAGCATCAGTCCTTCAGTGAATATTCAGGGTTGATCTCCCTTAAGATTGGTTAATAGCCCTTAAAATTAGTTATTTCCCCCTCATATTTTGTATTTTCATTTACTTAAATCTTCACATATCTTAAAGCACCATAAATCATTACTTATTAGTGTTGTTTTTATGAACAATCTAAGTTTGGACTTATTCATATATTCATCTGACCTCCTGAATTTCCATATTTCTATATGAAATTACTACACTTCTGCCTGAAGAAAAAGAAAGTGAAGTCATTCAGTCATGTCTGACTCTTTGCGACCCCATGCACTGTAGCCTACCAGGCTCCTCTGTCCATGGGATTTTCCAGGCATGCCATTTCCTTCTCGAGGGGATCTTCCCAACCCAGGGATCAAACCCGGGTCTCCTGCTTTGTAGGCAGATGCTTTTACTGTCTGAGCCACCAGGGGAGTCATCCTGCCTGAAGAATACCCTAAATATTTCTGTTCATTGAGATCTGCTGGTGCTGACTACTCACTTTTTTTGTCTGAAAATATAATTATTTTTGGAGGATATTTTGTTTGATATAAAAGTAATGTAGGCATACTTTTCCTCTAATATCTTTTAAGATATCATTCTATTGATTTCTGACTTCTATCTTTCCACTGAGTAATTAGCTGTCAGGTAATGAAGATGAAGTGTCTTTTTTTACTTTTGTTAAAGTTTTCTATTTGACTTTGGTTCTCAAAGTTTTGCTATGATAAACCCAGGTATGATATTTTTTTGTATATATTCTGCTAGAAGTTTTCCAGCACAGTAGCACACACACTTCTAGTTATTATACTGCATCTTTCATCAATTTTAGCAATTTTTGGCCATTATTTATTCAAATATTGCCTCTGCCACATTTTCTTTCTCCTTCTAGAACTCTGGATAATATTCATGTTTCCATGTATCTCTGATGTTCTTTCACTTTCATAGATTCAAATTAGATATTTTCCATTGAATCCAGTCTTTTGTTGTTTCTAATCTTTCAAAGAATTCCTACTTTTGGCCTAAAATAAAGGATTTTTTTTTTTTCAATTTCTGGTTCTTTAGTAACATTCTCTAACTTTTCATATCTTTTTACATATTTTCCTTGAACATATTAATTACAGTTATGTTAATATTCCTATCTGCTAACTCTGGTTACTAGATTGCCTGTGAATCTGCTTCATTTTTTAAATTTTTTCTCTGTACTTCTGGTCCTATGATTTTATCTCATAATGTGCCCAGTGTTAATGAAATGGCAAAAATTTTGTGTTAAAAAAAAAATTATAACTCCAGATAATATTGACGTCCTCTAAAGAGTTTTGTTTTTTTTTAATTCTGTCAGCCTAGAAAATAGAGTTGAATGGAGTAGCTATCATCTTAATCAAATCAGCGATTAAGATGAGTAGAGTCTGATTACAGTTTTATTAAGACTCCTCTGATTTTTATTCATTCCTAAGGTGAGTCCCTCAATGCTTTCAGCTAAGATACAGGTGTATTTACTAGTGTCTCCTTCCCTGGTGGATCTTGAACACTATTCTTGCGTAAGAGAGCTAACAGTAGGCCATGTCATGTAGGAACTTACATGTCATTGTATGAACTTTGGGTTTTCCATTCATTAAAATGGGGAATCAATGCAGCTTTTCAGCAAAGAAGTGACATGAAAATTGTGTTTTAATGGATCACACAGTTCCTATAATGGGAATAAATTTTAAAGAAACAAGACAAAAGGTAGGAAGAAGTCTAGTGAAATTGTCTCCCTGTGGTGACAGAGTAGCAGTCAGATGCTATGTATACTTTGAATTTACTGCAGACAAGATTTCTGGATGATAGAATGTGGGATAAGGAAAAAGGAAAGTAGTTAAGAATGAATTCAAATTTGGGGGCCAGAACAATTGAAATGATTTGGTGATACCAATCAAGATGCAGATGTCTTTTATGAAATTTGGAAAGAACAAGGTAGTGGAGAGGGAGCCCATTTGGAATTCAGTTTGGGATTCATTAATTTTATTTTATTTTATTTTAAGCATGTAGATATAGAGTCTGATATTCAAGGGAATGATCTGGTTGGAGAGAGAAATTTGTGAGTGGTATTTTACCACTGAAATTGATATAAATAAAACATGCTGCCGCTGCTAAGTCACTTCAGTCGTGTCCAACTCTGTGCGACCCCATAAGAACCCCTAAATGCATGGAATCAAATTGAAAATGTAGAATATTTTTGTGTTTTTTTTTTTTTCATTTTCATTATTTTAAGGCCATGTTGTCCATAGAGCTGAGATAACTGCCTCAATTCCAATAAAAATAATGGTTTTGCCAGAAGAAATGACTTTATCAGTACTCATAGGGAAGAAAATTTGGAACTTTCAACACGTATTTTTCAACCATCAGTAAGGCCCAGGCTCAAGCTAATGTAAAAGATGTTCAGAACATTCAAATTTCTATCCAGGAAGATGACTGGATTTTACCGCCACGGTGCATTCACCTCTATTCTGTATTCATTTTAATCATTTCCATCTGTCTTTTTCATTACATATCACTTCTTACAATCTAAAAATTTTCAATATGTCTTCATGTCAGTAGAAGGCAATAAACTACTTATGACATAATTTTAAATTATTTGGAAAGAAAATAAGCTGTTATAATAGAGATTAGGGTAAAAGACTGAAAAAGAAAATACTAGATACCTTCTTATAATTGGGAGTCAAAGATGTAGAGAGCAGCTATATGTGAAGTTGAATGATTTTGACATCAATGTTAAATAGGTTGGTGATACTTGATTTGTTTTTCAATTTCTGACCAGAACTGGCATTTAGAGAAAAGGAATAAAATGTGAGATACATCTGCAAACATTTCAGACTGTCAGTCTCTTCATTTCAAATAAGTTGGCTATAAAAGAAAATAAAGTAATTATCAGTTGAAGAAGGCCAATTTAAAAAGACAATATATATGTGTGACGTAACATTTTTCTAAATTATGGTGCCTATTTGAAAATAAATTTAAAATCTAAAATTTAGAATGAATTGCAGTATTTCTGTAATTAGTAGGTATATTTATGTTCAGGGCACTGAGAAATGACACGACATAGGCAAGCTCACTTTAAAAACTAATTGATGTACCATCTGTGAAATATATCTGCAATCATCTATCACTCCCACTAAAAACATGATGGTTTTGTGTGTGAGTACAGGAAGAAAAGCTTTCAAAATTTTTTCACGGTAAAGAAAAATAATAAAATATGTCTAGAAATGTTAAAAAGCAATAATAGAATCTTTCCAATATGTATTTCCAGCCCATGAAAATAGAGTACTTTTTAAAAAAACACAGTGTGTTTAAAGCTCTGTCTTCAAAATATATCCAGAATCCTACCATGCAAATTCTAGAGTCTGGATCACCATTATTTCTTGTCTGTTTTAACAGTCTCCTAACTAGTTTCTCCACTTTGTCCTTTGGTCAAATATACTTTACTCTCAGCACAGCAACAAGAGTGAGCCTTGAGATCATGTGACTCTACGGCTCTCACTTCTCTTTCTAGTATTTACTTCAGTCATTCAGCCACTCCTGTCTCCTTCCCTTCCCCCACCCCGTCTCCACGCTCCCCCCCACCCTCCCCACTGTCTCCATCACCACAGGCACAGTCTTTTCAGAGATTCTTGTAGTTCCTCTCTTCACCATATCAACAAAACTGACTCACTTTCTCTTTCAGGTTTTTGGCAAGAGCACCTTCCCAATGGGGCTTACCCTGACTCCATGCATTTAACACTCCTAATCTGCCTACCCTCCTCTGCTTCCTTTTCCAGCGGGCGTTGTTCTTCCTTGCTAGAGTGTGAGCTCTGAAAGGGTAGTAACCTTGGCTGTTTTATTCACTGATACGTTTCAAATGCTTAGAATCATTCTTGCCACTTAGTGTTTATAGTAAACATTTCATTAATGAATGAATAAAACTTTCAGCTTCAACTGGGAAACATTATCAAAACTAATTTCCAAAAAAGAAGAAAATTTAAAACAGTTCTATATTATCTATCATCCCCCACCCAAAAAATCAAAAGACATCACACAGGAGATGAATAGTTGTTTCTTTTGGATTCCAAACTTCTTTCACCGCTTAATTCCCATATATACAAGTGATTCTGCTTTGTGTAGAACTGTTACATGAGAAATCACAATAGCAACAAAAAGAGAATTACAATTGAGTTTGTTTTGGAAAAGAAATCAGAAGGAGGCAAAGTTGAAAAATATAGTGTTTTGTTTATTAACACAGTTCAGTTCAGTTTAGTCGCTCAGTCGTGTCCGACTCTTTGTGACCCCATGAATCACAGCACGCCAGGCATCCCTGTCCATCACCAACTCCTGGAGTTCACTAAACTCATGTACATCGAGTCAATGATGCCATCCAGCCATCTCATCCTCTGTCGTCCCCTTCTCCTCCTGCCCTCAATCCCTCCCAGCATCAGGGTCTTTACCAATGAGTCAACTCTTTGCATCAGGTGGCCAAAGTGCTGGAGTTTCAGCTTTAGCATCAGTCCTTCCAATGAACACCCAGGACTGATCTCCTTTAGAATGGACTGATTGAATCTCCTTGCAGTCCAAGGGACTCTCAAGAGTCTTCTCCAACACCACAGTTCAAAAGCATCAATTCTTCAGCACTCAGCTTTCTTCAGAGTCCAACTCTCACATCCATACATGACCACTGGAAAAACCATAGCCTTGACTAGACGGACCTTGGTTAGGAAAATAATGTCTCTGCTTTTTAATATGCTATCTAGATTGGTCATAACTTTCCTTCCAAGGAGTAAGCATTTTTTAATTTCATGGCTGCAATCACCATCTGCAGTGGAGCCCCCTAAAATAAAGTCAGCCACTGTTTCCACTGTTTCCCCATCTAATTCCCATGAAGTGATGGGACCAGATACCATGATCTTAGTTTTCTGAATGTTGAGCTTTAAGCCAACATTTTTCACTCTCCTCTTTCATTTTTTTTTTTTTTTAGTTCCTCTTCACTTTCTGCCCTGGAGAAGGAAATGGCAACCCACTCCAGTGTTCTTGCCTGGAGAATCCCATGGACGGAGGAGCCTGGTGGGCTACAGTCCACGGGGTCGCAGAGTCGGACACAACTGATTGACTTCACTTTCACTTTCACTTCACTTTCTGCCATAAAGGTGGTGTCACCTGCCTACCTGAGGTTATTGATATTTCTCCCAGCAATCCTGATTCCAGCTTGTGCTTCTTCCAACCCAGCGTTTCTCATGATGTACTCTGCATAGAAGTTAAATAAGCAGGGTGACAATACACAGCCTTGACGTACTCCTTTTCCAATTTGGAACCAGTCTGTTGTTCCATGTGCAGTTCTAACTGTTGCTTCCTGACCTGCATACAAGTTTCTCAAGAGGCAGGTCACATCGTCTGGTATTCCCATCTCTTGAAGAATTTTCCACAGTTTATGTGATCCACACAGTCAAAGGCTTTGGCATAGTCAATAAAGCAGAAATAGATGTTTTTCTGGAACTTTCTTGCTTTTTCCATGATCCAGCAGATGTTGCCAATTTGATCTCTGGTTCCTCTGCCTTTTCTAAAACCAGCTTGAACATCTGGAAGTTCATGGTTCACGTATTGCTGAAGCCTGGCTTGGAGAATTTTGAGCATTACTTTACTAGCGTGGGAGATAAGTGCAATTGTGCGGTAGTTTGAGCATTCTTTGGCATTGCCTTTCTTAGGGATTGGAATGAAAACTGACCTTTTCCAGTCCTGTGGCCACTGCTGAGTTTTCCAAATTTGCTGGCATATTGAGTGCAGCACTTTCACAGCATCATCTTCCAGGATTTGAAATAGCTCAATCTATGACCTATGACCAACCTAGACAGCATATTAAAAAGCAGACACATTATTTTGCCAACAAAGGTCCATCTAATCAAAGTGATGGTTTTTCCAGTAGTCATGTATGGATGTGAGAGTTGAACTATAAAGAAAGCTGAGTGCTCAAGAATTGATGCTTTTGAACTGTGATGGTGGAGAACTCTAGAGAGTCCCTTGGACTGAAAGGAGATCCAACCAGTCCATCCTAAAGGAAATCAGTCCTGAACATTCATTGGAAGGACTGATGCTGAAGCTGAAACTCCAACACTTTGGCCACCTGATACGAAGAACTAACTCATTGGAAAAGACCCTGATGCTGGGAAAGATTGAAGGCAGGAGTAAAAGGGGATGAGAGAGGATGAGATGGTTGGATGGCATTACCAACTCAATGGACGTGAGTTTGAGCAAGCTCCAGGAGTTGGTGATGCACAGGGAAGCCTGGTGCCTGGGGTGCTGTCGTCCATGGGTCCCAAAGAGTCAGACACGACTCTGAACTGACATATCAAAATACAATAATAACAGGAGCATTTGTATTTTCCAGAAGAAAACATTTTTAGCATGCTAATCAGGAAAAAAAATAATAACATATCTAACTGTATTGTTATGGCCCCAAATCATGATGTAATATATATGAATATATGTGAATATTCAGTCTGCTTGACTGACTCAACAAAGAAAGCTCCACTTCTACTCTAAAGATACTGCATCCTGAATGCTGCTAACTATTATCCAAGTGCCCTTACACTTCAGCTCAAAGAGCTCATGCTAGAGAAAATCTTCAGCCAGAATGCATACCTTGCTCCATGGTGGGTGGATGAAAAGGCTGGGTGGGTGAAAATGCTGGTCACATAGATAGTAAGATCACATATCTTTTCCAACCTCTGAGAATTAACGCTAGTGAAAAATCCTCTGAATGCACTGAATGTGGGAAGGTCTGCAGTATTAGCTTCTAACTTGAATGTCAGGGACAGAGAGAGGAATGTGCTGTGAATGTGGGGAAGAGTTCAGGTAGAGAACATCCCTGATCTGTAGAGAAGCTATAGTTATTTAGTAATAAGTATTCATTTACTTATTTTCTCATCTACCTTTTTACAATGGCAGGAATTCCCATCTGTTTCATTCACTCTCACACCACCAGAACAAAGCACAGAGCCTGGTACACTAAAATACTGACGGAGTTCATACCAGCTTAACACACTGATTATTTTCAGCTGAAAGCACTTGGGAAGCAGCAGATACGAGGAAGGGGTCCCTAACCTCCACCTTTCTACAAAAGCAGGTCATAAAATTACCCATGAGAAAGATGTGTTTCCTGCACTAGGGAGAGAAGAACATTCTTATCACATCAGAGACTAGGAATCAACAGCAAAATCGATCTACACAAACAAATCTGCTAAAATAACCTTTTCTTCCATTTTAATCACTGCACCACTATCCTACTTGCCCCTAGCCCTAAACCCTTTCTCTTGTCCTTTCCCCACAATTTATTCTTTATTTTAAAAGATTTTAAAAGATACATTTTTAGACCTAATGGCTTGTTTGAATCCTCATTTTTCTTTTAAAAAGTCTCATGTACATGTATTAAATGAAATATATGTGTTTTTTTTTTCCCTGCTAATCTATGTCTGTTTAATTCTCAGGCCCAGCTACAGAACTTAAGAGGATAAAAACAAGTTTTCCTCTCCGAGTCTGAATATTTTTTTAAGTGGATATGCTTCCACTAGTAGAATTGTATGCTTACCAAGATTCAGTTGAATTCCCTAACTGTTTATGCCAGTTGAACTTGTTACTACAATTATGTAATTAAATTAAATTTTATGCAAAGTGATGAAATGTGTCTGATGATGGGCTTGCTATGTAAACTAAGTTAAATGCTGTGAAAGATTTCATAATTGTGAGTCACTAACATATTCTCTGTTGTATGAAGTATAGATGAGAAAACTGTTAAAAATTGACAGGAGACAAATCTAGAAGGAATTTGCACTCAGTTTTTTTTGCAAGGGCATGGGTTCTCATTCTAAGTTTAAGGAAACCAAAATCAGAAATTAGAGTGCATTATAGATCTGTTCATATAAGAAGGGAAAAATAAAACTTTTCTCAGCCAATCCATCAAAGTAAAAATTTTGGATCTCCATCAGTAGGTTGGCAAATAAATACAAACTGGCTTTTACAATTAAAGTGGAATGTTGAAATACATATCTATATATTTTTTCTAATTATATTCAACTTAAAACAACTATTTCAGTCAGCTTTCTACTACGAGCCTTGAATTGAAGGACACTGTTATACAACATATAGAACATGTAACCTGATACATTCTTTGAAAAGTTTTTTTTTTAATTTTTTCATGTTGTTGATGAAAGTAATTTTTGACAACCATCATGAAAGAGCATAAAAATATTGTAGTTTTAATTCATGCTTTATCTGGGAAAAACTATTAATATTCCTCTTCCTTTGGAAACATTATCTTTGATGAAAACATTGTTTATGTAAAAAACTGTTCCAGACAGGCCAAGTTTCCAAGGAAACATGCTTCAAATTCTTCAACAGAATATGCAAAAGAAAAGCTCTGAGTGAGGGACATTGCCTGAAACAATAAGCCAATTCAAAATAAAAAGAAACAACTGGCAAAGTGACTCCAGTGACTTTGTTCAAAAGCCATGAAAATCATTCTCTTTTGCTTTACAGATTTTAGTACCCAGTACCAAGATTTGCCTATTGTCAACAGGGGAGAGATTAAAAATAAATTGGGTTTGAATGCTCTTGAATTTGTGTGGTGGTGTCTTTGCCCCTGAATGATATCCATTCAGCTAGCTGGTTGTTGAGATTAAATTGCCTTGTAAGGCAGTATGTGGCAGTTTTTAGCATTCTTTCTATAGCTGAAGTCAATATGACTTCCCTGATGAAGAATGGAAACAACAGAGACTATAAAAAAATAGAGGAACCAAGAAAGATCCTGCTACATGTAACATTATAAGTTAGTTGTGCATCCAGAATACAATTACAAAGATTTATCATTTGACCCATTAAGTAATTATCTTGCTGTTTAGTCGCTAAGCTGTGTCTGACTCTTTTGAGTCCCCATGGATTGTAGCCTGCCAGGCTCCACTGTCCATGGGATTTCCCAAGCAAGAATACTGGAGTGGGTTGCCATTTCCTTCTCCAGGGGATCTTCCCAAATTAGGGATCAAATTTGCCTCTCCTACACTGCAGGTGGATTCTTTACCATCTGAGCCATCAGGGAAGTCCTTTTATCACTACACAAAAAGAGGAGGAGCAAGAGAAGCAGCAGTGCTGTAAGACACAACTACCTCTGATCTCTATAACCCAAGAGCTGAAAGTGAAAGTCACTCAGTCGTGTCCAGCTCTTTGCAATCCCATGGACTATACAGTCCATGGAATTCTCCAAGCCAGAATACTGGAGTGGGTAGCTTTTCCCTTCTCCAGGGGATATTCCCAATCCAGGGATCGAACCCAGGTCTCCCACATTGCAGGTGGATTCTTCACCAGCTGAGCCACAAGAGAATATATAATCCAAGGTCTCAACCATACTATCTACTCTTTTAAATATGTAAGTCAAGCAAATAGGTCTACAACTGAGATCAATTTGTTACTTTTTACTTTTTTAAGTTTCCAGTAAAAGTTCACATTAAATTTTATAAAACAAACTCTGGAATAAATTAGAAATTTAATAAGTGAAATTTCTAGAAATAATTATATCAGTGCCAGTTAGTAGCCTAAATGTGCATTAAAAAACCAGTAAGCAAGTTTTAATACATGGCTTCAATATAAGGACTAACCCTGCTTGAATTCAGTAAGCTTGAAGTTCACAAGCCAGGACCAGATTTCCCTGTTCTCGATGTTTAAAAGTTGCAAGATCAGAAATCATGAGTGAAAACAAATTTAAATCGAGCTTGCTATATTTTCACACTTTCAATAATGCTTATGTTTTATATTCTGGCCCTACAAACATAACAATAGCAAAAGACCATTTAATAATTATTATTAATAATTCATACACTGAAAATTTGGTTATTATAATTACCATAACAAAATGTTCAGAATTAGTCATTTATTTCATTAAAATTAGGTGTTTTGACCTGTGGTTTACTAGATTAGTAATTATATAGGAGTATGTGGTTAACATTTTAATAAATCCACTTAACTTTGCACATTTGTACTATTGCAATGTCTGACTTGCCCAATCAATAGCTTTCACTTATGAAGAGGAGTTGCAAAAAATAAATGTAAAAAAAAATCATCCTTCAAACTAAAATATTGAATCTCAATTCACTTATCCAAAAAGACAAAAAGAAAACCCAATGTCTTTAAAGATCATTTTTATATTCCATTAATTTCTATGAAGTAAAATATTATAAAGGAGTTGCTAGGAATCATACCACGGCATTCATTTAGAAATACTGCAATGTTGAAATAATGAAAAATTATTAACAGTTAAAGTTCAACCTTGCTCTGAATTTCCTTAGTATCAGTGTGGGTATGAAAAACTTTTATTGTGAATGTGAGCTATCTATGTCTTTTGAATTTGTTCATCTCTTCCTTAATATTAATAATAGCGAATCATCTGTTCATCATTGCTATTCACTGTGTGCCTTTGAGTACCATGTAGAGCCATCCAGAATTGCTTACTACTTTGTTTATTCAGTTGATAAATTTGAGCAAAGTTCGATAGGTCAAGAAGTAAGCTTATAAAAGAATAAAAACAACAGACCTTAGAATTTTTGCCAAATAATAGCATTATCCTTTGACTCTTGATTAAAATGAAGTCATATGAAGAGCCAAATCGAATTCAATAGCATCATATCCATATACATTTTGGTAACAGATTTTATCTGATTGTTGAAGATTTAAGAGTTTTTCCTCAGAAAGATGCGAAATAATAATAATTGAATAGTGGACATGTTATTCATGGGTATCTAACCAACCACACGGAGGTATGCTAATTACATAAATAAAACTCTCTGCATATGCAACCAGTGCTCAATACTGAAATCAAGGGAAGAGACAGTATATAGAACACATATTATAATATCATGCAGAATATAAAATATCATGTCTGTTATATTATTGTTTCTTGCTGAAGAAGATGATAGGTAACAGAGTATTTACTATGAACCAGGTATTTTCCATGAATCAATTTCATTTATTTCTCAAAGAGTCAATGGGATAATTAGTGACAGTAGCTCTATTTACAGAGGAAGATATTTCCCAAACTACACCATATCAGCTTCCTTAGTTAAAAAAATGAGTTTTTAAATTCCTTGTGACTAAATTATGAGAACAATCTTTTTTGGAAATAATGTAAATCAGATCATTTTACTCATTTTTCTTAACCTTCTGGCCCCTTCATCTAGAGAAAAAAAAAAAAAAAAAGAAAGAGAAAGAAAGCCACCCAATTCAAGTGTCACCCACTTAATCCAATACCAGTCATTTTAAGAGGACAATTTTAAAGACACATATTAAGCTATCTAAAATTGCTGACTCTTAGAATTAACCCAATAAAACATTATTATGAGAACAGTGGCATAAAAGAAAGAATTTGGTACCTACAATTCAAGAGGAAATACATTCTTGAATTAAATATTTTATAGTTATAAAAATAATATTATTTTTAAATTGGAAATGTACAAAAGTATAAAAAAGAAAATATCAATCATAAAAAAATCCCACCTATCCAGGATTAACAACTGCTAATATTTTGGTATATATATCCTTTCAATCACATGAATATATACATGCTTTTTAGGTTTTTAGAAAATTGAATATGTGTTGTTTTGCAGTTTTAACTTAATGAAGATATTACATTATTTCCCTTGACAGGAAGTATTCTTCAAAACAATTCTTAAGGCTATTCATTGTCCAATCATATGACAAACATAATTCAGGAATCCCTTATTATTGAACAGAGATTATTTCTACTATTTGTAGTAACCACTCTTGGACATAAAATCTGTGGAGAGCCATGTAATTTTCATTAGGATAAATCACTAGAAGTGAAATTTTTATTTTTTTTTAATTTTATTTTATTTTTAAACTTTACATAATTGTATTAGTTTTGCCAAATATCAAAATGAATCCATCACAGGTATACATGTGCTCCCCATCCTGTACCCTCCTCTCTCCTCCCTCCCCATACCATCCCTCTGGGCCGTCCCAGTGCACTAGCCCCATGCATCAAGCACCGTGTATCAAACCTGGACTGGCATCTCGTTTCATAAATGATATTTTACATGTTTCAATGCCATTCTCCCAAATCTTCCCACCCTCTCCCTCTCCCACAGAGTCCATAAGACTGTTCCATACATCAGTGTCTCTTTTGCTGTCTCGTACACAGGGTTATTGTTATCATCTTTCTAAATTCCATATATATGCGTTAGTATACTGTATTGGTGTTTTTCCTTCTGGCTTACTTCACTCTGTATAATAGGCTCCAGTTTCATCCACCTCATTAGAACTGATTCAAATGAATTCTTTTTAATGGCTGAGTAATACTCCATTGTGTATATGTACCACTGCTTTCTTATCCATTCATCTGCTGATGGACATCTAGGTTGCTTCCATGTCCTGGCTATTATAAACAGTGCTGCAATGTACATTGGGGTACACGTGTCTCTTTCCCTTCTGGTTTCCTCAGTGTGTATGCCCAGCAGTGGGATT
>NW_011494607.1:2437182-2454531 GCF_000754665.1 Bison bison bison
TCATTTGCTATTATTTTCTCCCATTCTGAAGGCTGTCTTTTCACCTTGCTGATAGTTTCCTTTGATGTGCAGAAGCTTTTAAGGTTAATTAGGTCCCATTTGTTTATTTTTGCTTTTATTTCCGATATTCTGGGAGGTGGGTCATAGAGGATCCTGCTGTGATGTATGTCAGAGAGTGTTTTGCCTATGTTCTCCTCTAGGAGTTTTATAGTTTCTGGTCTTATGTTTAGATCTTTGATCCATTTTGAGTTTATTTTTGCGTATAGTGTTAGAAAGTGTTCTAGTTTCATTCTTTTACAAGTGGTTGACCAGTTTTCCCAGCACCACTTGTTAAAGAGATTGTCTTTAATCCATTGTATATTCTTGCCTCCTTTGTCAAAGATAAGGTGTCCATATGTGCGTGGATTTATCTCTGGGCTTTCTTAGAAGTGAAATTTTTAGCTGAACAGATACACATTTTGGTCCTTGATACCTGGATCTTTTTTACTGGCTCCCTAAAAGTAAATACAAATATGGCTATTGCAGTGTAATAAAACAAATTATAGGCTTCCCTTGTAGATCAGTCAGTAAAGAATCTGCCTGCAGTGCAGGAGACCCGGGTTTGCTCCCTAGTTGGGAAGATCCCCTGGAGAAGGAAATGGCAACCCACTCCAGTATCCTTGCCTGGAAAATCTCACGGACAGAGGAGCCTAGTGGGCTGCAGTCCATGGGGTCGCAAAGAGTTGGACATGACTGAGCAACTAACACTTACTTACTTACTTAAAACAAATTATGAGGGCATTTGGTGTTTTTCCACTTTACCCTCAAAATTATGCCTCCTTTAATTGATGGGGTAGAGGAGTTAAAGGGAGGTATCACAGCTCTGTAGTGCCCCTGGCTGTTGTTGTTCAGTCATGTCTGACTCTTTGTAACCCCAAGGACTGCAGCATGTCAGGCTTCCTTGTCCTTCACCATCTTCTGGAGCTTGCTCAAACTCATATCCATTGAGTCAGTGATGCCATTCAACCATCTCATCTTCTGTCGCTCCATTCTTTTGCTTTCAATGTTACCCAGCATGAGTCTTTTCCAATGAATCAGCTCTTTGCATCAGGTGGCCAAAATATTGGAGCTTCAGCTTCAGCATCAGTCCTTCCAATGAATATTCAGGACTGATTTCCTTTAGGATGGACTGATTTGATCTCCTTGCTGTCCAAGGGACTCTCAAGAGTCTTCTCCAGCACCACAGTTCAAAAGCATCAGTTTGTTAGCACTCAGCCTTCTTTATGGTCCAACTCTCATAATGGAAAAACCATAGCTTTGACCATAGAGACCTTTATCAACAAAGTGATGTCTCTGGTTTTTAACATACTGTCTAGGTTGTCATAGCTTTGCTTCCAAAAAGCAAGTGTATTTTAATTTCGTGACTGCAGTCACTATCCATAATGATTTTGGAACCCAAGAAAATAAAATCTATCACTGTTCTTACTTTTTTCCCATCTATTATCCATGAAATGATGGGACCAGATGCCATGATCTTAGTTTTTTGAATGTTGAGTTTTAAGCCAGCTTTTGCACTTTCCTCTTTCACCCTGATTAAGAGGCTCTTTAGTTCCTCTTCACTTTCTGCCATTAGAGTGGCTATCATCTACATATCTGAGGTTGTTGATATTTCTCCTGGCAATCTTGATTCCAGCTTGTGATTCATACAGCCCAGTATTTCGTATGATGTACTCTTCATCGAAATTAAACAAGCAGGGTGACAATATACAGCCCTGTCATACTCCTTTCCCAATTTTAAACCAGTCCATTGTTCCATGCCTAGTTCTAACTGTTGCTTCTTGACTCTCAGGAGACAGGCAAGGTGATCTGGTATTTCCATCTCTTTAAGAATTTTCCACAGTTTGTTGTGATCCACACAGTCAAGTCACCCCTGGTGGCTGCCTTCTAATTCTGCAGTCTTCTTGCTCTTTTCCATAGCCAGGGTTCCGTGGTCCTTCATTTTTCTGGATTTCAGAATTCTGATGCTTCTTTTACTTATCAGCCAACAAAAAAGCTCTCCCCTATTCAAGACCTTGCTCTTTCATAAGCAATGGGACCCTGATGACACAGTTCTTTCCTTTCACATCCCTGGCCATTTTCCCAGATAAAAATGGCAGGATTGGGTATGGATATCTTTCTGCTTTAGTGGATAGTCAAGCAGGCCCCATGCATGGACCCTAGTCATAGACCTGCAGCTGAGCTTCTACTTCTCAGTTCCATGGAGGCAGGAAAATTTGTAGGACCGAATAATGACAATCTCAAGGGGACAGTATTGCTTAAAATCACAAGGTTGCCTGCCTATCACAGCTGACCCAGACAAAATACTGCCCTCTGGAAAAAGTGGTGTTGCTAGAATATTTGCATATTACAGTGTCTATTTCTCCACAAGTTTGCCAACATTGTCATTTTCTTTTTTTCTTAAACTAATTTGAAAGGCAACAATGGTATCATGTTCATTTAATTAGGACTTCTTTGATTACAAGTAAGGTTTCACCTAGAGCCAGACATCTTGGAATGTGAAGTCAAGTGGGCCTTAGGAAGCATCACTATGAAGAAAGCTAGTGGAGGTGATAGAATTCCAGTTGAGCTATTTCAAATCCTAAAAGATGATGCTGTGAAAGTGCTGCACTCTATATGCCAGCAAATTTGGAAAACTCAGCAGTGGCCACAGGACTGGAAAAGGTCAGTTTTCATTCTAATCCCAAAGAAAGGCAATGCCAAAGAATGTTCAAACTACCACACAATTGCACTCATCTCACATGCTAGTAAAGTAATGCTCAAAATTCTCCAAGCCAGGCTTCAGCAATATGTGAACTGGGAACTTCCTGATGTTCAAGCTGGTTTTCAAGAAGGCAGAGGAACCAGAGATCAAATTGCCAACATCTGTTGGATCATCAAAAAAACAAGAGAGTTCCAGAAAAACATCTACTTCAGCCTTATTGACTATACCAAACCCTTTGAATGAATGGATCACAACAAACCGTGGAAAATTCTTCAAGAGATGGGAGTACCAGACCACCTTACCTGCCTTTTGAGAAATCTGTATGCAGGTCAAGAAGCAACAGTTAGAACTGGACATGGAACAACAGAATGGTTCCAAATCGGGAAAATAAATACATCAAGGCTGTATGTTGTCACCTTGCTTACTTAACTTATATACAGAGTACATCATGAGAAATGCCAGGCTGGAGAAAGCACAAGGTGGAATCAGATTGCTGGGAGAAATATCAATAACCTTAGATATGCAGATGATACCACCCTAAGGCAGAAAGTGAAGAACTAAAGAGCCTCTTGATGAAAGTGAAAGAGACGAGTGAAAAAGGTGGCTTAAAACTCAACATACAGAAAACTAAGATCATGGCATCTGGTCCCACCACCTCATGGCAAATAGATGTGGAAACAATGGAAACTGAGAGACTTTAACGTTCAGGCTCCAAACTCACTGCAGATGGTGACAGCAGCCATGAAATTAAAAGACACTTGCTCCTTGGAAGAAAAGCTATGACTAAGCTAGATAGCATATTAAAAGCATAGACATTACTTTGCCAACAAAGGTCCATCTAGTCAAAGCTATGGTTTTTCCAGTGGTCATGTATGGATGTGAGAGTCAGAATATAAAGAAACTGAGCACAGAAGAATTGATGCTTTTGAACTGTGGTGTCGGAGAAGACTCTTGAGAATCTCTTGGACTGAAAGGAGATCCAACCAGTCCATCCTAAAGGAAATCAGTCCTGAATATTCATTGGAAGGACTGATGCTGAAGCTGAAACTCCCAATACTTTGGCCACCTGATGCGAAGAACTGACTCATTGGAGAAGACCCTGATGCTGGGAAAGATTGAAAGTGGGAAGAGAAGGGGACGACAAAGGATGAGATGGTTGGATGGCATCACTGACTCGATGGACATGAGTTTGAGTAAGCTCTGGGAGTTGGCAACGGACAGGGAAGCCTGGCGTGCTGTGGTCCATGGGGTCACAAAGAGTTGGACATGACTGACCTACTGAACTGAACTGAAATGAAGATTACATATTTTTAAAGTTTCGATTTTTACAAACAAATGCAGCTTTAGAATGCATATTCACACTTAAAAATTCACTAAGAAAGTACAGTCTGTCACAATTTCACCTCCAGAGAAAATGAATTCTAATATATATGCTACAAGAATTTCTGCTATGTAACTATATGTATGCGTGCATGCTCAGTCGCATACATGGTCTTTGCGACCGCATGGACTGTAGCTCACCAGGCTCCTCTGTCCATGGGATTTTCCAGGCAAGAATACTGGAGTGGATTGCCATGCCCTCCTCCAGAGGATCTTCCCGACTCAGGGATTGAACTCCTGTCTCTCATGTCTCCTTCATTGGCAGGCAGGTTCTTTACTACTAGTGCCACCTGGGAAGTCCAAAGCCCTTAGCCCACATATCAAGGTCAGGCACAAGGTCACCAATGAGATTTGCAGAAAATGGTGAGAGGAACAGTTTTGTGGGTCTTCACCTCCCACTCGCATTGAGTACATAAAAGGGCTGGGGAAATTTGGTAGAGAATTTTTGGACTGTTGGTGTGCTTAGCTTCTCCCCAAGGAAAAGGAATCAGGGGTTTATTTATCTTCATGTCAGAACCAAAGAGAAGACCTTTGAAGAAACCATTTAGAGAGAGTGATGCATGTCTAAATATGAAGGTGAGATAGGAAACTCTTCCTCAAGGAAACTACTGGTGTGAGACTCTCTGCAGTGTGAGATGAAAGGAGAGGAGTCTGTGAGGAAACTACAGAAAAGCCTGAAGAGAAACAAGTAGTTTTAAACAACATCAAGTCCCACAGAGCTCAATGCGCTCATGAAAACATCAGTCAGAAAGAACTTTCTTGCCCATTTCGCCTTTTCTCTCCACTGGCTAGCTCCAAGACCACAGGAGAGAGGAAGGATTTACTCAGAGAAAACAGGAAAGAGGAAGTCTAAGGATACACAGAAGTCAACATAATGGTGGGCATGTGAATGTTCCCTATGGTCTCATCAGTCTTCAGGTTAGTTCAGTTCAGTCGCTCAGTCATGTTCGACTCCTTGAGACCCCATGAATCACAGCACACCAGGCTTCCCCGTCCATCACCAACTCCCGGAGTTTACCCAAACTCATGTCCATAGAGTTGGTGATGCCATCCAACCATCTTATCCTCTGTCATCCCCTTCTCCTCTTGCCCCCAATCCCTCCCAGCATCAGGGTCTTTTCCAATGAGTCAACTCTTCGCCTGAGGTGGCCAAAGTACTGGAGTTTCAGCTTTAGCATCAGTCCTTCCAATGAACACCCAGGACTGAACTCCTTTAGGATGGACTGGTTGGATCTCCTTGCAGTCCAAGGGACTCTTGAGAGTCTTCTCCAACACCACAGTTCAAAAGCATCAATTCTTCGGTGCTCTGCTTTCTTCAGAGTCCAACTCTCACATCCATACATGACCACAGGAAAAACCATAGCCTTGACTAGACGGACCTTTGTTGGCAAAGTAATGTCTCTGCTTTTTAATATGCTATCTAGGTTGGTCAAAACTTTCCTTCCAAGGAGTAAGCGTCTTTTAATTTCATGGCTGCAATCACCATCTGCAGTGATTTTGGAGCCCCCCAAAATAAAGTCTGACACTGTTTCCACTGTTTCCCCATCTATTTCCTATGAAGTGATGGGACCAGATACCGTGATCTTAGTTTTCTGAATGCTGAGCTTTAAGCCAACTTTTTCACTCTCCTCTTCCACTTTCATCAAGACACTTTTCAGTTCCTCTTCACTTTCTGCCATAAGGGTGGTCATCTGCATATCTGAGGTTATTTATATTTCTCCCGGCAATCTTGATTCCAGCTTGTGCTTCCTCCAGCCCAGCGTTTCTCATGATGTACTCTGCACAGAAGTTAAATAAGCAGGGTGACAATATACAGCCTTGACATACTCCTTTTCCTATTTGGAACCAGTCTGTTGTTCCATGTCCAGTTCTAACTATTTCTTCTTGACCTGCATATAGGTTTCATAATAGGCAGGTCAGGTGCTCTGGTGTTCTCATCTCTTTCAGAATTTTCCACAGTTTATTGTGATCTACACAGTCAAAGGCTTTGGCCTAGTCAATAAAACAGAAATAGTTGTTTTTCTGGACTAGAGTTTCTATTTTCAAAAAATACTGAGTGCGAGTGGAAATGCTGTGGCAAACATGGGAGACTGGCAGATTTCATGACCTGACTGGCATAGAGCAAATGTTAACAGCATGTGGGGATGCAGTGACAGAGATGCCTCAGTGGGCTTCTAGACTGCAAGAGAAAGTTTGCTTAGCTCCCCAAATTGAGTTTTTAGTCAACTCTGAGAATAAAGTAAGGAAAATTTAATTTCCTATATCAAACTCAATTTTGCAAAAGATTATTTTAACCTTTCAAGTATACTATACGGACTGCCATCTAGAAATTGACTCAGAACAGCTACCTTGGTCTGGCTATGGAACAAGCCTCACACTTTCCTTCCTTTTCTGGAAATACAATTTGGTCTTGTGTTCTCTCTCCCTTTCTCCCCTCTAATCACCTATATTTTTGTATAGGTGTATAGCTGTGTCAGTCTAGTGAAGCATCCTCATACAGCCCAGCCCCAACCTCTATCTATCTTATATTGAGCAATATAATAGCCTCATTTTGAAAAATATGACAGAATCCTTTCAAAATTGAGAGTTCATTTCTTCACAACCTTTGTGTTTTTTTAGTTTCTAATATGGCTGACAACGTGCTACATGTTGGGCATGCTACAAAGAATAAGACATTGTCTCGGCTTCTGTGAATTTGTAGATTAGGTGTAGAAAGAGGAAACTAAAGACATAATTATGAGGAAATGAGAAAATTGTAGTAAAATATATATACAAATTGCTGTGGAGCACAGAGAAAGGAGAAATTTGTTCTTCCTCTGGACTTAGGAATACCTACGTGCAGGAAAAAATAGCTAAAGAACAAATTAAGTGTGATTGAATAGCCATTTAACCATTCCCTGTCATCCTGTTCAGCACACAGGAACATCACTATGAACAAACAACAGGAGTACATCTCCTAGTTATTGCCATGGAAACTGCTGGCCCTGCTAATCACCTGAATGAGACTCTTCCTTCCAAGTTAAGATGGCTCCCTTTGAATGGAAAATTTAGGGTCTTGTGTGATCCTCAAATAGCTGCCCTATTAATCCCACTATCGTCCAAAATTACCACTATTAGAACCGCTCCTTTGAAACTGCAACACTCTCTTCAGATGGCTACAGATAATCATACATTTGTTACCTAATGTATAAATGTCTCTTTGGGTGTTTCTCCATGTATACTGTGTAACTGGTACATAATTGTGTAGTCAGCTGGTAAACTCAGCATAGCCTAGAGCTTAGGAGCAGGATTTCTATAGCCAGGCAGCCTCTGTTCAGACCAGGCCTCTGGTACTCTGTATAAACCACTATGCCTCGGTTTCTTCATCTACAAAATGAGGATGTTATGAAGACTTAATGTCTCACACATAATAAGCATTTTTAACTAAAATGCGTATCCTTTATTATCTAGAAAACCATTCAAAACAAAGAAAAATGAAGAAGAGGACAAAAGTAAGAGTTTCTAAAGGCAACGAAAAAAAAAAAAAGACTGTTGAACAGAATTTTTGGAAGAAGAGCACTCTTTGGCATTATAAGTATCTCTTTTAGTGCCATATCATCTTTGAAATATTCCAGAGAGAAACATGCTTCCTAATAAATCTGTAAACCCTATCTTCAAAGTTGAACTGTGGAATAAATCTTGAGTTAATGATTGCTACTCTGCAACTTCTTTGCATTAGGATAAATAGAAATATTATTTCAAACAGATACACATACAGACACACACTAGAGAGTGAAAAACACGGTACAGTTCAGCATACCTGTTATCTACAATTCCGTTCTTAGATAATTTTTATAAACCCATAGTTATGATATTCATAGTCATTAATTACCTAACCCCTCTCATTTCATTTTAGGAAGATATTTGTACTATTTTATTAAGCAACATTATTAGCATATCTATAAGTAAATTATTAAGTGAAAACCTCCTTTTAAAATTTAATGGTTTTAAGTAATACCCTATATATTATACCCTAAAATGCTTATTATCTTAAAAGCCCTTCTTCTAAGCACCTGAGTTGATTTTTATTCTCAAAATGGTTTTTGCACAAAAAAGCTCAACAACATTCCCTCATTCATAAAACTGTTACAAATTTGATCTTTACAACAGGGTAAGGACGAGAAACGAAATTACTAGCACTTTGTGCCAAAAGTCTTTTGCTTTTCTTTACAAAATTGCTTACTTCCTTCTGAGATTAATGTTCAGTCAGTGGGATCTGGGCAATGACTAAAACTTTAAAATAAGGAAGGGCGACCCCTAGTGTTGGCCTTCAGAAACCAAACTCATGTAAAACTACACAGTTCCAAAAACACGGGAAGAATCGGTAGCATGCGTAATAAAAATAGTCAAAATACCCAATTTACTTGCCTTTTTTGGCTGTTGACACAAAAATCATTATTATTTAAGATATTACTAAAACGCTTAAAGAAAATCTTTCGAACCATAACACAATGTCTCCTACATAAACTTCCTTTCATTCACAGCAAATGTACAAATTAAAAAAGAATAAAATAAAAAGGCACAAAATTTGCCTGAAGAAGCAAAGAGAAAATTAGCCAAGGAAAAAAGTAAACCCTAAACATTAACTCCACATTGGACTGTAGATGACAAATTATATATAAGCCACAACATTAGACTTGTGTGAAGTACTTAGTAAGAAAGTCTTGAGAGAATTACTTTCTCACTAATTTTTGCATAGAAAGACTCACCTTCAACAAACTCAAAGTTACCAGTTCTTCAGGAAAGGAAAGCAGTTCAGCTTAAACACCTGTCACTTGTGATGAAATGAGAGGACAAAAGTGACTTACTGTGTCCTTTGAACTCAATGTCACTTCAACAAGAGAGGCTCTGGGAAAATGCAGACATGCTGGGACAGGAAAACTTTACATATAGAGGGGAGTTCTTCCTGAAGAAAAAAATACAGTATGTAGGAAACCCCTGCAGTTCTTTCCTATTAAGTTTTACTGCCATTATTTACAAAGATTCTTGACTGAAGCTAGCTTGACACCAGCACAGAGCTAAACAAAAATTAGACATTTAATGCATTTTTTTTTTTTTTAGTTTCAGGTGCCAAAAAGACATAAGAGTTGACTAGGCAAAGTTTGTGCTGAGAACAGCACTGCTACCTCCTTTCACTCGTATGAACTCCACAAGGAACAGTACAGAATGACGTGGGAAATGAGGAATAAGAAGGAAACTGAAAGTGGTGATGAAGTAACTGATTTAATATGGAAGGTAGAACTTAAAAGGATAGTAGAACTTCTGCTCTTAACAATGATTGCTGACCCATCACCCATAACTTTTGTAGTACATTTGGTTCTTAGATATGGACTCACTTTCTTGCTTTGCTCTGATGAGTCCCCTAAAAGAAAATCTTTGGCTTGGGGAGAGCCTCACAGCTGGGACCCTGAGCTTTCCAAACACAAGCTCCATCAGCAAACAGTTTCTACTAGTCATTTAAAATCCAAATTCTCCTGGAGTCCCCAAATTTTGTTCTAAGTAGATTTTCCTTTTTATTTTTCTCCTGTATCCTCTGATTTTACTTGGAGATCCCCTTCACCTTTATCAAGAAAAAAATACCTTTATGTTTCACATAAATGGTTCCTAATAAACATTTATTATCTAACTTGTAACTATAAATTATTTAAATAACATGTGCTAAATTAAAAGAATGCTTTGAAAGAATATATTTGTATTAATAAAAAAAACAAGATTTTACTCCCTAAGATGATTCAGTACTAAAAGATTTGTTTTATTCCTTTAATGTTTCTGACTTCAAACATTTGGAAGAAAGTAAAATAAATTTTTTTAAATCTTCATTTTCCATATTTTGAAAAAGAATTCAGGCAAACAGGTGGTCTCAAGTTTATGTTGTTATTCAGTTGCTAAGTAGTGTCCAACTCTTTGTGACCCTGTGGACTGCAGCACGCCAGGCTTCCCTGTCCTTCATTATCTCCCGGAGTTTGCTCAAACTGATGTGAATGCCAGTTTAAAGGGAAGAGTAACAGAAAGCAAACAAGGGGCCCGTATGAAATTATGCTTACAGCACATAAAGAAAAAAAAAATTAGGAGGTGGGGCAGGGGAGATGGAAAGAGATGCAAAAGCTTTTCACCTGGCTTTTCAGAGCAGAATCTACCCTCAATAAACAACATTGAAAACTGTGCCAGAAAATAGTCTTGAGCTCTCCATTGCTGTTGTTCACTAGCTAAGTCATGCCTCTTTATGATCCGATGGACTGCAGCATGGCAGGCTTTCCTGACCTTCACTATCTCCCAGAGTTTGTCAAACTCATGTCCACTGAGACGGTGATGCCATCGAACCATCTCGTCCTCTGTGGCCCTCTTCTCCTCCAGCCTTCAATCTTTCCCAGCATCAGGGTCTCTTCCAATGAGTCAGCTTTGGCCACCATTTCTCCTGGTGGCCAAAGTATCTTCAGCTTCAGCATCAGTCCTTCCAATTGAATATTCAGGGTTGACGTCCTTTAGGATTGACTTTTTTGATTTCCTTGCAGGACAAAGGACTCTCAAGAGTCTTCTCCAGTACCACAATTTAAAAGCATTAATTCTTTGGCACTCAGCATTCTTTATGGTACAATGTTGTCATTATATTCCCACAACCAAGGGCTTTCAGTTATAAGCAATATTTCTCACAAAAATTTCTCATTTACTTAGTAAGAGGGTAACCCTTAATAAGTGCATACATAATTTCATTTTGTATGACTGATTTACCTGCCTACTGATGCTCATTCTTGTAGAGCCTCGGCACTGTCTGGGAACTTTCATTTCTTGTAAAAGCTGCATCAATTTCTTTCAGTGACTAATTTAATAAGACACTGAAATGGTTTCTGTGAAATTCAGCTTTCAAAAATTCACAGAATCTCAGAAAAGAGCTTATGCACACATTTTGCTTTCTTTTATATATAAATCCTACCAGAAGCATAGCAGGTCCAAAGAAAGGTTGAGAAGACAATCTTTTCTTGCCAAATAAAAGTACAAAATAATGTCTTATTCAAGCACACATACACACTTCCAAACCCAAATGCATATGAAAGCTAAGTAGTAATGTTGAATTTTAAGCCCGGTTTTTCACTCTCCTCTTTCTCCTTCATCAAGAGGCTCTTTAGTTCCTCTTCACTTACATCATTAGAGTGCTATCATCTCTGAGGTTGTTGATATTTCTCCTGGAAATTTTGATTCCAGCTTGTGATTCATTCAGCTGGCATTTCTCATGCTGTACTCTGCATGTAAGTTAAATAAGCAGAGCAACAAACAGCCTTGTCACATTCCTTTCCCAGTTTGGAACCAGATAGTTGTTCCATGTCCAGTTCTAACTGTTTCTTCTTGACCTGCATACAAATTTTTAAGGAGACAGGTAAAATACATATTCATACATTTAAATATATTTGAGTTTTCCTCTATATATTCAAATATATTTAAATGTATAAATATGGATTTTTAGTGAAATGAAATCATATTAAACATAGTTTGACAACTTTCTTTCTTCCCTTACTAACATCTTCATCAATCAATATCCACCTCATTGCTAGATCAAAAAATATGCACATTCCTCATCTAGATATGTAATGTCAGATAAGCCCCCAAAATATTGTAACAAATAACACTCCCACCAAGCATATATGCTGCTGCTGCTGCTAAGTCGCTTCAGTCGTGTTCGACTCTGTGTGACCCCACAAGACAGCAGCCCACCAGGCTTCCCTGTCCCTGGGATTCTCCAGGCAAGAATACTGGAGTGGGTTGCCATTTCCTTCTCCAATACATAAAAGTGAAAAGTTGCTCAGTCGTGTCCGACTCTTTGCGGCCCCATGGACTGTAGCCCACCAGGTTCCTCCGTCCATGGGATTTTCCAGGCAAGAGTACTGGAGTGGGTTGCCATTGCTGTCTCCAAAGCATATATGAATATGCCCATTTCTTTTCATACACTGATTAATTTAATTCAGATAAAATTTAGAATCATGATTTTATTGAAATTTTCATTTGAATTACACTCTATTTATAGGTTAATTCAAGGACAATTGGTATTATTCCATGCTGAGTTTTCCTATCTAAGAACATCCTATAGGTTGGTTGGTATTTCTCAGGTCAGCAATTCTCAGTATAAGTATGTGGCTTATTTATATATACTAACAGTATAATGCTACTATAAACATTGGGATTTTCACTTTGTCCTATTATTGGAAGCGGTATTAAACTACCAAAAAATATTTCATAAGTTAGAAAAATTTGTCAATAAAATCATCTAATCCTACTACCTTTTTAGGTGCCAGATTTTTCTATTAACTGTTGCTCTGTTCAGGTTTCCTACTTTACATGATTCAGTTCAGTTCAGTTCAGTTCAGTCACTCAGTCATGTCCAACTCTTTGTGACCCCATGAACCGCAGCATGCCAGGCCTCCCTGTCCGTCACCAACTCCCAGAGTCCACCCAAACCCATGTGCATTGTGTCGGTGATGCCATCCAACCATCACATCCTCTGTTGTTTCCTTCTTCTCCTGCTCTCAATCTTTCCCAGCATCAGGGTCTTTTCAAATGAGTCAGCTCTCCGCATCAGGTGGCCAAAGTATTGGAGTTTCAGCTTCAACATCAGTCCCTCCAATGAACACCCAGGACTAATTTCCTTTAGGATATAATGGTTGGATCTCCTTGCAGTCCAAGGGACTCTCAAGAGTCTTCTTCAATACCACAGCTCAAAAGCGTCAATTCTTCGGCGCTCAGCTTTTTTATAATTCAACTCTCACATCCATATATAACTACTGGAATAGTTATATATAACCATCTAGTTAAATATAACCATCTAGCCTTGACTAGATTGACCTTTGTTGATAAAGTAATGTCTCTGCTTTTGAATATGCTGTCTAGGTTGGTCATAACTTTCCTTCCAAGGAGTAAGCATCTTTTAATTTCATGGCTGCAATCACCATCTGCAGTGATTTTGGAGCCCAGAAAAATAAAGTCAGCTACTGTTTCAACTGTTTCCCCATCTATTTGCCATGAAGTGATTGTATGCCATGCCGTGTGGGGCCACCCAAGATGGACAGATCATGGTGGAGAGGTCTGACAGAATGTGGTCCACTGGAGAAGGGAATGGCAAACCACTTCAGTATCTTTGCCTCGAGAACCCCATGAACTTTACATGATTAGAATTCAGCAATTTATATTTTCTTAGAGATAAATTAATCCAGTTTTTCACAGTTATTTTGTCAAATATTTGTTTAAAATATTCTCATATTCCCTCCTATATCTTTAATCAGAACCCACATCTTCATTATATCAATAATAACTAATATTCTGATTCTTAATAAATACCAATCACTGTATTAACATAATTCTTACAACTCTTGAGATAGGTACTATGTTTTTTCCTCACTTCTCAGATGAAGTAATTGAAGAATAAGTCAATGTTACTTCTCCAACATCATACAGAGAACAAGTGGCCAATCAAGGATTCAAACTCAAAACCTATGTTCTTAATGTGTATACCATAAAAATCCGGCAATTGTTAAGTTCTTTCAGTTGCAAATTGAACTTAGGTTTGTGAAATGAAGAAATTCTCACCAGATCCCTGCAGCACAAGTTTCGGGAGTGGGTCTTCTCTTTAAAACAAGTCATAAAACATTTTGCTTATGTATCTCCATAAAAATCATTTTTGTATTATAAAATTAAATTTTATATTCAACATTTATAATACAAAAATTAAAATTTTATATTATAAATTTAAGTACATACAAAAAGATAACTTTCTGTATGTTATAAATATATGACTAAAAATTAAACATTTTAATATATTCATTTAAACTCATTAAAATATATTCAGTGGACTCTAAATACCATAATGATTTGACACTCACCACAAAATATTTTCAAACAACTTTAATAAGTAAAAATTTTCCATCATTCCTTGTTTCCTTTTTATGTTTCACTTGATCCCATAACATTTTATACCAAGGTGATACATACTTTTATCCTGAGCATCTTCTATTTATTATCTTTTAAGATTTTTCTTCAAGAAAACTATGCGTGTAAATTTAATGTTTAATTTTCTTTGATTATAAGTTTCTGAGTGTTATTTTTTTTCCTTTTGGATCAAACTATTAATATAATTACTAGTTGTCCTCTGTTGATTTAGCAAGTTCACAAATTTTAAGTTATTAATCATAAAGTGTAAACTTTAAAAATGCATTTCTTAGTGAAATGAATGGAACTAAAGATTTCCTGGTTTTACTTTTTCTTATTAATTCATATATTTACTGGCAAATGTTAAAACTGTTTAAATGAGAGAGAGCTCAAAATTCATATTATTCCTGTTTTCATTTTCATAGATATAAGCACTAAGGAAATTTGTCCATCTAGATTAATAATTGGTTCTAAAAGGAGTTTTGATATAGCAATGTTTTAGATTCTTTTAACACATTATCAGTCACAGGACAAAAATTACTTAGTGGTATTTCTTTTAAAATTGTTTTTAATGATTAATCAGTGAAAATCCTTTTAAGTTCTTAAATTTATTCAGTTCTATGATAAGAAATCTCCTGACTTGTAAGAGGATTTGTTACCTTCTTCAATAGTGACATCAGTATTTCCAAATGTTCCTTCTTTGACATCCTGGGGTTTTTTACATACTGGTGCAATTTACCATTGCAATATTCAAGAAGTCTAAGTGAGATGTATGCCTTTTTGTTGTAAAGGAGAAAATTAAAATGAGAAAAGCATAATTAGAGTCTATATCAGAGAAGGCAATGGCACCCCACTCCAGTACTCTTGCCTGGAAAATCCCATGGACGGAGGAGCCTGGTGGGCTGCAGTCCATGGGGTCACTAAGAGTTGGACATGACTGAGTGACTTCACTTTCACTTTCCACTTTTATGCATTGGAGAAGGAAATGGCAACCCACTCCAGTGTTCTTGCCTGGAGAATCTCAAGAGACGGGCGAGCCTGGTGGGCTGCTGTCTATGGGGTCGCACAGAGTCGGACACAACTGAAGCCACTTAGCAGCAGCAGCAGGAGCAGCATAGTCTGTATGGATGATAAAGTTGTGGAAATTGCTTCCTTTAATCTATCCATGAGTCCAGGTAACTTTTGGAGAGTCTGCACATATGTGCAGAAGAACAGAGGACCTCAGATGCAGACCACTTTTCTATGCTCTAACTACTCTGGGGCTCAGTTTCTCACAATTTTTAAAGTCAAAATTTTAGGGAGAAAATCATAATTGGTCCATCTTGGGTGAATTCTTCAACTTAATGAATGATGGCTACTGGAAGGGGATCACATACGATAGATAGAGCCACTAAGAATTGATCACTGTGCCATACAGTAGGTCCTTACTGATTTCTACTCAATATTAAGTAAATTCCCACTTACAGTTTTCTTCATCCTTAAATTATTTTAATTACTTTCTTAATTCTACTTTTGTTTAGCTGAATTTTTAGTTTGTTTACTTTCAACAATTTAAATAGATTCTTTTACTGTTATGAATTTCTCCCCAGTTTTGTTCTACCTATATCCTTTAGGTATTAATATGTAGTAATGTCATTAATTTATAAGTAATCTATAATTTCAGTTGATTTGCAATGTCAAGACACATTTAAGAAAGTGTTTCTATAGCTTCCATTTTTCCTGAGACCTCCGCATAATAATATCTTCCCTGCTGTTCTGTACTTGCCTATTGTCAGATTTCAATGTAATATCTATGATGCTCGTCTTTAAATATAAACAGTTTATGGCATGCTCTGCTCAAAATCCTATAATAGATGTCCATCAAGTTTTAAATAAATTCCAAACTTCTTACTGTGTTTAGATCACTTTATTTGGCCCTATCCTACACCACCCTCACCTGCTGTGATTGCATCCTCACTCTCCTAATATGTCTACACTGGCCAGTTTGCTTTTCCTGGAGCACAACAAGCTTGTTGCCACATGCTTCATGTGACCTTTCAATCCGTGTTTACTTTGTCTGGAATTTTCTTTCCCTGGATCTTCACTAGTTATGCTCACTTCATTAAAGCTTCCTCTCGAACATGACCTCCTCAGGAACAGCTTCATCACTCCCTTCATTATTTGTAGTAAAAGGCAGGGGTAATGGATGATGGGAGGATATATACATATGTATATATTCACATATACATATATATATATGTTTATATATGGAACGTCTGTGGGAGGAGGAAAATGGGAAGTTGCTAAGGGACAAAGACTCTGTATGCCCCATGTACCTTCTGAATCTTATACTATGTGACTCAATCATCTATTTCAAAAGACTATGTGATGACATTAAGAGAGGGGAGGATTAATGAAAATAAAAGGAAAAACTGATAGGGGAATAAAAAACATTTGTTAGGTCATAGAATTTCTGTAGATTTATGTAAGGAGATGGGAGACAAGAAGGCATTCCAGAAGACTTAAACAGCATGTGTAAAAGCATAGAAAGTGAGAAGAAAATAAGGAACATGCTACTGAATATTTTATGCAAATTTGTATCTTCAGGGCCTAGTTTACTAGAGACAAAAAATATACCTGTCTTGGTAAAGCAGTGGAAGCTTGTTAAGGAATAATGGAAAATAATATTGCCTAGGAAGAGTAGGAACAGATGGAGAATTTTAAAATTCAAGGGAGAAGGTTAGCTTTGTTGTGCTAGGAAAAAGCTAGCCATAGAATGTTCTTGAAAAAGGGAATGGTATGGTCATATGAGTGTTCAAACCGGATTATTGTACATCATTGTAATGAAAGCACTAAAACCTGGAGGCAGGGTGTCCAAGAAGATAACCCTTATAGTTAGTCACAAAGGAGACTGTGACCTAATTAGGAGAATGGCTTTGACTTACGGAAGAAATATCAAAGTAAATTCAATCCACACCACAGGCTTTTCATATATAAGAAACTGTTATTCATGTTTGTTCATATAATTCATGCTTGTTCATGCAAAGATGCACAGAATATGACTCCTTTGTTCAAGTGCTTGATTTTAATCATTATTTACATTTGATCCCAAATCTTAATAGTTTTATGAACATCTTCACAGAAAAATTTCCCATCAAATACTTATTTGAATTATAATCCATCCCATTGTACAGGGAAGATAATAAAAGTACTATGAGTTTAAATGTTATGACTAGGAAACAGCACTGCCAAGCCAAAGGGACACAAAACTGGGAACCAAATTTTTCAAATCCCAGGTT
>NW_011494607.1:2454631-2462007 GCF_000754665.1 Bison bison bison
AGTAATCTTTTGAGTGTTTTTTATGTTCCAGCTATGTGCATTATTATCTCATTTCATCTTTTTAAGTATCCCACAAACTAGGCATTATTAACAGTGTTTACCACTATGGAAAAATGAAGCTTCAGAAATGTTAAGTAGCTTACAACAAGTTGTAAGTTGTAATAGGGAAGAAGCTTTTGTGTTCTATTACAAATTAATAACTAAACGGATGCTCCCTATAAGCTTAAATTATACATAACGGCCCATCTCTGGGAATCCTGCTCCCCAAGTAATGAGTATTAAGTTAAAACACCTTTGTTTAGCTCACAGGAAACATCCTGACTAGGTCCACCTATGAATGACTGCAGGGAGAAAGAAATTCACACACCCCCTTGGGAGGCTGATGGGAACCACAGAGAATTTGACTTTACTTTCTCTACTTCTAGTAAAAAACGAGTCTGAATTCTAACTCAGAAAAGATGGTTCTTTGGGGCATGAGCCCATCATCTTCTTGGTTAGCTGGCTTTCGAAGTGTACTCATTATTCCTTGCCCTTAACAACTTATCTCTCAATAACTGGCCTGCTGTGAAGCAAGTAGTATGAGCTCAGCCTAGGTAACAAAGTGACAGCATGAGGATCCAAGTACAGGCTTGTCTAGCCCAAGACTCTGAGCTCTGAAAAGCACAGTATCCATCAGTATCAGGATGGCAATGAAAGAGTGCCACAGGAACAAAGAGTTGTGAGAAGGTTCCCAAGAACTTTGGAATCAAGTGAGAGGGCGTTTCTGTGGACTTTTGAAGAATGACTTGACATGTTGAAGAAGTAATCAAGTAATGACAAGTAATTAAGAAGACAACTGTGATATCATGGTACAATAAGAAACATAAATTTGGTCTTCATCCCCAATTCCTGGCACAGAGTTGCAAAAATCCTGAAACTTCCTCAGCGATAGGGATGAAGAGTGTCCTTTATTATTCAAAGGAAGTCCCTTTAGACCATATCTGAGTTTCGGTTGAGAAAGCAATTCTTTATAGGCCCTTAGATAGCTTTAGGATTGGTGGTGGTTGCCAGAGGAATAAACCATCTGATTAGAGGGTTGGGACTTTCAATCTCACACCCAGATCTCCCACTAAGGAGGGTTGGGGGACTGGAGGTCAAGATAATAACCACCAGTGGTCAATGATTTATAAATCACTCCTACAAACATAATGGAATCTTCATGAAAACCTTAAAGGAAAGTATTTGGAGAGCTTCCAGGTTGGTGAATGCATCCTTGTGTTGGAAGGGTGGGACTCACCAAACTCCACGGAGACAGATGCTCCTATGCTCAGTACCCTTCCAGACCTTTCTGCATATGCCTCTTCATCTGTCTGTTCATTTGTATCCTTTATATTAATATTCTTTATAACAAATTGGTAATAGTAAGTGAAATGTTACCCTGAGTTCTGTGGGTCACTGTAGCAACATAAGCAGGAGGTCATGGTAACCTTGGATTTGCAGCCAAATTGGACAAGAGCACAGATAACTTGGGGGTCCTCTACATGTGACTGGTATCTGAAATGTGTGCAGTGGGTTGAGTCCTTTACCTATGGCTCCAGGTACTTTGTGTCAGAATTGAACTAAATTGTAGGCAAGCCAGTTGGTGTCCACAGAGAACTGAAGAATTTCTTAGTGTGCAAAACCCACATATTTGATATCAGAAGTGCTGTGTGAAGACATAGATCATTGTAGCTACCAAGAGATGATAATTCAGGTTAATCTGGCTAAAAGTCTCTATTGTTTAAAATTGAACTTAACTGAAGATTTTGAACTAAATGACTTGGCTGCTGCTGCTGCTAAGTCACTTCAGTTGTGTCCAACTCTGTGCGACCCCAGAGATGGCAGCCCACGAGGCTCCCTTGTCCCTGGGATTTTCCAGGCAAGAACACTGGAGTGGGTTGCCATTTCCTTCTCCAATGCATGAAAGTGAAAAGTGAAAGTGAAGTCGCTCAGTCTTGTTCGACTCTTAGCGACCCCATGGACTGCGGCCCACCAGGCTCCTTCGTCCATGGGATTTTCCAGGCAAGAGTGCTGGCGTGGGGTGCCATTGCCTTCTCCGAGTGACTTGGCTAGTAGTTGTATTAAAAGCCCAATAGGAAATTTGGGAGAAGACACTGGATGGTATAGGAAAAAAGATTACAAACTTAATCCTAAATATGTTACTGTACTATATTGAATGCCTAAGTACAATGCATGTCCAGTTGACTTTTTTAAAGTGCCAGATAGTTGGAAACTGAAAAATATTAATTCAGGAGTCTATTAAATGAGTATAATAATATCTACCTCACAAGTTCATATTGAAAATTAAATATAACCATACAAACAAAAAGCCTTTAAAAATGGGAAGCCATTGATTTTTTAAAATAATTTTTCAGAGAAGAGAGAGTTGTAGTCCTGGGGGAAATGAGATTTTTGAGGTGTACTGTTTAACAGAGAACACAAAAGAGAGCACAAATATTAATATAACAATATTAATGTTATTATCACAATATAGAGGAGTGAAAAGAAATATTTTTAAAAGATTGAGCATTTATGGGATAAGAAGAGAAGAACTTGAGAATTGCAGAGCAATGTAATGCACTTTCCCAGAAGTCAAGGAAGCACAGTTTTAAAGAGTGAAATGCGTTAAAGATTTAAGTAGATTGAGAGTGAATACATGGCTATTAAAGTTGACAATGAGTCGATCTTGAGATGGTGATCCCAACAGAATGAGAGAGAAGAAAAAAACAATTACATGAATTTAAGTCATGTGAATAGACCTGAAAGGCACACTGAAGACGTTCCTGTAAGATATTCAGCAGTAAAGGAAAAGAAGGAAAGAGGACTGTAGCCAGAGAGGGATGTGGGAACAGCTATGAACGTTAGAAAGGCTGTGTGATTCTAGTCTGGAAAAGAGTATCTGTAAGAATAATACTGCTTATGAAATTGAAAGAACTGGGTCAAGGACAAAGAGATGGTTTTGTTTTATAGTATAAAACCTCTCTTTCTCTTAAATTGAAAGGAATCACAAACTGACAAACAGAGAAAGAGGGAAAGCGCCCTGAATCTTTCCAAATAAATAGGAAGAACAATAATTTGATGAAGACTAAGAATGGAACTTGAGGAAGAAGAGACTATGAAATTGGAAAGATAAAGGGAAAGAACAAAAAACCCACAGCAGTTATTCTTTTGAATATTTTGTTAGAGAACCATTAACAGGTAAATTAAAAAAAAAAAAAGGCAGTGGTATGGATGCAGTTAAAATTGGCATGCAATTGCAGTAGCAAGAGCTGAAAAATTCCTTGTGTTTTTCTCTCCTATAGAGTTGTGCAATTAGGGATAAGAATCAGATTACACAGGGAAAGCAAAACCCTGGTAAATAAAAAAATCAAGAGTGCTTCAACCCATTTTTTTTTTCCCTGCAAACAAAACAACACATTGAAGGTGTACTATAGATTTCTACACTTCAGCTTCATTATGAGATAAATAAACCAAGTTTGGAGATTGTTCTTGGACCAAATCCTACTCCTTTAATGTTGCTGTGGTGGGAAAATTACCTCCAAAATTTGTAAACAATGATATTATACATGAAAAAATTTTAAATCTCATTCATTAGTCATTGATTGCCTGTGCTAAAGAAGTTAATTTTTGACATAGACTGTGTTGAATAAGCAGTTGAAGAAACTAGTCATAATGTTTTCATACTTGCAGTTCCATAGCTGGAACACTGAGGAAAGAACTATAGGAAGATCTACTTGTAGCTATATTTCAAATTAAAATAAGTGAATATTGACATTTCTAGTAAGTAAGAAATTTTAAGGAAAGACTATGCCACAGAAATTCTGAACAGTTTAGTTTATTTCTGAAACTATGTAGAATTTGTATAAAATGTTAGGCAAAAGACAATATATTCAAATTTCTGTTTTAAATTTCCTTACAATAAAAACTTCTAAAACACAGAGACACACCACACACACCTTGCACTTGTAAAACTAAATGTAAGGACACTGGCATTCTAAAGATCTGCTCAGAGTGCAAACGTTTCTTGTTAGTGTAAAAAAAAAAAAAAAAAATTGGTGGGTAAAAGGAGAGAAAAGACATAAGGTAATGATAAAGGAGAGGAGAAAAGAATAAAAGAGAAAGAAAATGAATAAAGGGAAACCAAAGATAAAAAATTATAGTTTAAAACATGTGTAACACTTGTCAAACACACACTAAGTTCAGTTTTGGCCATAATATTTATTTCATTTTTATTTTTTCCTCAAGTTTAGTTTGTTTCTAAGTAGTTCACTAACATTCCCACATTTTCCTGCCCCATACTTATTTTCCCAGTAAAGGTTGGGGGTAGGAGGGGAGGTTGGGGGGATACTTGAGTATAACTAGTTAGTCTATGGATATAGGCTTTTGAAAATTTAGCACATACACTAGTATAAACCAGCAAGCTTATGCAGTACAAATATTAAGTATAAAGTTCTTTAAACCAGGCATAGTTCTAAAGTTTGAAGATTTTTTAAAACATAAGCTCAGAACATTTTCTTAATTCAATTCTTATAATACTTATGTAACATACAACAAATAGAGAAACATTTCCTAAAGTGAAAAGAAGGAAAGGAGGGAAGGAGGCACGGGAAGAGAAGGATGGAGAGAGGGAGGAAAGAATGAAGGCAAAAGAAGGAGAAAGAAAAAACATACCCGAACCTTGGATTTTTAAAGGTTGCAGAATATAATGGAAGCCTTATGTACAAAATATTAACTATGAGTCCAATACTTCCTTTTAATCTCAGAAAAATCAAATATTTTAATTTAATAGCTTCCAGATAACTAGCTTATTAGCAAATGACATAAAAGTAAAAAGCTTCAGGCATACCCCCAAGCCTTCTCAAATGATACTTTCCTTTCAGATGGCTATTAACTCTGACCCAGATGTAGTTCTCAATTCAAATAAAGGAATCACTCTCACCATTTTCAGCTTTTTGGAAAATGATAATAAATTAATCTGGCATCCAGAAATGACAATGAAGCTTGTTTTTATTATAACAAGCTTACTCCTAGATTATGAAGTCTGATTGCCTTTAAGCTGTTGATATATGTTTTTAATCATATCAGCATTAAATTTTAAACAGGAAATTTTCTTTATTGCTTTATTTTATTTTACATCTCTTCATGCATATGTTTTAGGGGATGGATTGTTGGTAATTTAACAGCTTTAAACTCATAGTTAAGCAGCTATGATTTACCAAGACCACAAAATAAAGCACTTACTTGCAAAAACTAGCACTAAAGGAAAGCATATCTGTAAACACAAAATTCTCGCCCTTAAAGTTTTATTTCTCTTAGTGTTTCTTTCACTTTTACTTTCTTTTTCTTTTGTATGGACAATTTCTGCCTCTCCTGGATGAAAACAATCTCTTCTCTACAATCACATATTGGACTGTCCACTTATTATCCTGTCACAGGGCTTGGCTGTTAAATGGAAAAATTCCAGTGGCACATCTATGAGCTAAAATAAAGGCTAGACATAAGAACGAGAATCTCAGAAGATGATGTTGCTTACACCTGATATGAGGAGCAATTACTCAAATGAGATAGCAGTCTTATCACTGTGCCCAGGTCTTGAATTGTGACTTACATTCTGCACATTCTTGCTAGTAGTAATAAGTTGATATTTAAACTCTCATCTATTTGAGAGAACTATATGTGCTTTAAAACTTTTATATATATTTATAAATTTATATATATGTAAGCTTATATCTTAAAGTTATACCATCATTCATACACTGCTTTATTTCAAAGATCACTTAAAATAAGCATTATATTTGAAGAGCTGAACTCCCTGTACATATTTAAACATTCAAATTTATAACGAAGTTTAGTCTGTTCAGTTTTCTAGTCCATTCACTTTTATTTTATGGTGAAGGCTTACTGTCTGACCAAAATGTATTAAAGTGAAAGTGAAAGTGTTAGTCGCTCAGCCATGTCTGATCTTTGTGACCCCATGGACTGGGGCCCATCAGGCTCCTCTGTCCATGGAATTTTCCAGGCAAGAATATTGGTGCAGGTTGCCATTTCCTTCTCCAAAAGATATTCCTGACCCAGGGATTGAACCCAGGTCTCCCACATTGCAGGCAGATCCTTTAACCATTGAGCCACCAAGGAAGCTCAAGTTTCTTGAGCTTTAAGGAACTTTAAGAAAAATTCATATTGCCCAATGAGTTTGCAAACTGGAAAGATAATTTTCAGTTATATTCCCATCATTTCTTTCTGTCATTAAAAAGAAGTCATGTATGTGTTGAGCTACACATTTTTTCTATGCAGTGTACATAAGGAGACTTTCATAATACATCCCTGACCCAAAGAAAAAGACCTAAAGGAAGGATCATTAACACCTTCTTTCAAATGACAGTGAACCTGGGCCTCATCCTGAACACTCTGCTGTCTTCTCCATTTCCTTCAATTACATATACAGAAATACTTAATACTTTGACATTTTAGTACCAGCTGTTCTCCTCTTAAACCTTGATTGTTCTTAAATGTTCTTTCATGTAACCTAGGTTTATATCTCTAACCCACTATACTTGGAAAATGGGCCAGACCACCAACATCAAGGGACCAAAAATGAGTTTTTTTTCCCCCGCATTTGTTCAATTGAAGATAAGGAACTGGGAAGTGGAGATGATTGCTTTTACAGAAATATAAAAACATTTATGTTCTTTACGGTTTAATTTAAAATCTAAAAGTAATAATATGTATGAAGGAAGGATTATGAAAAAACCTGAAACAAGGAAAAATGACTGTTCAAATTCCAAACTTTTAAACACTTAAAAAAATAAATGCATTATAATGAAAATATTGGTTATAATGAAAAATTTTTTCTTCATATTACATCTTTCTAATAAGAGGACTCTTACTGAAATCCCACAATAAATAATTTCTCTAAACTTAACTTCCAATCAATATATCCTATTAAATTATATGATTAAATATATCCTATTAAATATATCCTGAGTGATTTCTTAACATCCACAGTTTGGTAGTCAAATGACTTCAGAAAAATTAAAAGAAAAATCAAATTAATTGCCGTATGTTCAGTCAGTTCAGTTCAGTCACTCAGTCGTGTCCGACTCTTTGTGACCTCATGAACTGCAGCACGCCAGGCCTCCCTGTATATCACCAACTCCCAGACTCTACCCAAACCCATGTCCACTGAGTTGGTGATGCCATCCAACCATCTCATCCTCTGTCGTTTCCTTCTCCTCCTGCCCTCAGTCTTTCCCAGCATCAGGGTCTTTTCAAATGGTCTTTGTATCAGGTGGGCAAAGTATTAGACTTTCTGCTTCAACATCAGTCCTTCCAATGAACACCCAGAACTGATCTCCTTT
>NW_011494607.1:2462107-2512012 GCF_000754665.1 Bison bison bison
AAGGAGTAAGCGTCTTTTATTTTCATGGCTGCAGTCACCATCTGCAGTGATTTTGGAGCCCAGAAAAATAAAGTCTGTCACTGTCTCCACTGTTTCCCCATCTATTTCCCATAGAGTGATGGGACCAGATGCCATGATCTTCATTTTCTGAATGTTGAGCTTTAAGCCAACTTTTTCCCTCTCCTCTTTCACTTTCATCAAGAGGCTCTTTAGTTCTTCTACCCTTTCTGCCATAAGGATGGTGTCATCTGCATATCTGAGGTTATTGATATTTCTCCTGGCAATCTTGATTCTAGTTTGTGCTCCCTCCAGCCCAGCGTTTCTCATGATGTACTCTGCACAGAAGTTAGATAAGCAGGGTGACAATATACAGCCTTGACGTACTCCTTTTCCTATTTGGAACCAGTCTGTTGTTCCATGTCCAGTTCTAACTGTTGCTTCCTGACCTGCATAAAGAGGCAGGTCAGATGTTCTGGTATTCCCATCTCCTTTAGAATTTTCCACAGTTTATTGTGACCACACAGTCAAAGCATAGTCAATAAAGCAGAAACAGATGTTTTTCTGGAACTCTCTTGCTTTTTCCATGATCCAGCAGATGTTGGCAATTTGATCTCTGGTTCCTCTGCCTTTTCTAAAACCAACTTGAACATCTGGAAGTTCATGGTTCACGTATTGCTGAAGCCTGACTTAGAGAATTTTAAGCATTACTTTACTAGCATGTGAGATGAGTACACCCACTCCAGTACTCTTGCCTGGAAAATCCAGGCAGAGGAGCCTGGTAGGCTGCAGTCCATGGGGTCGCTAAGAGTTGGACACGACTGAGTGACTTCCCTTTCATTTTTCACTTCATGCATTGGAGAAGGAAATGGCAACCCATTCCAGTGTTTTTGCCAGGAGAATCCCAGGGACAGTGGAACCTGGTGGGCTGCTGTCTATGGGGTCGCACAGAGTCGGACACAACTGAAGTGACTTAGCAGCAGTAGCAGCAGCAGAGATGAGTGCAATTGTGCAGTAGTTTGAGCATTCATTGGAATTTCCTTTCTTTGGTATTGAAATGAAAACTGACCTTTTCCAGTCCTGTGGCCACTGCTGAGTTTTCCAAATTTGCTGGCATATTGAGTGCAGCACTTTCACAGCATCATCTTTTAGGATTTGAAATAGCTCAGCTGGAATCCCATCACCTCCACTAGCTTTGTTTACAGGGATGCTTCCTAAGATTCACTTGACTTCACACTCCAAGATGTCTGTCTCTAGGTGAGTGATCACATGATCTGGGTTGTGAAGATCTTTTTTGTACAGATTTGTGTATTCTTGCCACCTCTTCTTAATATCTTCTGCTTCTGTTATGTCCCTAACATTTCTGTTCGTTATTGAGCCTATCTTTGCATGAAATGTTTCCTTGATATCTCTAATTTTCTTGAAGAGATCTCTAGTCTTTCCCATTCTACTGTTTTCCTCTATTTCTTTGCATTGTTCCCTGAGGAAGGCTTTCTTATCTCTCCTTGCTATTCTTTGGAACTCTGCATTCAAATGGGTATATCTTTCCTTTTCTCCTTTGCTTTTCTATTCTCTTCTTTACACAGCTATTTGTAAGGCCTACTCAGACAGCCATTTTGCTTTTTTGCATTTCTTTTTCTTGGGGATGGTCTTGATTCCTGTCCCCTGTACAATGTCACGAACCTCTGTCCGTAGTTCATCAGGCATTCTGTCTGTCAGATCTAGTTCCTTAAATCTATTTCTCACCTCCACTGTATAGTCATAAGGGACTTGATTTAGGTCATACCTGAATGGTCTAGTGGTTTTCTCCACTTTCTTCAATTTAAGTCTGAATTTGCCAATTTAAGGAGTTCATGATCTGAGCCACAGTCAGCTCCTGGTCTTGTTTTTGTTGACTGTATAGAGCTCATCCATCTTTGGCTGCAAAGAATATAATCAATCTGATCTTGGTGTCAACCATCTGGTGATGTCCATGTGTAGAGTCTTCTCTTGTGTTGTTGGAAGAGGGTGTTTGCTATGACCAGTGTGTTCTCTTGGCAGAACTCTATTAGCCTTTGCCCTGCTTCATTCTGTACTCCAAGGCCAAATTTGCCTGTTACTCCAGGTGTTTCTTGACTTCCTTCTTTTGCATTCCAGTCCCCTATAATGAAAAGGACATCTTTATTGGGTGTTAGTTCTAGAAGGTCTTGTAGGTCTTCATAGAACTGCTCAGCTTCTTCAACGTTACTGGTTGGGGCATAGACTTGGATTACTGTGATATTGAATGGTTTGCCTTGGAAACGAACAGAGAACATTCTGTCATTTTTGAGACTGCATCCAAGTACTGCATTTCGGACTCTTCTGTTGACCATGATAGCTACTCTATTTCTTCTAAGGGTTTCCTGCGCACAGTAGTAGATATAATGGTCATCTGAGTTAAATTCACCCCTTCCAGTCCATCTTAGTTCTCTGATTCCTAGAATGTCAATGTTCATTCTTGTCATCTCCTGTTTGACCACTTCCAATTTGCCTTGACTCATGGACCTAACATTCCAGGTTCCTATGCAATATTGCTGTTTATACCATCGAATCTTGCTTCTATCACCAGTCCCATCCCTATGTTAGATTGACCAAAAATTATATTTGAATGATTTCATGTTTTGTTAATATCCAAATTTATTATACACACATACATTAAGGTTTTCATCTTTAGTAAACCACATAAAACAAAATTAATAATATATAAACAATTCATAATAGTAATAAAAGACAAATAACAATTGTTAAAATGAACAAGAATCTGAATACACATTTTTCTAGAAGATATACAAATGGCCAACAAGTCCCTGAAAAGACATTCAAAATTGTCAGGAAAATGCAAATCAAAATCATAATGAGATATCACTTTATTCTCAGTAGGATGACTATAATAAAAAAGACAAATAAGACAGATGCTGGCAAGGATGTATACAAATCAGAACTTCATATGCCATTGGTAGGAATGTAAAATGGCACAACATAGCAATTCCTCAAATGACTATCCATAGAATCACAATATGATCCAACAATTCCACTGCTAAGCATATACACAAGAGAAATGAAATATATACCCACTTCAAAGTTTGTACAGGAATGTTCATAGCAACATTGTAATAGCCAAAGAATAGAAACAACCCAAGTGAACTTCAGTCAATGAATAGATAAATAAAATGAGCTGCTAAGCTGCTAAGTCGCTTCAGTCGTGTCCGACTCTGTACAACCCCATAGACGGCAGCCCACCAGGCTCCCCCATCCCTGGGATTCTCTAGGCAAGAATACTGAAGTGAGTTGCCATTTCCTTCTCCAATGCATGAAAGTGAAAAGTGAAAGTGAAGTCGCTCAATCGTGTCCGACTCTTTGCAACCCCATGGGATCGCCTACCAGGCTCCTCCATCCATGGGATTTTCCAGGCAAGAGTACTGGAGTGGGGTGCCATTGCCTTCTCAATAGAGTATTATTTGGCCTTAAAATGCTATGACATACTGATACATGCTACACACCATGGATAAACCTTGAAAACATTATGCTGAGTCAAAGACACTAGTCATGAAAAAAGACATATTTGATAATTCCAATTACATGAAATGTCCAGAAAAGGCTAATCTATATAAAGACACAAGTTAAATTAGCTGTTGCTGAGGGTTAGAGGGGCTTTCCTGGTGGCTCATCGGTAAAGAATTTGACTGCCAACTCAGAGGCCGTGGTTCAAGCCCTGGCTCAAGAAGATCCCCTGGAGAAGGAAATGGCAACCCACTACAGTATTATTGCCTGGGAAATTCCATGTACAGAGGAGACTGGCAGGCTGCTACAGTCCATGGGGTCACAAAGAGTTGGATGTGACTTGGTGACCAAGCAACAACAACTAGGTTTAGGGTGGCAGAATGACGGTTGGGAGGAAGTGCAGAGTGATTGCAAACAGCTATGGGGTTTGTGATTGTAATTGTAAACAGCTATGGGAGGAAACGCAGTGACTGCAAACAGCTATGGGGTTTCTTTGGGGGATCATGAAAGTGTACTAAAGTTAATTCTGCTGATGGTTGCATAACTCTGTGACTAGATTAAAAGCCACTGAATTGTATACAAGTGGGTGAATTACAAGGTATGTGAATTATATATCAGTAAGACTGGAACAAAAAAATTATTAGAACGATAGTGGTTGAGAATAACACATCACTTAATATTCACAGAAAGGGATCTGGCTAGGTACAACACACTAAATAACAGTGTCATCCAGCACTCTTATTATTACCAATTTGGTGAACAATCCCTCTACTTCCAATAAGAAAACCAAAAGATAATGTTTAGAGCAACTTAAATTGAGTCCTGAAGTTGTTTACTTGCTCAGCTAGATAAACAAGAATTTTTTTTACCAAAAGCTTTAACTAGGCATCTCTTGTTTCAATAAAGTCCAACAGACAATTTAGTCTTTAACTTAGAGATTATTTGTAGTAGTAGAAATAAAATTTCTGCCCTGCATTGGTAAGTGTGACTTCAAACCAACACTCTCCAGTGTTATCTCTGATAAAGTAATTTGGGACATGGAACAAGACCAGAAACAAACATTTATTTAATAAACACATATTAAAAGGATATAAAATTTTATAATTGTTATAAAATTCCTCTAGCCTACGTTTCAGAATTCATGTGTGCACGATTAGTTTACTCCTATTACGATTAGTTCTTTATTTTAAATATTCAATATATCATCCACTTTTCTTACTAAATAGAGTGATGCTGTTTGGATTTCCTTCATCCAGCAAAAATCACAGTTTTACAATTTATGATGAAGTAAAGGAAACTTCGGAGAAGGCAATGGCACCCCACTCCAGTACTCTTGCCTGGAAAATCCCATGGATGGAGGAGCCTGGTGGGCTGCAGTCCATGGGGTCGCTAAGAGTCAGACCCTACTGAGTGACTTCCCTTTCACTTTTCACTTTCATGCATTGGAGAAGGAAATGGCAACCCACTCCAGTGTTCTTGCCTGGAGAATCCCAGGGACGGGGGAGCCTGGTGGGCTGCCGCCTATGGGGTCGCACAGAGTCGGACACGACTGAAGCGACTTAGCAGCAGCAGCAGGAAAGGAAACTTAATAAACAAAAACACAATGGACTTTTATTCTCTTTTTTCTTAAGAAATACTAACTAAGGAGACTAATGTCACAAATTTTTTTCACACTGTACGCAATTATTTTGATAGGAAGGAATTCATAGAAGACTATTAAATACATATCAATGTTTTATATTAAAACTGTGAGTTAATTTAAGTGACTAAAGTAATTTGCAAGAAAAAGTTAAAATTTTCACTCTGAGTAGTGTCAACTCTTATTAAGTTATATTAAAAATCACTTATCAACATTATCTTGGACATATCTGCCCTTTAATAACATACAGTTTATCTACCAGTAATATTTTATGCAAACTAGGCTTTGAAACAGTCTGAGAAGTATTTGGCAAAAAAAAAAATCTAATTTTTAATTATTGTGATATAAGCAACTGAAACTGACTTGAAGTTATATTGTTGAGCTGTGAACTAGCAGAGATCTGTAGAGTTAAGTACAATGTGACAACTGAAAGAATATGAAAATTAAATTTTTGTAAAAAGTCACAAGGATCTATAGAAATTTTAAGTACACATTAACAAGGAACTGTAGTTTTCAGATGTCTGTGAATTTATTTAAATAACAACCTTTTCCCTTAAGAAATAATATAGCCTTTTTATTTTTATGCATTATGTACAATATAAGAAAGAAGTACTGTGCAGTGATGTGGTTGAAAGGTTATTATTACTCCAATGACAGAAACAAAAGTATATTATCACTTGGATGATGTCAATGAAAGGGTATCATTACTATTTCTGAGGAGAACATTTTGGTAAGTAAACACACAAGTACAGTATTTATTACATTTTAGTCTACATGTGTCTCCAAGGAAATAAAAAAGAAAAGCAATTAGTTTGTGTTGCTGGGGAAAAAATCTTTGGTTTCATTTGTTCAAGAAATATCTCGGAATCAATTATACTTTTATCAACTTTTCCTTCCCATTCTAGCATTCTATTTTGCCATCCACTCTACAATTCTTACACATATCTATCTCAAAGTTAACTTATAAGGAAGAGTGAAAACAAAAATCCCAATTCTAAAAGAAAGCGTTTAAAGTTTTCAACGTTAAGTCTATTCACAGTTATGTATATTAAACAGAATCATATCTATTGCATCCTTATAAGCCTCTGAAAGTGAGGATATTCAAGATACGCAAATAAATTTTTCCAAAATTTAATTACTGTAAACTAAGATTAAGTTAATCTGTTATTTAAATGACTACTTATTAGCTCCTTAGAAATCAGTGCTCATTGTTCTTTGCATTTGTCCAAGTAAACGGTCAGGTGTAGAAACTTTTGAATACTATTAATGACATACAGATACAACAGATCACACCTAAAGCAATATATTTCAAAAGCAGAATTATCTTTGCAGAAAAAAAGATTGCAGCTGGAGTGTAACATATGCTAACACTACTGTTTCTCTCATCAAACTTTTCTCTTCAAATATAAATACTATTAACAAAGGAAAAAAACAGAGAGAAATTAGATACTCCAAAATACACAGCCTGTTTTACCTCTATTGTCAGTCAGGTATATGGGATAAAATATGTAGTCTCTACATAAACAAAGCTTCCACCATGAAAGTAAAGGAAGATCCAGCTGGGGATGCTGGCTACGTGGCATTTTCTTGGCAAAATCACTTTATTGGCAATGATTTATATATGTTATATTACATAGCAGAGAACAAAAATTGTCAGATCATCCCATTTTACCAAATACTGAGACTGTCTACTTGGTTGGAGTGGTAACTGACAGATCTTTTCATACTAAAGGTATATTTTCCCTTTTGCAACTAGCAAGCAACCTGTGAAGTGATGACTTGTGTGTGCACACTCACTTCAGTTGTGTCCAACTCTGCGACGCCATAGACTGTAGTCCACCAGGCTCCTTTGTCCATGGAATTTCCCATGTGAGAATACTGGAGTAGGTTGTCACACCCTCCTCCACATATCTTCCTGAACCAGGGATTAAACTCGCATCTCTTGCATCCTCCTGCATTGGCAGGCAGATTCTTTAGCACTGTGCTACCTGGGAAGCCTTATCCTTTTCCACAGTGATGACTTATCACTGTGGAAAAAAATGTATGAAAGTTTAAATGGGAGTTAATAGATGAAGAAGTCCAAACAACTATAATTATAGTACGTATACCAAGTATGTATACTAAGTATGTATACTCAGTTGCTCAGTCGTGTCTGACTCTTTGCAACCCCATGGACTGTAGCTTGCCAGGTTCCTTTGTCCATGGAATTCTCTAGGCAGGAATACTGGAGAGGGTTGCCATTGCCTTCTCCAGGGGTTTTTCCCAACTCAGGGACTGAACCTGTATCTCCTGCACTGCAGATAGTCTTCCACATTGCAGGTGGATTCTTTACTGCTAACCCACCAGGGAAGCCCCAGGGAAAATGCCAAAATTTGTTAGTCATCATAGAAATACACATGCTCAATTACCTTCCTCACTGGCACACATGTTTAAAGGGATATCTCTCTGACTCTTATGGATATGGAAGAAGAGATGCTCGGATCTTTGTTAGAAAAGTAAATTATCACATCTATTTCAGGAAGCAATCCAGCAACAATTATCAAAGTAAAACATAAACAAAGCCTTTGAGCCACAAATCATATTACTGTGCTTCAAGCTATAGATATAAAGGCACCATGGACTTCCTGGGTGGTACAGTGGATAAGAATCTGCCTGCCAATGCAGAGGACATAGGTTTGATCCCTGCACAGAAGATTCCACATGCCATGGAGCAACAATGCCACCACTGAGCCTGTGTACTCCAACTACTGAAGCCCGCGTGCCTAGAGTCTGTGCTCCGCAACAAAAGAAACCACCACAATAAGCCCATATTCTACAACAAAGAGCAGCCCGTGCTGGCCACAGCCAGAGACAGCCCACGGGCAGCAAAGAAAACACAGTGCAACCAAATGTAAAAGAAATCAATTAATTTTAAAAAAGAAAGAGAGGCACCAGTACTTAGAATACATAGTTATGGGCATGGGTGTGGTTGTTGTTTTACTGGCTGTTATGAAGGGAAAAAAATAAACCTAGAAACAAACTGAACACTCATCAATGGGGAAATAAATGCCAAGGAATCGTAAGCAGTCATTAAAAGTAATGAATTAGAGCGAATGGAAGAAATTCCATGATGTAACGTTGAGTGAGAAAATCAAAGTACTAAAAGTTATGCAGAGTTAGATTTATTTAATAAAACCAAAAGACCAAATAAAATCTCTACATATGCACATGTGTATGGATACATATGGTTATATATCTGTGGCTTTAGGAAAACAAAAAGACAAGAAACAGGCTGAGAGAAAACATATGCAAGTTATACCTGATAAAAGTACTGTGTCCAGAATATAAAAAGAACTCTTACAATCCAATAATGAGTCTTTATATAAAAGGATATGCAAATATCTAATTAACCTCCCCAAAAAAGATCTTCAATGTAAGTAGCCATTAGTAAAACAGATACTTAACCACAATGTGATACCACTATATATCTACTACAGTGGCTATAATTAAAACAGCTGACAATCTCAGGTATTGGTAAAATGCAGTGAAACTGACATCTTGCATTTCTGGTCATCTTGTTGTTCAGTCGTGTCCGACTCTTTGTGACCCCATGGACGGTAGCCTACCAGGCTCCTCCATCCATGGGATTTTCCAGGCAAGAGTACTGTAGTGGGTTGTCATTGCTTTCTCCAGGGGACCTTCCTGACCCAGGGATCAAACCCGTGTCTCCCTCATTGCAGGCAGACGCTTTACCCTCTAAGCCACATATAATGATACAGCTACTTTGGAAAACTGGTAGTTTTTAAGTTTGTTAAAAAGTAAAATGTATACTTACCATATAACCCAGAAATATGTATCTTATGTATCTACCCAAGAGAAATGAAAACATATTTACACAGATACTTGTAGGCAGATAAATACTATTTATATTCCTTTGCTTAGAATAATTCACAATAGCTAAAAACTAGAAACAATCCATACGTCCATAAACTGGTGAATGGAAAAATAAAATATGATATACTCAAACATGAAATATTGCTCAGCAATTAAAGGAACAAAGGTCAACATTATAGAGATAGAAAAAATATCAATGATCTTTCAGGGACTAGAGTAGGAGCAGAGGTTAACTGCAAAGAAGTACAAGGAAATTTTTTTAGTGATTAAATCTTATAAAACCAGACTGTGGTGATGACTTGCATAATTATATAAATTTACTAAGCTTCATTGAACTGTATACTTTAAATGAGTGAATTTTTATATGTAAATTATCCTTCAATGTTGCTGCTACTGCTAAGTTGCTTAAGTCTTGTCCGACTCTGTGCGACCCCATAGACGGCAGCCCACCAGGCTCCCCTGTCCCTGGGATTCTCCAGGCAAGAACACTGGAGTGGGTTGCCATTTCCTTCTCCAACGCATGAAAGCGAAAAGTGAAAGTGAAGTTGCTCAGTAGGGTCCGACTCTTAGCAACCCCATGGACTGCAGCCCGCCTGGCTCCTCCATCCATGGGATTCTCCAGGCAAGAGTACTGGAGTGGGGTGCCATTGCCTTCTCCCATCCTTCAATAAAGCCATTAAAATATTAGATACGTAAGTTACTGGGGAAAGGGAATGTGTTTGGTTATGTTATTGAATTGACGGAAAGAACGGTTGGGACAGCAATTGAAAAAGAAAAAGCTTGATGATAAAATTCATATCTTCAAAAAAGATGTTATATGATATCAATTTTTCAAATACTTATCTGAGTGCATCAGATATTAGGCAATATGAGAATTTTCTGATACTTTAAATTTTCAAAATAAAACAAAGTGAATAACAGACATTTCAAGAATCAGAAATGTATATTTTGGGCTAAAAATGTTATTTTTTTTTCAATTCTGTAACTTAAATAGACACTAGCCTGACCATAACTTTGTTATACAACCCATTATAATCCCTCAGAGGGACAATCTCAACATTAATTTAAAGGAAATGCGATTGGAAGAAATAATAAACGCCTTCCTAGTTTGGCCCATAGAAGAGAGTATCTCCTGATGGAAGGGAATCACTGGATCACTTTAACCATATTTTGTTCTGAGATTCACACTGGTTTTTTGTTTTGCTTATAGATTGTTGCTGTAATCACCATGCTAGCCAAGGAGGATCTTTTTTTTTTATATCAGGTTGGATAAATGAACATTTCTTGGTTCCCCACAGCACAGTTCAGACATAATTAGAAAGTTCACAGAAGATTATTTAAAAAATCCTTGAAGAAAAGGGCCATATCTTATCATTTGTATATTTTTAGAACTGCTGGCAAGTATGCTGCCCAGTAAGTACAAATTAACTAAACAAAAAAAGAAAATATAAAGAGTATCATTATACAAGTTAAACTGGTTTGCATCAGATACATTTCCCCCCTCCTCTGGAGTGTAGACCTGTTTCATCCAAGTAGGACCTAGGACAAAGCTGAGATTTTACCAAAGTCTCCTTGTAGTCTCTGGTTTCTCTCCATGTGGTACACAAAATCCATCACAGATCCTTCTTAATGTAGAGATACTTTAAAGATCAAATGAAGGAGATAGACTCCCTGCTTCATTCTATTCAGGGTCTGACTTTGAAGTTCAAATTCCCTGTAAAAAGAATCACTTTTTCTCCAGTTAACTGACACAAGCAGTTACTTTTCCAATTAAACTATCTCTGTTTATCGTCATCTCAAAAAAACTCTAATCTCAATATTCATGAGATAGACATGAGAGCTATAAAGGAATTGGGGTGTGGAGTTTTGTTTCTTTGCATCACGTTCTACATTTTCATTATCGTCTTTCTCTGAATATCTCACATTGGCCTTCTACACTATCATATCCAATAAGCTTCCAAGCATTATCATTTATACTAGCAGAATACCTTTTTCATTCTTGCATTCCCTGTCAATGCTAACTCTGAGCTATTATTTTGACCTCTTAAAGTACATCTTCATTTCTTGAGAATTAGAAAATAAAGAAAAACTTGAGGTTGTTGTTGTCATTTACTCAGTGGTGTCCAGCTCTTTGTGAGGCCATGGACTGCAACACGCCAGGCTTCCCTGTCCTTCATCATCTCCCAGAGTTTGCTCAAACTCATGTCCATTGAGTTAGTGATGCCAACCAACCATCTCGTCCTCTGCTGTCCCTTCTCCCCCTGTCCCAGCATCAGGGTCTTTTCTAATTAGTCAGCTCTTTGCATCAGGTGACCAAAGTATTGGAGCTTCAGCTTCAGCATCAATCCTTCTAATGAATATTCAGCAATTAATTCCTTTAATATTGACCAGTTTGATCTCCTTGTAGTCCAAGGAACTCTCAAGAGTCCTCTCCTATACCACAGTTCAAAAGCATCAATTATTTGGCACTCAGTCTTCTTTATGGTCCAACTCTCATATCTGTACATGACTGCTGGAAATGCTATAGCTTTGACTATACAGACCTCTGTTGGCAAAGTAATGTCTCAGCTTTTTAGTACACTGTCTATCTAGATTGGTCATAGCTTTCCTTCTAAGGAGCAAGCATGTTTTAATTCCACGGCTGCGCTCACCATCCAGGGTCATTTTGGAGCCCAAGAAAATAAAATCTGTCACTGCTTCCACGTTTTCCCCTTCTATTTGCCATGAGATGATAGGACCAGATATCATGATCTTAGTTTTTTTATTGTTGAGCTTCAATCAGCTTTTTCACTCTCCTCTTTCACTCTCATCAAAAGGCTCTTTAGTTCACATAAAGAATATCAAAATGGTTCTGTGAAACAACTGAACCTTTGAGATATGACACACTTAAAAATAAACAAACTAGTAAATAAGTTAATGTGTACATTCTTCAATAGACTCTTTTGGACTCAAAAGTTTGGACTCCCAAACTTTTCTGGACTCTTTCCTTTGCAGAAGTCTTTTTGTCAGCAGCTACCAAATGACCATTACCCAAGTCATGTGTTTCATAAATAAAAATGAGGTCCTAGATGGGTAATATGAGCAAAGCTTAAAAAGGACTTTTATTAAGTGTAGATAGGCTCATAAAGAGAGATAGTGCAGAATCAAAAGGCTTGCAACAGGCTCAGGTCTGAAGGGGTTATGAAAGGGAGCAGTTATAGGAACTCAGAGAAAGTAGCTTTATGAGAAAGCCCATCTGAAAGGAGTTGGGGGCTTCAGTTGAGGGAGCAGCTAATCTGTGGTGACCGGGTTACCTCGAAAAGGAATAAACATCCTAAATACTTTCTCCTCTCACTCTCACCTTCTGAAAGTACATGTGTCCCAGATGGGCTAAATGTAACTGAAAGCAAACACAGGGGCTCTCAAGCATGGTACCCATAAACATGAGCATCCTGGACCTATGGAGCAGTGTGAGGAAGAGTGGAGAGTGAATCTGGAAGGGTCAACAAGGCATGTTTCCAACATATCACAGGTTGCTAATAATTATACAAAAGCAAAGAAAAGGTATGTTGGCAAAATAACTGCTTGCTAAAATTAAGTCAGATCCTAAGCATGGGAAGAATATAGTGTGTACTCTTTTCAAAACTTTAACTGAACAAATTTTAAAGACAATAGAATTGGTGTCTCACAGAAATCAAAATCAAAGATTCAGTAGAATCTTCATACAATCATTCATACAATGATTAGTATACCTGACTCTCTCCAGCTATCCTGTAAACTTGAGAGCAGAAACTTAATTATTTTTCTGTCCCCATTGCCTGAAATATATTTATTGAATGTATAAATGAATGAAAAGAATGAATCAACTCTATAGTCTAACCTAATACTCAAGGCTTGCCTAGTAACACTTTCCTTTTAAATTTATTTAACTCAAGTACAGTTGATATACAATATTATGTTAGTTTCAGGTATACAACATATTAATTTGATAATCAAATACATTATGAAATGATCATCACAATAAGTCTACTAACCATCACCATACAAATGATTATTGTATTAATAACTATTTAAATATTGAGACTAAAATGAAAGTTAATCGCTCAGTCGTGTCCAGCTCTTTGTGATCCCAGGGACTGTATCCTGCCCGACTCCTCTGTCTATGGAATTCTCCAAGCAAGAGTACTGGAGTGGGTTGCCATTTCCTTCTCCAGGGCATCTTCCCTACCCAGGGATTGAACCCAGGTCTCCAGCATTGCTGGCAGATTCTTTACCAACTGAGCCACTGGAGAAGCCCAATAATTTCATTATTACCTACCTCTATTTCTCTACTCTTGTCAAACTAATTTCAAGTATCCTATTTTTTTTTTCCATCTGATAACTTTGATAGCCTTGTGTTCTCTTCAAGAACAGAATTTCTCAAACCTGATTCTTGACAATAAGATCTGATTGTTATTATTATTTTGGAGGGGACTGTCCTGTACATTATAGGATGTTTAGCAGCATCCCACTAGGTGTCAGTAGCACTTCCCAAGTTGTGACAACCAAAAATCAAAAATGCCTCCAGATATTACTAAATGTAACCCTGGGGTGGGAGGAGGAGGTAGGAAAGTGGGATTGTCCCTCATTGAACCACTGTTTTACAATACCATTTCTCCCTTTTTTTTCCCCAATAAAGCCACTTCTAAGATGCCACCTTTACAGAAATTTTATATTTCCTGAAACTATGTATCTCCCTTTCCTCAGCCATTATAATAATGACTTTTAATCTTATCCAGAGACCCTATCACTTTCCACCTTGAATTGGTTTGCCTGAATTCTTCTATTAAATGTAATTGCTATGAGAATGAGAACATTTCTATATTTTTCAATACAATTTATCTTTTGTAGTATAAATTCAATAAATATTTTTAAATGAATGGTTTTGTTTTTTCTATATGCAGAGTTACCATCAGATAGTCAGTTTCTCTTTGCAATTAAGTAAAGGGCTTTAGAGAAAGGTAAATCTTTGAGGCTCTAACATGGAAAATTTCTTTTCATAATAAGGAGTTAGGAGCAGTATTTACTCACTTCCTAGGGTATGAAAGAGGCTTATGACCATGAGAAAAACAAAATTCAGAAAAACTAACTATCCATGATTTCAAACATCAAAATTCAGTGCAGGATTTCAGATGCTTTTTATAAACGTTGTTTCTTTTTTAAGATTCCTAATTAACATAGGGGTCCAAATTAAGCATTTAAAAAGAAATTAAGTAGACCAAATGTGTGGTTTTCATTGGCTGATATTTACCATAAAAATTTACCTTTAATAATGAGGCCTATAAAGTTGTTTTCATCTTCAAAGTGCTTTAAGACATTAATTACTGTAAGACTCCTATGCAATGAATAATTAAGTATTATTATCTCTCTCTTTATTGATGGGAAAATGAAACAAAATTGTTTAAGAACTTTCTCCAACTTATTTAGGTCAGGTACAGTGTTAAATATGTAACTCTTTTCAGCACATCTTTTTTTACTTTAAAAATATGATTTAAGAATGATCTTTACAAAATATATTTTACGAAGTTTGGTAACAGAAAATCTCAAATAAGTTTTAATATCAGAGATATAAATAATAAACTCTCCTCTTCCACTAAATATTAAATCAAACTTCAATTTTCAGTGTTCCAGTTTGAACTATAAAACTTTAAAAAGTGGTAAGTGATTTCCAGAAATAATATTTCCATTCCTTCAGCATCACTATTAGTAATTGGATGAATATTTTCTTCAAGAAAATATGTAGTCTTTTAAAAATTCTAGCTCAAACAGATAATACAGTTCAAAACATAGTCCGATCATATTCCGGGACTTACAAACCTAGCACGTCCCTTGGGAGATAAATGACATGAAATTTACTATGTTGTCGTATTTTATAATGTACTTGGAAATAAACTGTTGGAAAGTTTTGCATATTTCTGTCAATTTTGTGTTTGCGAATTTGCAGTTTCACATGAATTATAGGATATGTCCACAGATTTAGAGAAACAAACTGCTTGTCCTCTTCATTCCATAGAGTATGGATGTGTCTTTGTATGTGCACCACTTACTTATAATACAGGTATTCAAAATGACATCTATATCTGCCCAATATAAATTTATATTTCCTTGACACTGTTGACCATTTCTGTGCTTCTTTTCCAAAGTGGTCACTTAAGTAGCAACTTCCCAACAAAACACCCACTTTCTACAATCATACCTTGTTTTCTGCTGAGCAGTATTAATTTCTACACAAGAGGTCAACCTATAACTTCACTTCTTAAGAAAATACAAACATTTACCAGTTTTACAGTTGTATCCATTAGCTGCTTAATAGTTTAGGATTGCAATGCAGGAAGCATTTAAGAAAGGAAGGAAGCCAAGAGAGCGGATGGTGAGAGGAAATGTGTCAGTGTTTAACATTTCAAATAAAGGTTGTCTACTCAGTGTAAAGGAAGTGAAGGAGAAGAAGGAACATGATAGAGAAGTATTAGGAGTTTCTATAGCAGCAGAAAGGAGAGATTCTAGGAGCAATCACTGTCAGTGCCATTATGCTGTCACTTTTAGCTGCCATCTCTGGGGTCGCACAGAGTTGGACACGACTGAAGCGACTTAGCAGCAGCAGCAGCAGTAGAATGACTCAACTCATATCATGGAAGTCTGGAACTCCAGCAGGACAGAAATATGGTTAACCCCTGAAAAAACAGCCATTGAAAATGTTTCCCTGAAACAGCATTTTTCTTACTGTGTATACATTTTTTGGTATCTACATGCTTGTCACCATGACATTAATCACAATGTGTGGGTGAGAGAAATCAAAAGAATAAGAAAATGCCTCTGAGAGGAAACAGAAAGCAGTCAATGCTAACATTCCTCCTAAATTCAAATGGAATATGCGAGTATAAAAATACAGTCAGACAGTGAAAGAGACACAGATGTAAAGAACAGACTTTTGGACTCTGTGGGAGAAGGCGAGGGTGGGATGATTTGAGAGAATAGCATTGAAACATGTATATTATCATATATGAAATAGATCGCCAGTCCAGGTTCAGTGCATGAGACAGGGTGCTGAGGGCTGGTGCACTGGGATGCCCCTGAGGGATGGGATGGGGAGGGAGGTGGGAGGGAGGGTCAGGATGGGGAACACATGCACACCCAGGACTGATTCATGTGCATGTATGGCAAAAACCATCACAATATTGTAAAGTAATTAGCCTCCAATTAAAATAAATAAATTCTAAAAATTACAGTCATGAATATTTCATTTGCTCCTTTGTTTTCTTGCAGAAGTTATTTGAGTCTCCAGTGATTGAATAAAAATTTGGCAAAATATGACTTAAGAGGTATATTAAGGTTAAACCTTAGATTAGGTTATGGTTGTCTTTATTAAAGTACAAACATTATTTTGAAGAGATGAAGGCAAAAAGGGAGCCATGGAAGGATGGATGAACATAAGAAAAAGGACATAAAGAATGTCTTCACTGACTACATACTACTCTGTAAGATGAACCTGTTAATCATTTTTACATGCATCATATTTAATTCTCACAGTATGCCTATAACATGTGGATTTATATACTAATTTTTATAAATAAAAAAATCTATTGTTTCTATCCATTTTCTTTATCCATTCCTTTATCTCAAGGAATGGATAGAAAAGACTGGTATACATACACAATGAAATAATATTCAGCCATTAAAAATAATTAAATAATGTCATTTGCAGCAACATGGATGGGCCTAGAGAGTGTCATGTGAAGTAATTAAGTCAGACAGAGAAGGAGGAAAATATCATATTATACCCCTTATATGTGGAATCTAAAAAGAAATGATACAAATGAACTTACTTACAAAATAGAAATAAACTCACAGACTTAGAAAATAAACTTATGGTTGACAGAGGGAAAGCATAGTTAGGGATTTGGGAAGGTCATGTCACACTGCTATACTGCTATATTTAAAGTGGATAAACAACAAAGACCTCTGCTATAGCACATGGAACTCTGCTCAATTTTATGTGCCAGCCTGGATGGGAAGGGGGTTTGTGGGAGAATGGATACATGCATATGTATGGCTGAGTCCCTTCATGGCTCACCTGAAACTACCACAACATTGCTAATCTGCTACACTCCAATACAAAATGTTTTTGGTTTTAAAAAATTAAAATTAAAAAAAAAATCTTCCAACAACAAGAGCCCAGGGGCAGATAGTTTCAGAGGTGAATTCCACCAAAAGTTTAAAGAGCTAACACCTACCCTGTTTAAACTCTTCCAGAAAATTGCAGAGGAAGGAAAATTCCCAAACCCATTCTATGTGGCCAGGATCACCCTGATACTAAAGCCAGATTAAAATGCCACAAAAAAAAAAAAAAAAAAGAAAATTATAGGCCAATATCACTGATGAATATAAATGCAAAAATCCTCAACAAAATTCTAGCAAACAGAATCCAAACAACATATTAAAAAGGTTATATATTATGATCATGCCAGTTTTATCCCAGCGATGCAAGGATTCTTCAATATACACAAATCAATCGATGTGATACAGCATATTAACAAATTGAAAGATAAAAACCGTATGATCATTTTAATAGATGCAAAGAAAGCCTTTGACAAAATTCAACATTCATTTACAATAAAAACTTTCCAGAAAGTAGGCACAGAAGGAACATACTTCAGCATAATAAAGGCCATGTATAACAAAGCCACAGAAAACATTATCCTCAATGGTGAAAAACTGAAAGCATTTCCTCTGAAATCAGGAACAAGAAAGGGTGCCCACTCTCACCACTATTATGCAACATAGTTTTGGAAGTCCTGGCCACACCAATCAGAGAAGATATAGAAATCAAATGAATCCAAATTGGAAAAGAAAAAAATGCTCACTGTTTGCAGATGACATGATTCTCTACATAGAAAACCCTAAAGATGTCACCAGACAATTACTAAAGCTAATCAATGAATACAATAAAGTGGTAGGATATAAAACTGATACACAGAAATACCTTTCATTACTATATATGCCAATAATGAAAAATAAGAGAGAGAAATTAAGGAATCAATCCCATTCACCATTGCAACAAAATAAATAAAATACTTAAGAATAAATTTACCTAAAGAGACAAAAGACTTGTATGCAGAAAACTAAGATACTGATGAAAGAAATCAAAGAAAACACAAACAGATGGAGAGATATAGCATGTTCTTGGATTGGAAGAATCAATGTGGTGAAAATGGTTATACTACCTAAATCAATCTACAGATTCAATGCAATCCCTATTAACAACCAATGGTATTTTTCACAGAACTAAAACAAATAATTTTACAATGTTTATGGAAACTCAAAAGACCCCAAAGAGCCAAAGCAATCTTGAGAAAGAAATATGGATTTGGAAGAACCATCTTTCCTGACTTCAGACTATATTACAAAGCTACAGTCATCAAGACAGTATGGCACTGGTACAAAAACAGAAATATAAACAAATGGAACAAGACAGAAAGCCCAGAGAAAAATCCACGCGACTATGGACACTTTATCTTTGACAAAGAAGACAAACATGTACAATGGAGAAAAGACAGTCTCTTCAACAAGTGGTATTGGTTGGGAAAACTGGTCAACCACATGTAAAAGAATGAAATTAGAACATTTCTTAACACTATCCACAAAAATAAACTCAAAATGGATTAAAGATCTAAACGTAGGTCTTTAAAGAAACTATGTAGGTCAGAAACTATAAAACTTAGAAAAAAACATAGGCAGAACACTTTCTGACATAAATCACAGCAAGATCTTCTATGATCCACCTCTTAGAGTAGTGCAAATAAAAACAAAAATAAACAAATGGGAACTATTTAAACTTAAAAGTTTTAGCAAAATGAAGGAAACTATAGGCAAAATGAAAAGACAACCTTCAGAATGGGGGAAAATAATAGCAAATGAAACAACTGACAAAGAATTAATCTACAAAATATACAAGCAACTTATGCAGCTTAATATCAGAAAAACAAACAACCCAATTAAAAAATGGGAAAAGACCTAAACAGACATTTATCCCAAGAATACATATAGATAGCTAATAAGTACATGAAAAGATGATCACCATGGCTCATTATTAGAACAACACAAATCAAAAGTACAATGAAGTATCACCTCATATCACACAGGTCAAAATGACCATCATTATAAAGTCTACAAACAATAAATGCTGAGAGGGTGTGGAAAAAAGAGAACCCTCTTACATTGTTGGTAGAAATGCAAACTGATACAACCACTGTAGAGAACAGTATGGAGATTCCTTAGAAAACTAGGAATAAAACTACCATACAACCCAGCAATTGCACCACTGGGCATGTACTCTGAGGAAACCAGAATTGAAAAAGATACATGTATCCCAATGTTCATTGCAGCACTATTTACAATAACTAGGACATGGAAGAAACCTAGATGTCCATCAGCAGATGAATGGATAAGGAAGCTGTGGTACATATACACAATGGAATATTACTCAACTATAAAAAGGAACACATTTGAGTCCATTAAGTGAGGTGATGAACCTAAAGCCTTTTATACAGAGTGAAGTAAGTCAGAAAGAGAAAGGCAAGTATCATATATTAATGCATATATATGGAATCTAGAAAGATAATACCAACAATCCTACATGCAGGGCAGCAAAGAAGACGTAGACATTAAGAACAGACTTCTGGACACATTGGGAGAAGGAGAGGCTGAGATGATGTGAGAGAATAGCACCGAAACATATACATGACTGTATATAAAATAGACAGCCAGTGGGAGCCTGATGTATGATACAGTGAACCCAAAGCTGGTGCTCTTAGACAACCTGGAGTGATGGGGTGGGGAGAAGGGTGGGAGGGGGGTTCAGGAGGGAGGGAACACATGTATGTCTATGGCCAATTCATGTTTATATACACCAGAGGCCATCACAATATTGTAAAGTAATTATCCTCCAGTGAGAATAAATAAATAACATTTTTAAAATTCTTAGGGAGTACAACAGTCTAACATATAACATATTTATTTATTCACTGGTTAGAATACTATATAATATGATCCTTTCAGAAGACTAATAAAAATATAGTGAGAAAGATTTGACATAGACAGAAAAGACAGAGAAAGAGAAGAAAGAAAAGGAGAACATCATAGCACAGACTTATTTCTGGATAGCTCTGCCAAAATTTAATGCAATGCCATTAATCTTACCATGTATTTATCATCAGACAGTTTTTGATTCATTCAATGCCACTCATATCTCAGCCATAATGACACAGTGCCAATTAAAATTAATTTTTCATATATTTCTTCAGATACTTTTAATGGTTTATTAAATTCCAGAAGCTACATATTACATCTACTGTCTTCTATTCTCAAAGTTTGTAATTTGACAGGAAGCTATCATTCTTAACATAATTTATCCTTTGTAAAACCATGTTACTTATTGTTCACTGATCCCAGTGCCCTCTAAAATTCCCAGATGCTATATATATATCAGCTTATAGGAAAAACTGGTTTATCAAAATCAATTAAAATTTCTTTATGATTACATACTCTTTCTACTTCACCTTCCACAGTATCTATATATTTCATATAAAGATCTAAAAGTGGAGTACTTTCTGTTTCTTTGCATGGTTATTTTCTAAAATATTGTTTCCTTAAACATTTAGAAAGTCAAAGAGGTTACTTGCTTTGCAGAAAGGAAAATAACCAAGAGCTCTAGCCTTTTTTTCTTGCTAAAATAGATTATAATTTTGAGTAGTTTGAGAATGACAAAAAGTCAGAGGTTACAAATTTTATTGATTTTTTTTTTTTTTTTTGGTGCTTTTGCTATCATGAAACTCTGATGTCTATCTGGAAAGAATGAGAAATATAAAGTATCACATCTAGATTCATTGGGCTCTGGAGTTATTTGTGCTCAATGTGGGTATCCCTTCATATACAATTTAGGATTTGAACAGCTGCATAAGACAGAAAACAAAAATTACTAATGTCTTGAACAAAACCATAGTATAATTCTCTCTCGTGTAAAATAATTTTGGGGTAAGGCAGTCAAGAGATTTCAGAGACTTGTGCTTCCCATTCTAAAGGTCAATTATGGTTTGAAAAAAAAGGAGAAGACGACAAAGAGCATATTTCCTCTTTTTAAAGAAGACTGCATAAATCCCACAAAAATGTCCACTTATATGAATGAAAAGAAGTCAGTCACATGATCAAACCCAACAATAAGATAGGAAACACTCTTTTAGCTGGTGAGAAAATCAGAATTCTGTCATAAAAGAAGGAAATGGACATTAGGAGGCAATTAAATATCCATGACACAGCAGTGTTCCCTCTTTGTCCCTCATTTTTAAAAGCATTCTTTAAATACTTTAAAAATCATCAGCTATATTCTTTTCTTTGAGTAACGGCTTTCATTATCTAGTACCTAACTTATCAACTCTATGTAGTTGTCGTTTTCAAAGTTCTATTTATTATTCAGTTCTGTCTCTAAAGTTCTTAATTTCCAAATGACTACTGTCTTTTCTGGGGGACTTCCCTGGTGGCTCAGTAGCAAAGGATCCATCTGAGAATGCAGGAGACACGGGTTTGATTCCTGGGTTGGGAAGATACCCTGGAGGAGGAAACGGCAACCCACTCCAGTATTCTTGCCTGGGAAACCACATGGACAGAGGAGCCTAGCAGGCTAATCCATGGGGTTGCAAAAGAGTTGGACACAACTTAGCGACTAAACAATAACTGTCGTTTCTACTCGACTTTTCTACAGTGTGACAGACACGCTGCTTTGCACTCATCTCACCAAACCCCTATTCTATTTGTTTGCAGGGGGATGCAAGGGGTGTACAGAAGAAGACTATATTTACCAGTCTCCTTTACTATAAATTAAAACCATATGACTAAATTAAGGCCAATGGAATACTGAAAGAAGGGATATATTCTTAAAAGATCCCCTCTGATAGTTCACTCTTTTTCCTATATCTGAGACATGTGTGATGGAATCCAAGATGGCAGAACTAAAGGTCTGAAGATGTCTACAGGTGTAAACCATATTTTAGAGATAAACAATCCAGGAAAAATTACTACACAAACCCCTATCAGACTTCCTGTTAAAATTATGAGATTTGCCATTATTTATTCCATAAAGCATTAATTATACTGATTAACACAAACAGGTATCAATAATTTTAAGGGTTTATTATATTTTCTAGTGAATCAAATACAGTTCATACCAGATTAGCTCTGTTATGTGGACGAATTGTGTTTAAAATGGTAGGTTTTCTTGATATCAACCAGACCGATTAAAATCCAAGGTTAATCAAATTATGAAAGAGGAATTATATATAATAGCATGAAGGAGAAAAATCACAATCAATTAGGGCAAATTCTGGAAACTCTTCAAATAAGTCTAATGATTTTGATTAGCATTCTTTCAATGCTATGTATACCCATTGTCTCTATGATCACAGCTGTTGTTTAATCTCTGTTTTAGCACAAACACAGAGCATCTTACTTTGTACAGAATAAGTGTTCCATTATAATGATGATAATGTTAATGATTAAAGTCACATGGAAGATGTATGATGAGAGGAATGAAGAGAAACTTTTACAAATATAATAGGACCCCTTCTAAAGTTTTTAGAAAACTTCAGTATATTGGGCTTCCATGATAGCTCAGTTGGTAAAGAATCCACCTGCAATGCAGGAGACTCTGGTTTGATTCCTGAGTGGGGGAAGATCTGCTTGAGAAGGGATATGCTACCCACTCCAGTATTCTTGGGCTTCCCTTGCAGCTTAGCTGGTAAAGAATCTGCCTGCATTGTGGGAGACCTGGGTTGGATCCCTAGGTTGGGAAGATCCCCTAGAGAAGGGAAAGGCTACCCACTCCAGTAGTCTGGCCTGGAGAATTCCATGGACTGTAGAGTCCATGGGGTGCAAAGAGTCTGAGCGATTTTTCACTATCACCAATGTTAATGAAGCTGATAGTGATAATGACAGTATTGATAAAGTTGAAGTAAAAACTGTACATTGGTGTCATTTTATCAAGACTAGCAATATATATAATACTTACTAGCATAGAAATACTTTCAAGTAGTGAGTTTGGAGATGGAGTAGGTAAAGTGATTCTCTCTTCATTTAATATTTCCCATTCCCAGTGCAGAATTTCCAATAGTGCTAAATTCAGCTCTCTTTATTTTTTCCCTTTAATATCTGGTTGCCTTACATCTTGTAATAGGCGCCAAGATTTATCATATGGTCACTTTCACAGAAGTTTTCATTTTTGAGCTTTCTTCTACATATGTATTTGTGAAAATGAATCAACACATTTAAATCCTAATTGGCACCCTCACTTTTCACTAAAAATAAACTGTCCTCCTCTGAAATCCAAAAGTCAACACTCATTTTGTTCTCTGATGACACGTGAATATTTAGCCTTCCAATGCCTCCACACCTGAAAGAAGTCACAAGAAAGATTCTCTACCCAAATAAGACAGAATTTGAGTAAATAAGCAACAAGGCTGAGGTAAGGCTCCATCTACAGTTACTGAACACTTAAAACATGAATTGCAATATATGTAAATGTTTTTAGATGACAAAGTACAAGGACAGAGTCTTTCTCATGCTGTGTAATCTGTGCAGAAATAATGATGATATTAATTCTAGTTGTGTGAGCAGAGGTCACATTAAAGTCATATGGAAGATGTATGATGAGAGGAATGAAGAGAAACTTTTATAAATATAATAGGACCCCTTCGAAAGTAGTTTTAGAAAAACTTCAGTAAAAACTGGTACTGTTAATGATGACAAGACAAAAGAGAAGAAAGGGGGGGAAGGTATTCAAAAGAAAAAGAAAATTACGGACTACAGTTTTTTTTTTTTTTAAGTAGTGCAGAAAAGAGAAAGAAAAAAATTATGAGATGCAACAAAGAGCACAAAATAACACAGGTTTATCCTACGCTACTTTCTTTCAATTTTCTCTGAAAAGAAAAAAATGGTCCTGACAACAGAAAAGAGACGGGGTTATCTCAGATGGGAAACCATCAGGAAACCATGTGGAGTACAATGACATCAACTATGGAAGAAGATTGTTGCAAGTACAAAGGAGAAAATAATCTGACTTATTTGATAACAGAAAACTTGCCCCCACTTCCCAAAAAGATTAAAAAAATTTTTTTCATACTTAAATAGAAATAGATTCAGATTACAAAGAATTGAAAAGGACTCAAAGTGCTTTTTTTGTGAATGTCTGCATTTGTATTCATTTTCATGTCCTCATCCCCAGTCCCCAGCCTGAGCTCCCACCTTACAAAGAGTATCTGGCACAGAATGAACTGTCATTAAATGTCTGATGAAATGTTCATGAATTCAAAGTGCTGTTCTACAGAAGGGTACAAAAGTGTTCTTTATGTCCAATGATGTTTTATATGTTAGAAACTGCACAGAACTTAATGTTACATTTATGTACTTAATTTTCACACCTTTGATGGAAACCCTTCTCTATCTTGGAAGGTATCTTTAAACTATCCAAGACTGCAGTTTGGTATTCTTATACAAAAGGAGCAGCAGAGGAGAAAGCAGATAACTAGAAAACAAATTAATTCACCAGATCTTCCTTAGTGATAAATGGACTGACAGATGTCAATGCCAAATTACCCTTATATCCATAGACTCTTAAGTGTTGCTTCTCAGGAGATGTGCTACTGCTAACAAAAAATATATACAAATATTAAGGAACCTATTTAGATGTTTGTAATACAATGACTTTTGACCTGAAGTGAGTGATCTGTAGGTAGGGAATAAATACCATGGTTGGCAATTGCAGCAAAAGAACCTACCAATTCTAATATGATATGTTTCTTAAAAACCTAGAATATCAGAACACTTACTGATCAGACATGGAGGAAGATAATAGGGAGCTGTAAAAAATTTTTTTCTTCCTGAAACAGATGATAATTTTGAGAGGCTTGAGAAATGATAAAAAGTCATGAGCTACCTCTTCTCTTGATTTGTTATGCTTCTGCTGTCAGGTACCTCTTTTGACTACTTGGAAAAACTCGGAAATATGCAATATCCAGTCGTGTTTTAGTGTGTCAGAGCTAGGTTAAAGGAAATGTGTTTGTGTGTTTGTTCAGTCATGTCCAACTCTTTGCAACCCCATGGACTGTAACCCACCAAGATCCCTTGTCCATGGGATTCTCCAGGCGAGAATACTGGAGTGGGTTGCCATTTCCTTCTCCAGAGGATCTTCCTGACCTCAGGATTGAACCTGTGTCTCTTGCATCTCCTGCATTGCAGGCAGATTCTTTACCACTGCACCATCTGGGTTTATACAAAGGAAATGTAAGAGCTATAGAATTTAATCTTTAAATTTAGAAGAACAATGCATACAGAATATAAACAGGAAAATGTGAGGAAAAGCATGAAGGAGTAGATAACAATATAGAATCACCTATTTTAAAAAGTAAGAAGGAACAAAATCTAAATCAACAAAGATCCCAGACATAGGCCTTAGGGGCTCTTCAACCTATCTGACTTATAGAGAAGTCATCATTACCCACTGGAGAGATGATCTTGCTGTCCAAAAGAGCAGGGGAAACCTGAGGAAGGGAGATAGGGGAAATAATTTCTCTGAAAAAACAGATTGGAACTTAAAAAGGGGATTATTTCCACTGACTTGTGCTTCTCTGAAAGGAACTGAATCAGGACTTCCACTTCTGGTCCTACGTTGTGTCTTCTTGCCTATGACTTCTTAGGAAATTCTGCAGTCTGTTTCTATATCTACTATTCTACCGACCTGTACTAAAAATAAAAAAATATCTACTATAAAATGCTTTTGTGACATACTTGCAATAATAACCAAAGTATTGACCTTATCATAATGAAATCTGTATAACAATTTTGTTCTGCAAAGGATGTTCCTGGACCTAGTACTTTTAACTATTATCCTATAACACTGTGCAACTTAAATCTATATAATGTTTTTTTATTTTTCAAGGCTCTTCCATTTATATTGATTTCTTCTGTTCAGTTCAGTCACTCAGTCGTGTCCAACTCTTTGCAACCCCATGGACTGCAGCACGCCAGGCTTCCTTGTCTATCACCAACTCTTGGAGCTTGAATCAAACTCATGTCCATCGAGTTGGTGGTGCATTCCAACCATCTTATCCTCTGTTGTCCCCTTATCCGCCCACCTTCAATCTTTCCCAGCAGGAGGGTCTTTCCAATGAGTCAGTTCTTTGTATCAGGTGGCCAAAATATTGGAGCTTCAGCTTCAGCATCAGTCCTTCCAATGGACACCCAGGACTGATCTCCTTTAGGATGGACTGGTTGGATCTCCTTGCAGTCCAAGGGACTCTCAAGAGTCTTCTCCAACACCACAGTTCAAAAGCATCAATTCTTCAGTGCTCAGCTTTCTTTATAGTCCAACTCTCACATCTATACATGACTACTGGAAAAACCATAGCTTTGACTAGACAGACCTTTGTTGGCAAAGTGGGGATCTGTTCTGTGAGATAAGACATAACTTCTGGCTTTGAAGATGAAGAAAACAAAGTATCAAAAGGTCACACAGCTAAATCTAAGTGCAAAACATACTTCACAAGTCCCAGCTCATTGAGAAAAGAAGTTAAATTCTCTGTCCTATATTTACCCTACCCCATATTGAGGTGTACACATATTTCAACACATATTTAACCTAGTTTGTCATTAAATATTAGTGAGATATTTTAATTAATATCTTATTCCAAGAATAAGCTCCATAAGTCTCTTTTTGTTCATCATAACTCACACAAATCATGGTCCCCGGCACATTTGAGATATTCAATAGATTCTTATTGCAGGAATGGATGGATGATTTTCTTTTCATTAAATGGTACCTAATCTTTGTGCCTTCATTTAATTGTACTTCAACTATATCACTTGCAGCTCTCTGTTACACTTGGTTATCTCTGCATTTCCTTCTGCTAGATTGCAGATTCTTAATTATCTATGACCATCAAGACCTAGGAGAGATCTCTGTCCTGCTGTGGTAGCCAATAAGTGGTTGAGAAAATTTAATTTTTCTCCATGCAGTCTAGGAAGTTTGCTAGTATGATTTTTTAAGTGCCATGGTCATTTATTAGAGACAAGCCACCCATGCAGTAAGCCCTTGATGAATTTCAGGACTTACAACATTTTCCAAGTGAGTAAATAATTCTTTCTTGGTCCAGAGCCATGACACATATTATAGGAACCATGAATGGCTGCCTGACAATCCATGTAATATCACCTTTTTCTTTTAAAAGACAACCTTCTTAAGCCAGTATCAGAGAACAGGTAAAAACTGAACACTCAGACTGGCCATTTGAATTCTGATATTTCTTGCTAATATGTTAATATTGCCAGTAATTGCTCTCAGTTGGGGACCAAATTCCCTAAAACAGGTGGTAATTTTTTGTGGGTTCTGTTTCTTGTTTTTACATGAGCATCAAGCCCTTACTCTTGAATGTGAGGAATGCCAATGGTTAAAAAAATAATAATAATACTGACCTAACATTCTGTACAATTAGAAGCTGCACTTTGCCAAACTAGAAAACTAAACATTTCTAAAAGATTTCCTGCACATCTCACACCTAAAGGGAGAAGTGACATTTTCAGTTCTTGTGTCTCAATCAGGAATAAAGTTCTCCCAATTCAAGAAAGGAAACTAGCCATAATTCAGAGACATTTTAAAGGTCAGTAATATATGACATAGAGCTGAAGTCTGTGAAAAAAAGTCACTACTTTTAAACGATGAAACTATCCACTCAACCTTCAAAAACACTAATTAAAATGATATCTTCATAAAGAAAAAATGCTAAGTCAGATATTTCACAAAATAAGAGCCCAGTTTCAATGAAATTCAACTTCATACAACCAAGAGGTTCTTATTAATAAATGTCATTCAGATCCCTACCCAAATGATATCCACAGTGACACAGAGACAATTTATTGATCATAATAATTCAAATCTCTGAATCTCCTTACTCATAACCTTTATTTAAGGATTAATTTTTGTTTCACTTATATGCCTTTGTAAGGGACAGCTAAAGGTCATCCCAGGTGGCACAGTAGTAAAGAATCAGCCTGCCAATGCAGGAGATGCAGGGGACACGGGTGTGGATGATCCCTAGGTCAGAAAGATCCCCTGGAGTAGGAAATGGCAACCTACTCCAGTATTCTTGCCTGGAAAATTCCATGGACAGAAGGAGCCTGGCAGGCTACTACCTATGCGGGTTGCAAAGAGTCAGACGTGTGTGAGCACAGGAGAGAATGGGAGAGAGGTCAACCATTTCCTTAAGTTTCCTACAGAATTGCATTTATTTTCATACCTGAAAAATAGCTATCTGCCTGATCTATTTCTAGTTCTTAATCACTTGCTTTTGGTCTTTCTGTTTTTGCTCTTAGTAATCCCCAAAATAAGAAAAGTGTCTTAATTGTAAACTATGAAAGCCTGAGTTGAAAACCTGCCTGCAGAATTTTTGTAAATCATTTTAATTTTGTTTATTTCTCAACACATTTATTATCTCCAGTTTTGCCTTAATGATGCTTAAGATTTGGTTTTAATATAACATAAAAATTATAATTTATAAATACATCTAACATAAAAACAAACCCTTTCCAATCTGCTTTAGCCTCTAGAGAACACATCAGCTTGAACAAAAGACTCTGGGAACATAAGAATGGATGTCTGAGTTAGCTCTGGCCACTACAACAAGAGACCATAAGTTAAGTGTCTTATAAACAACAAAACTTTATTTCTTACAGTTATGGAGATGGGAAGTCCAAGATGAGGGTGCCAGCATGACTGAGTTCTGCAGAGAGGCCCCTCCTGGGTTGCACACTGTCAACTTCTTGTATCATCACACAGCAGAGAACAGAGAGAGAAAGCAAGCTCTCCTTTGACTCTTATAAGGGAACTAATCCCACTCATGATAGCTCTACCCTCATGACCTCATCAGCTCCTAAATATCTCCCAAAATCCCTACCTCCTAAAACATCATTTAGGGGGTAGGGTTTCAACACATGAATGTTGGGGGAACACAACATTCAGTCATAACATGAAATATTGCTATATCATGTAGAATGTCAAAGGGGAATAGAATATGCCACTTCAACATATGTCATTTGGCATAAGAACTATTTTGAGCTGAAGGCAATAGAGAAGCAGCAGATATAAGTAGAACTCTCTGCACTTCCCCCTTTTTCCTAAAACAAAGCATAAATTTCCATCTGTAACTGTGTTCCCCTCTCCACAAAGAGGAAAACAATTATTTGCAGAACAAACCACACTCAATAACCCTTATCTACTATACATTTTCTAGTCATCTTCCCATAATTTACTACCCCCGTAGTCCAAACTCCCTTTTCCTTTGTTAAAATGGTATATATGCCCTGAACCTAACTTTCTCTTTATGCTTTCTTTTTTTTATCTATGTGGGCTGCATACACATAAAATATTAATATCAATAAAGAAATATATTTCTTTCTCCCATTGATTTGTTTTTTGTCAGTTTAATTTGCAGACTCTCAAACTTTGATTCTAAGAGGGAAGAGAAGTTTTTCTGTCCCAGCAATGCTTTTGGCTGCAAGAAAGAGAAAAGTCACTAAAACAAAACTGGCTTCAATAAAGACATTTGTTATGTCATATAGAGAGTTAATAGATATAGCAGGGTAGGAATGGTTAGTTTGTTAATCTTGTCAGTCCATTATATCATGAACAACTCAGGTTCTTTCCATCTCTTCCCTACTGCCATCATCTGAATGTAGACATATGTCCTTAAGCTTGTCTTCTCCTGATAATGAGATGGTTGCAGTAGCTTCAAACATTGCATCCTTACACAACAATATTCCAAAGCCAGAATGAACAGAGGACATATTTTCTTCTTCACATCTCTAAATAGGAATGGCTAAAAGTGTCCCTAAAGCTGTCCAACTGATTTCCCTTTACATACCACTTGCCAAAATTCTGTCACATGCCCTGGCCAGAATGAATCACTTGGCAGGGTATGGAATTACCATAATTGGCTTGGACTAATCAAGCTTCACCCTTGGAGTTGGGGAGGAAGCCAAATTCTCTTGATACTCAACACCCCTGGGCAAAACATGAACAAAATCAGTGAATGCTTGCATGTAGGCCCCCACCTGACACTATCTGTCATGGTTTCTAACGCTATCTCTTTGTTCTGCTCATTCACTTCTTTTTCTTTTACTTTTACTGTATGCTTAAGATGCCTTACTTGTTTTATTTTTCACAACCCCAAGTTTGTAGCACCAATTTAAAGAGATTCCACTAGACCACTTTGTGGCATGTCTTATAAATAGGCTAACATTCAGTTCACTTACAGACACATTAAGAAATGCAATTGTCCATTAACCTTCCTAATCTTTGAAGATCACCAATATAATTCACTAAAGATACCTAGGCGGCAGGAAGTAACAACATCATTCAGCAGGTTCTATTACTTTAGTTCTTCGGACTCAAAGATCATGATGTTTGTGGAAACACAAATTCCTCAAGACCAAGACTGTCATATCCCACAGTGTTATATTATGGGCAGTTAATATTTATTAGCTAAATTAATAAGTTAGAATTATTCTTTTTGTGACTCTCTTCTAAAGTCTGACTAGATGAAGATTGCCTTTTAGAAGTTCATTAAACTTACCCTATCTATTTATGGTCTGATTCTCCTTCACCCCAGAGAATTTAGGTTCACCCTGCAAAAATGACCACTTGCTATACATTAGACTACACCATCCTACTTCACTTCACATATTTGTGTTATTACTTGACATAAATGTATATTTAGGGATTATAATGACAGCATGATTTCTTCTCACATTATAGGGTTCAGAGGACTCAACAGAATGCTCGAATATGTGCTGGTGGGCAAGGCCTTTCAGCGGCTAGCCTTTGGCACAGTCCGGGGTCATGTCATGCCTTCTGACAACTCCGCCAATATTCTACCATTCAGTTTTCCATTTCTTGAGCATGCTCATCTTTATACCTCTTTAGTGCAACTGCCTGTAAAGTTTCCTATGACAGAAAAATATCCTTTCTCAATTGGTCAACCTTTGAGACATCTTGAGATTCACTCTTCGGGCATAGCTTGACAGATAACCTCAAGTAGAATTAGACATCCTTTTACTAAGCTCCTTTAATCATGTTTTGCTATAATTTTGTTATGGTTTGTTTGAACTTTTAACATGCTTGTTTCCCTATTTAGGTGGCAAATTTATTGAAGACAAATTCTCTATTTTATTCATTTTTTAAAAACTCCATTACCTTTTGCAGTACCTTGAACATAGAAAGTACTTATTAAATACTCGTTAAATTAAAATTTTGAATTTCACATAAATCTAAAACAACCAAAGAAATTTTCTGCTATCATTATAATGCCGAGGTCCTGTGTGAATTGTATAACTTACTGTCAGTCTTTTCTTAGACTATAAGTAGTCAGCCTCACTGACAGAAATACTCTCGAAGGAAATACATTCTCAGGCTTAAATCTCACTATTACAAACAGGAATGTAAACTGCCATATGTTGAAGATTTTTTGTTTTATACTATGTTTAATACCCAGTCAATTCAATGCTTCTCTCCAGCTATCCAAAGTACTTCAGATTTTTCCAATTCTTTTTCCTTCTTTCTTTTTTTTTCTTTTCTTTTTCCATTTCTGTCAGCTCATTGTAGAACTTTCAGCTAAAGTATAAGATGGTTCTGAAATGTTTAATTTAAATATTCTTCAGTTACCTTATTCCTTAGTTCAAATAGAATAGTAATGACATGTAATATTGTCTCTTTCAAATTCCAAGGAGCAAATTTCTTGTGTACTATTTTAGCACAAAAACTTAGAAATACTTCCACTGATTTGTAACGTTTCCCCTTTCACAACTAGCACTTTTTGGTGCCATAACTGTCCCATTCACTTAGGATTTCTGTATCATCCCCTAAAATGTAAACATCTCAGCAGCGGTAACGATGCTTTTTTCACTGATGTGTTTCAAATTTCTGGAACAGTGCTGGTTCATACCACAGGCACTCAGTCATTTCTGCGGGGGTGAATGAATGTATTTATAGCTCCTATATCCATGCACATACGGCTTAAAAGACCTTTCCAGGTCTGTTTTTATTTTCTCTCATCCTGATTTCTTCTTGTTCTTATTCCTATTAAATTTTACATAAATTAATATATGCAAGAAAACTAAAACCAACTTCATCTGTTTTCACTTCCCAGTCTGTTTTATACACCACAATCACCTTTAACTTACAGAAGTATTTGAAGATCCCATTCTACCAATAATATCTTAGTTGGAATCAAAAGACTTCTATAATTTGGCTTAACTTAATTCAGCTCTAATTCAATGTGGCTGCCTACTCATCATTTCTGAATAAATTTACTTTACATTTTCCTGCCTTGTATCATCTCTTGTACTGTTGATCTCTCATAGAATGCTCTCCTTTTATACATATGTGTCTCCACCCACAGACATCTTACACAACTGTTAGGTGCTAAGTTTATCTTACTTCCTCCAAAACATCACCCCTGATTATTCCAACAAGTCCCCAACAATGAAAGTAATTATGGTTTCAGAAGTTTGAGGAGAAACTAATAGAATGTACAAATACTTTCTTCAGAGAACTATGAATATATACTTCCACACATGTATATGAATATTTACATCCTCTCCTAAGGAATCAAAAATGCTTTTGGTGGTCCTGTGCCACTCACAAGCTAGCTTATATCTTTAGGTATCAATATTTTTCTCTCCAACCAAGTTATAAAAACCTGAAGAGAATGTGTGTGTGTGTGTGTGTGTTCAGTCCCTCAGTCATGTCCAACTCTCCGTGACCCAATGCACTACAAACCAATAGGCTCTTCTGTTCATGGAATTTTATAGGCAAAAATTACTGGAGCCTGTTGCCATTTATTTTACTCTAGGGGATCTTCCCAACCCAGGGATCAAACCCATATCTCCAGTGTATCCTGAATTGGCAGGCAGATTCTTTACCACTGAGCTACATGGGAAGTTCCTTGAAAACTATAAACAATGTTATAAATGTGTATTTGCTGTTGTTGTTCAATCAATAAGTCGTGTGATCTCTGTGATCTCATGCACTACAGTAAGCCAGGGTACCCTGTCCTTCACTATCTCCAAGAGTTTGCTCAGATTCATGTCCATTGAGTTGGTAATGCTATCTAACCATCTCATCCTCTACCACTCCTTCTCCTTTTACCTTCAGTCATCCCAGCATCCCCACTTTTCAGATGAGTCAGACCTTCATATCAAGTAGACAAAGTATTGGAGCTTCAACTTCAGCATCAGTCCTTCCAATGAATATTCAGGATTGGATTCCTTTAGGGTTGACAGGTTTGATCTCCTTGTTGTCCAAGGGACTCTCAAGAGTCTACTCCAATACCACAATTCAAAACATCAATTTTTTGGTGCTGAGTCTTCTTTATGGTCCAACTCTCACATCCATACATGATGACTAGAAAAACCATAGCTTTGACTGAATGGACCTTTGTCAGCTAACTAATGTCTCTGCTTTTTAATCCCCTGTCTAGGTTCACCACAGCTTTCCCTCCAAGGAGCAAGCATCTTTTAATTTCCTGACTGCAGTCACCATCCATAGTGATTTTGGAGCCCAAGAAAAGAAAATATGCCACTGCTTCCATTTTTCTCCTTCTATTTGCCATGAAATGATGGGACCGGATGTGGTGATCTTAGCTTTTTGAATGTTGAGTTTAAGCCAGCTTTTTCACTCTCTTTCTCCCTCATCAAGAGACTCTAGTTTCTCTTTAGTTTCTGTCACCAGAGTGCTGTCATCTGCACATCTGAGGTTACTGATATTTCTCCTGGAAATCTTAATTCCAACTGGTAATTCACGAAGCCTGGCATTTTGCATGATTTACTCTGCAGAAGATAAATAAGTAGAGTGACATATACAGCCTTGACGTGCTCCTTTCTCAATTCTGAACCAGTCCATTGTTACATATTCGGTTCTAACTGTTGCTTCTCAACCCACACACAGGTTTCTCAGGAGCCAGGTGAGATGGTATGGCATTCCCATCCCTTTAAAAATTTTCCACAGTTTGCTGTAATCCACACAGTCAAAGGCTTTAGCATAGTCAATGAAACAGTAGATGTTTTTCTGGAATCCCCTTGCTTTCTCTGTGATCCATGAATGTTGGCAATTTGATCTCTGCCTTTTCAAAACCCAGCTTGTACATCTACAAGTTCTCAGTTCATGTACTGTTGAAGCCTAGCTTGAAGGATTTTGAGCATAATCTTGCTAGGATGTGAAATGAGCACATGTGTATACTAGTTTGAACATTCTTCAGCATAGCCCTACTTTGAGACTGGAATAAAAACTGACCTTTTCCAGTCCTGTGGCCACTGCTGAGTTTTCCAAATTTGCTAACATATTGAGTGTAGCACTTTAACCACATCATCTTTCAGAATTTGAAATAGCTCAGCTGGAATTCCATCACCTCCACTAGCTTAGTTTGTAGTAATGCTTCCTAAGGCCCACTTGACTTCACACTCCAAGATGTCTGGCTCTAGATGAGTGATCACACCATCCTGGTTATTCGGGTCATTGAGACCATTTTTGTACAGTTCTTCTGTGTATTCTCGCCACTTAATCTAAATCTCTTCTGCTTCTGTTAGGTCCTTATCGGTTTTGTCCTTTATCATGCCCATCTTTGCATGAAACGTTCTCTTCATATCTCCAATTTTCTTGTAGAGATCTCTAGTCTTCCCCATTCTATTTTTTTCCTCTGTTTCATCACACCATTCATTAAAGAAAGCCTTCTTATCTCTCCTTGCTCTTCTCTGTAACTCTGCTTTCAGTTGGGTATGTCTTTCCCTTTCTCCTTTGCCTTTTGCTTAACTATTTGTAAAGCCTCCTCAGACAACCACTTTTCCTTCTTGCATTTCTTTTTCTTTGGGATGGTTCTGCTCACTGCCTCCTATACAATGTTATAAATCTTCATCCATTGTTCTTTAGGCACTCTATCTGCCAGATGTAATCTCCTGAATCTATTTATCACCACCACTGTATAATCATAAGGGATTTGATTTAGGTCATACCTGAATGGTCTAGTGGTTTTCCCTAGTTTCTTCAATTTAAGCCTGAATTTTGCACTAAGGGGTTCATGATTTGAGCCACAGTCAGCTCTAGGTCTTGTTTTTGCTTACTGTATAGAGCTTCTCCATATTTGGCTACAAAGAATATAATCAATCTGATTTCAGTAATGACCATCTGGTCATGTCCATGTGTAGAATCGTCTCTTGTATTGCTGGAAGAAGGTATTTGCTATGACCAATGTGTTCTCCTGACAGAACTCTGTTAGCCTTTGCCCTGCTTTGTTTTGTACTCCAAGGCTAAATTTGCCTTTTACTCTAGGTATCTCTTGACATCCTACTTTTACATTCCAATCCCTTGTGATGAAAAGGACTTTTTTTTTTTTTTTTTTGGTGTTAGTTCTAGGAAGTCTTATAGGTCCTCACAGAAACGGTTAACTTCAGCCTCTTCAGCATCCATGGTTGGGGCACAGACTTGGATTACTGAGATATTGAATGGTTTGCCTTGGAAACAAACCAAAATCATTCTGTCATTTTTGAGACTGCACTCAAGTACTGCATTTCAGACTCTTGTTGACTATAAGGGCTACTCCAACTCTTTTAAGGGATTTTTGATCACAGTAGTAGATATAACGGTCATCTGAATTAAATTCTCCTATTCCTGTCCACTTTAGTCCACTGATTTCTAAGATGTCGATGTTCACTCTTGCCATCTCCTGCTTGAATATGTAGTGTTTACCTTGATTCACAGATATAACACTCCAATTTCCTATACAATACTTTTACCACTTTCAAAAGACTAAGATCATGGCATTTGATCCCATCATGTCATGGCAAATAGATCGGGGAAAAATGGAAACAGTGACAGACTATTTGCTTGGGCTACAAAATCATGGCTGTGACTGTAGACATGAAATTAAAAGACGATTGCTTCTTGGAAGGAAAGCTATGACAAACCTAGAGAGCATATTAAAAAGCAGAGACATCACTTTGCCAACAAAAGTCCAACTAGTCAAAGTTATGGGCTTTTCCAGTAATCATGTATAGATGTGAAAACTGTACCATAAAGAAGGCTGAGAGCTGAAAAATTGATGCTTTTGAACTGTTGTACTGGAGAAGACTCTTGAAACTCCCTTGGAGAGCAAGGAGATAAAACCAGTCAATTCTAAAGGAAATCAACCCTGAATATTCATTGGAAGGACTGATGCTGAAACTGAAGCTCCAATACTTTGGCTCCCTGATGCGAAGAGCCAACTCACTGGAAAAGACCTTGATGCTGGGAAAGATTGAAGGCAGAAGGAGAAGGGGGCAAGATGGTTGGACAGTATCACCAACTCAACAGACATGTGTTTGAGTGAACTCTGGGAGATAGTGAAGGACCAGGAAGCATACCAGCATACCAGGAATGGTATACTGCCATTCATGGGGTTGCAAAGAGTCAGACATGACTGAATGTCTGAACAACAATGCAATATTGTTTTCTATAGCATCTGACTTTACTTTCATCACCAGACGTATCTACAACTAAGCATCATTTCCACTTTGGCCCAGTGGCTTCATTCTTTCTGGAGCTACTGAATAACTGCCTCTGTCCCTCCCCAGCAGCATCTGGACACCTTCTGACCAGGGGCTCATCTTCCCAGTGTCATATCTTTTTGCCTTTTCATACTGTTCATGGGGTTCTTGAGGCAAGAATACTGGATTGGTTTGCCATTCCCTCCTCCAGCAGACCATATTTTTGTCAGAACTCTTCACTATGACCCGTCTGTCTTAAGTGGCCCTGCATGGCATGGCTCATAGCTTCATTGAGTTATGTGAGCCCCTTCACCATGACAAGACTGTGGTCCATGAATGGGTAAATGCATATATATTCTTATATAAGTTCCACAGTGTCTTGCTGCTGCTGCTGCTAAGTGGCTTCAGTCATGTCTGACTCTGTGCGAACCCAGAGACAACAGCCCACCAGGCTCCCCCTTCCCTGGGATTCTCCAGGCAAGAACACTGGAGTGGTTTGCCATTTCCCTCTCCAATGCATGAAAGTGGAAAGTGAAAGTGAAGCCGCTCAGCCACGCCCGACCCTCAGCGACCCCATGGACCGCAGCCTTCCAGGCTCCTCTGTCCATGGGATTTTCCAGGCAAGAGTACTGGAGTGGGGTGCCATTGCCTTCTCCGTCCACAGTGTCTTAATTAGAGCTAAAATTTTTTTTAATTTAAAAATCTCTGTTTTATTGAAGTCCATTTTATAAACAATTGTAATAAAAATTAATGACAACTAAGATTGTATAAATTTTCTACTCATGTTGCCTATTGCAAAATTGTTTATGCATGTACTCATAACTAGAGTTTTAAAAAAAAATCTCCAAAATTATTTAATAACATTCCAATTTGAGAAATTCCAAAAACCTAAATATAATTTTCATCACACTTTGATAATGTAAGAAGAAAAAAAAAGCAATTTTCCAGAGAATTTTGTGCCTTTGTTGCCCCATACATTCACTTTGCCCTACACTTTCTACTCCAAAATCAACCATCATATATATATTTCATAATGTATTTTATAACTATAATATACTGTGAAAACAATTGGATACCTCCCTTAAGTCAAAATTGCATTCAAATGTTTAAGTGCCAAAGTGCAAAAATGTGATAGAGGCCAGAGAAGAGACTCAGATGGAGAGAAAGTATCTCCAGGAAGGAGAAAAATAATTACATGCCTTTAAAAGTTTCATAGAAACATGCAGAGAAAATATATTTTCAAATCTCTAAATGGAGTTATTTTATGTTATGAAATACTCTTCTCTAGAAGAAACTAAAATCCCTTCTCTATTATAACTTGTTTCTACAATCTTATCTCTATTAAAAACATGAAATACTGTAGCTTTTTAATATACAGCATTCAATTTACAGAGAATTTTTACAATCAAAGATAAAGCCAATTTCAAAGGAATAGGTAACCATGTTAGGATTCTTCTGCAAGAATGTACTTGTTTCACTCAGTTCTCCAGAGGAAATAAACACATTTCGAATATACAAAGTACCATTCATCATTTTGTTAAAAGTATAAATAATCCACCAGGGGGAAATGTGGAGGGAAAACACCCAAGAGCAATATATGACTCTGGAATGCAAAATTAGCTTGGACAAATTATTAGAAAACATACTGTAAAGAATAATCCTTTGCTCTCCACAGGCTGAACAAAGTGACACAGAGAGAAATTCACGTTTTTTTTTTATCCAATAAAACACTCCCTCTAGAATAAGTGAAAATATGAGTCAACCTTTCAATAGTACAGGTAATCATGCCTAATTCTCATTGTTCTCCAGCTTCTGCAAATATCTTCACATTTTTAGGACTCTCTAAATGGGTATCATATGCATTCAAAGATGGAACAAGACTTTCAAATGTCAGAAAGTCCCAGGTGCTACCCAGAAAAACAAAAACAAAAAACATGCAAATCACAAAAACCAGCTATTCATTAATGCACAAGACTGGTATAATAAACAGCCTCTTAACCAGCTCTAAAATCCTTTCAGCCTTTGTGTTTGGCCTGTTTGTTCAGTCTGCAGACCCATGTAGACTGTGTGGTATGATATTTTTATCAGAAGCCCTGAAGTTTCTAAACCTGAAGACAAAATTAAGTCCCACGGAAAGAGAATTTTGATCCAAATTTTGCTAACTCAGGAGTGGATTTGGGAGTCTCAACAGCTCTTGTCTCTTCAAGTAAGAATTTGAAATCTTAGATTGTCTTTAATACTTACATGATTAAGCTCACAATACATCCAGGCTAACTTGGCATGTCTGGGCAAGAAATGGATTGTTCTTGTAAATAATCCAAAACAAGATTGTTCCATCTTTTAAACAATCCAAATGGATTGTTCTTGTAAACAGATAGATCACACTTCTAGTTCGAACCCCAATTACTTCGTATTTGCCTTTTTTCCCCTATAATGGTAGTACTTATAACTTGTTATGAGCTACTCATGCACACAGCCTTTATTAGATTTAATACATTTCTTTTAATTTCATAAAATAACATAATAAAATGTAGTTTAACAACTACTTACTTTGGCCAGTTATTATCTTAATACAAGTATCATTTCAATTAATCCTCATTACAGTTCTATGAGGTGTGTACTACTGTTTTCATCATTTTAAAGATAAAGTACAAAGAAGTTAAATAATTTGCCCAAAGCCACATAATTTGTAAGTAATGAAGCTAAAATTTGAATCCAGGCAGCCTGACTTCAAAGTGCATGTTCTTAATCACTATGGTCTCTGAAATATTCTCCTTATACAAACATTTTTATTCTACACTTGCCATATTCCTTCCTTGAGAAAAAAGGAGAAAAAACAAACAAACAAAAAAAAACAGCTAGCCAATCAGTTTAAATGAATTCTCTTGACAAGGGCCCACTCTTTTCAGCCATCTCCACCATGGTACAATGCTAACCAATGAAAACAAGGGATTTGCTTTCTCTTATAGTGAATGTTTTCCTTGACAGCACAAGCCACTTACTTGTGCCATCTTCCTCCTTCAGTCCTTGCTTTTTCTGCACCATGCACCTTTCCCTCATCAGGTTCTGCTAAAAGACCATGTGAAGCTGTAATTTGTTTGCAGTTACCTTACCTGATTCTTCATCTAACAGAACCTCCCCCTGCTAGGCAGAACATGACCTCATGGCTACTAGAGGACAGTGGCTATAGGTTTCTTCTACATAACTGGACTTTGAACTTGATCCTAAAGAGCCAATTTTTCCCTGATATAGTCACTGCTCACTCATGATATCATCCCTTCAAAAAGTATGGCTCTTTTCTCCTTCAAATATTGCTTGAGACTAATCATAACAGTATTTTTAACCTAGACAGCATATTAAAAATCAGAGATATTAAATACTTTGCCAACAAAGGTCCATTTAGTCAAAGCTATGGGTTTTCCAGTAGTCATGTATGGATGTGAGAATTGGACTATAAAGAAAGCTAAGCACTGAAGACTTGATGCTTTTGAACTGTGGTGTTGGAGAAGACTCTTGAGAGTCCCTTGGACAATGAGGAGATCCAACCTGTCCATCCTAAAGGAAATCAGTCCTCAATATTCACTGGAAGGACTGATGCTGAAGCTGAAACTCTAATACTTTGACCACGTGATGCGAAGAACTGACTCATTTGAAAAGACCTTGATGCTGGGAAAGATTGAAGGTGGGAGGAGAGGGGACCACAGAGGATGAGATGGTTGGATGGCATCACCAACTCAATGGACATGAATTTGAGTAAACTCCAGGAGTTGGTAATGGACAGGAAGGCCTGGTGTGCTGCAGTCCATGGGGTCGCAAATAGTTGGACACAACTGAGCAACTGAACTGAATTGAACTTTTAATCTAAGAAATATCTGCATTTGTTTTTATGGCAACATTTTTGTCATTACACTAACACATTCTATACTCACTCAGTGAGCTCTCCATATACATTTGTGGAAGGAAAAGAAGTTAGGAGGAAGAAGTAATAATGGAAGTGGGAGTAGGCTGAGGGCAAGAAATGGCAAATAACATGAATTACTTATTTAAGGTATTGTTTCACTAAGTTGCTTCAGTAGTGTCTGACTCTCTGAAACCACATGGACTGTAGTCTACCAAGCTCCTCTGTCCGTGGGAATCTTCAGACAAGAATACTGGAGTGGGCTGCCATGCCCTCCTCTAGAGGATATTCCAAACCCAGGGCCTGAACCCACATCTCTCATGTCTCCTTCATTGGCAGGTGGGCTCTTTAACCACTAGCACCACCTGGGAAGCCCTAGGGTGGTTATTCAGTCACTCAGTCGTGTCCAGCTCTTTGCGACCCCATGGCCTGCAGCACATCAGGCTTCCCTGTCCATCACCATCTCCCAGAGCTTGCTCAAACTCATGTCCATTGAGTCGGTGATGCCATGCAAACATCTTATCCTCTGTGGTCCCCTTCTCCTCCCGCCTTCAATCTTTCCCAGCATCAGGGTCTTTTCTAGTGAATCAGCCAGCTCTTCACATCAGATAGCCAAAGTATTGGAGCTTCAGCTTCAGCATCAGTCCTTCCAATAAATATTTAGGATTGATTTCCTTCAGGATTGACTGGTCTGATCTTGCAGTCCAAAGGATTCTCAATAGTCTTCTTCAACACCACAATTCAAAAGCATCATTTCTTTGGTACTCAGCCTTATTTATGGTCCAGCTCTCATAATTTTAAAGCAAATTTCTTGTGCCTTTACATTTTGTAATCTAAACTTTAACTTCCAAAAGACAATTATAACAATTAACTATTTAATTATATCTAGGGCATAGCAGACCAAAATAATATAAACTAGGATAATATATATACCAGCAGCCCCACCCATAAGACTTTATCTAATAACCTTGGATTTCATTTTTAAAGCCCAATCTTTTAAGTAAGGATTTATTTTTTATCATTCCTAAAAATGTTATTCCAGGGGGAAAATGAGACGCAAAAAGATAAATGTTAGCAATTAAAGTAGAATCTTCTATCTTATGCTAGATGGTACATTTATAAAGCCACAAACAAAAATATGAATCATCTTTATGACAATTGTTAGAAGAATCATTAGTACTAGTCTTGCACTAAGTAAGGAAATAAATTGCTTTGCTCAAAATTTAATCTATTTCTTTACATATTTGCTAAAGTGAACAACACTTTATATGCTAGAAGGGCAGCTAAGGACACTAAACTTCAAGCAAACAATTAGTATGCTTTACTATTATAAAACATCTAATTGTTGATAGTATAATTAGACTAGATAAAATATAGAGGCTTGTTTTGATTGACCTGACTTGTGAAATGAAGTCAAAGCCATGAAATAATACTTGATATGGACAAATAATCACAGGCACATGAATCCCATTTCATAACCCATTACAGTAGGGATTTTGAACAGCATAAAAAAGAGAGTAGAATTTTTTTTTAATATATATAGCAATAACAATAATCATTTTCACAGCAAGAGTTCCTACTTTTTAAAACCCATGACATCTTATCAACTATCAACTATACAAGAATTATCTTCTGTTATGTTCCTTATTCACATACTTTCTACTTCTCTCATTAGCCAGAACCCTATTAGACATTTACCTAACAATTTACATTATATCTGCGTTTGAAGGAGAGTCAAGTAAAGGAGACAAAAGACAGATCAGTACCTTGTACTCTTGGATAACTGCAAAATATTGATAAAGGAAACAGATACTATTGTTTAAAAAAATAGTTTTGAGGGCTACCATGGAGTTAATTTGTCAGCCTGATGGACCTCTCCAGCAACATGTATCACTATCATTTCTGCATAATTGGCTCCACTGCATCTGTTCCTGTTTGGTATAATACTACCTCCACAAGTGTCACTTTTTAATTTTTTTTTTTTTTTACCAAAACCTACCCATTAATGTCAATCCTGTGCTTTAAAATGGTGCTCTCCATGCTTATAGAATAATTCTTTATCAATCCAACAATATTCTTAATAATTTGACCTTAGAGAGGTTCTAGTCCTTTATCCTTCTTCTCCATCTTGTTCTGTTACCCAACTCGATGAGCCTCAATCACTCAGCCTTCTCTTAATTCACTATAGTCTTTCACACCATTTTCATATCTCACAAAGTCTTATGCATTTGTCAGTGCCCACTATAAATGTTATCTCCTCTGTGAATTCATTACCTACTATTGAAGGAAGAGGAGGTTGCTTTCTCCTCTATTTTCCAAACAGATATTTATTCATAATTATTATATCACGTGTGAAGTTAGGCCATGAATATTTGCTTACATGAGAGGTATTATGGTATACCGACAACAGTTTGGCATCTAGAGTCAGCCTGTTATCTCACTGGGTTTTTATATTAGACTATGTAGTTAAGTATTCAGTCCTTCACATGTGTTTTGTTAAATGAACAAGTAATAAAAAACTTTCACTTCTCTTTATATGAAGTGATAACCTATGGATATCCTTCAAATATATAAAATAATTTATTTTTAAATGAAGTGAAAAAAAAGCACAAGAGTAATTATATGCCTTGGTTTTTTTACATGTTCAATGTTAATATCTATAAAGAAGGGCTTTCAAATTCCATATATTGACAGTAATGTCACAGAATTTAAAAGTATAACATGTCATCTCTAATGACTTTTTAAAAGTTTAAGGGTTAATAATGAGTCTTTCATTGACAATCTGAAGTCTCTTTTTAAATATACTTTTGCTTAGATTTTACATTTTGAATTTTGAATTCAGTCTTTTTTCAAAATCTATGATTTTGAATAAAAGGCAAGAAAAGCTATAAAACTAATAAAAAATGTGATTAGTATAAGAAATACTTGTTATTCCAGGGAAAAATTCCACAAGTGGCACTTTAAATTGAGTAATAAAAGGAGTACTAAGATAAGAAAAGACTAGGGTAAGCAGATGCAAAATACGCCATGTCCCTGAAAAAAGTGGACTGAAGTGTTCCAGAAAAACTACTACTAATTTAAATATTCAATATTTTTGGTTTCACAGATCCAGACGGAAATATAATCTTTACACAAATTCTTTTAATATGTCTTTCCTGAACAATTTAGAAGTTTCTACTGTAGAGAACTGGGGGTGGGCAAATCTAACTTGTATGTGCAGGATAAATACATACTTTTCCCATAAATTATATTTGGATGGGGTTACATAATTAAAGCAACATCACTTGAAATAAATAGCAGAAAGCAGATTCTGTGTTTTGCAATAATTTTACAGTGACTGAAAAGCTATGAAGATTGGATCATAATCACTGAGACCTTGGGTAGAGCAGATGGATCATTATCTAAGCACACAGGCTGGAACAGTAGAGCTCAAGCATCTTTCGGTCCATGGAGCTTTACAGGCCTTGTTAAGTAGGCAAATTTTCTATATTATTCACAATAAAATGTCCTCACAAACAGCATTATAGAAAAGGACAAAATAGATGTGCACTTATATGTATATATTCTCTACATACAACATTGCAAATTTATTCCTTGCAAATCATTTAGAGAAAAACTATATTATAATTCCAGATGGCTGCTTAATTTTATCATGAAATTTATTTCAAAATATTCAAACATTTTACCACTGATATACTATATTGGCAAAGATATATGTGATTGATTAAAATTGATGTTTATAACAGGTGGTCAAATTACACAAATCTGCTTTGCTGTGAAGCTGTATTAAAAACACCGCTCATAAAACTAATCTGCCATTTTAAGGAAACAGTTCAAGCCAATCCAGTAGCTGTTGCTTTTTTAAAAAAAAAAAAAAATTGACCATGCACTACCAATATGCTAATACCCATCTGGGACATAATCCATTAAAATAATCCAAAGATGCCAAATGAAATGATGACTAGACTCTCTCATGTGATGACTGAAAATAAGCTGAAAATATTCTGAAAGCTCTATTTTTCTCACTTATTTTATGTTGTTTTATATTATGTTGGAAATTTGTGAGCAAAATGTCATGCTGGGACACAGAAATATCTAAATTCTCTTGTATTAGGTTCTTGAGTAAGACAGGTGAATGTTTCCCAATACAGCATCTGCCTACTCTATAGAACCCTACAGTATTTACAAAGATGATACCTAGGGGATAACTAAATTATGCAGATGATAATGACTGGAAAACAAATCACTCACGTTGACCGTCTCATGTTTGGTAACAGTGTTGATGAGAAAAATGTAGTGGCAGGACTGGATAAGCAAGGTATGTCATCTACAGGTGGTTAGTAATATGCTGACATCAGCTGTGCCACGAGCACAACCAAGTGGATCATTTTGTTAGAAGTCATTACTAAAGATAAAATAAAAATAAATCAAAAGAAACTAAATAAAATAAATTGGTTTATATTTTAAGAATTATAGATCTGACTTCAAGGAATACTTAAAAAATCTGGATTCCTATCAGAAACTCAGATTGTTGGGGATAGAAGAAATGGGTGACCTATTTTTGAAATTAATTTTAGTTTAAATAAATTGAATTTTTAAAAAAGAAAAAAACTCTAATGACGTAATTTTTAAGTTTTCAAAATTTCATCTCATGGGATTTTTAAAAATCTAGTTAATACATGTGTATGCATAGCATTTATATATATAGCTATATATATTATTTTGGTGTATACATTTGCATGTATATTCTTAGATGGAATTTTGGGTTTAATCACTCTAGCAAAAGTTAATATTGTCACAACATTTGCTGGTATAATTTGAAGTCTTTAATGTTACAGAAAAATAAAATTGCTGTTAGGCTTTGGGAAAGATGGATTGGTTACAGTTCATAGGATACCGAACTACCAAGTTTATTTCCAAATACAAGATGTTTTGAAATTTCTTTATCATTTATTTGACTAACTCCTTCCACTGCCTGGGCTTCCCTGATAGCTCAGTTGGTAAAGAATCCACCCGCAATGCAGGAGACCCCTATTCAATTCCTGGGTCGAGAAGATCCGCTGGAGAAGGGATAGGCTACCCACTCCAGTATTCTTGGGCTTCCCTTGTGGCTCAGCTGGTAAAGAATCTGCCTACAGTGTGGGAGATCTGGGTTGGATCCCTGGGTTGGAAAGATCCCCTGGAGAACGGAAAGGCTACCCATTCCAATATTCTGGCCTGGAGAAGTCCATGGAGTATATAGTCCATAGGGTTGCAAAGAGTTTCACATGACTGAGCAACTTTCACTTTCACTTTTCCACTGCCTGTGGGCAACTTCACATAAACTTAAATATGTACAATATTGAGTAGGATTTTCTCTTTAAGGCTAAAAAGTTGTTTTAGTTCTCATCCAAGAACTTGCAACTTTGCTATATCAAAAGAACTCTAGCATTTCTGATCACAGAGTGGGAAACAATTTACACTCATGATATCTTCTTGGGACCTACAGCATGAAGATTCAAATCTTCTATTAGGTATTCAAGATTCTTTTTCATTCAGTCATTCAACATTCATTGCACAAAACTGTGTCTGTTACTATGCAAGACTATCTACAATATATCCAATTTTAATGACTCCTACTTTATTTTACACCAGATTCATAAACACACACAAACACAGCACTCAACTGGACTGACTTGTCTACTCCCTCAAATACACTCTGCTCCTTCCCATTGTTTGTTGTTTTCCACACAGCATTTCAGGCAAGGATGACACTAAGCTAAAACACTCAGAATTCCTATCTTCAAGAAAACCACAAGTTTCTAAGGGTAGAGATTTTCTTTGTTAAACTCTTAAAATCACTCTCTCCATAGTTCTCATTATTTCTCAATTATTACTTATTGGAAGAAGAAATACTTACAATATATAAGATGATAAGCTAATTTAATATGATGCATGGATATATTTAAATGAGCTCTTCTACATTATAGACCATGGTACTACTACATAAAAATATTTTGAGGGTTTATATAGCATAATACCCCTTTTGTTAAACTGATAAGAAAAGACACTATACTTGATTTTAGCCAAAAGACCAAAAAGCAATAAATAACGCCTAAATAGCAGTTGAAGTAACTGTTCTGAAAATTGCAAAATCCATAGGTTTTCACTGTCCGTGTTCATGAGATTATTTTTCATTGAAAAGAGTAAAATAGTCTTCAATGCACATTTTAAAAATTCTAAATTTGCTTAATGCCATGAGTAACTGTATAATCCAGCATCTCTAGTTTTAGGCCAAATCATTTCTCTGTGCTTCTAAAAGTCAAATCTCTCTGCTATCCCAGCATGATGAGTAACATCTACTAGTTTGGAAAGGGCAAAACTGCATACATAATAGTAGGCTCTGTTAAACATTCAGTATTCCCTTTGGCAAATAACCAACAGATCAGTTTATCTGGCTACAGAATATCAGATTCTGAAACACAGCAGTACATTGGAATGGCCATTACTTTTCCAAAGCAAGTCACTTCTCTTCTCTTAGCCCATCTGTACAGAGCACCCACTGGCCAGTACTCCTGAACCATATCTTAATCTGCTTACTGGTGCCCATTTCTGAGCCTCAGAAGGCAAGGAGAGAGTGTCAACAGAGATCTGTATCCCTTAAAGTCAAAATTAGAAGAGATTAAGCAGAGTTTAAGAATAAAACCCTTTAAAAGACATATTTCTTTACCCTTTTTCTTTTGTTAAAAGAGGAATCCATGTAAGTTATGAATGAGGCAAGAGGGAAGAGGAAAGGAAAAGGATGCCTTCACCCTAGCTGTTTCTCTCAATGGCTGCTGCAAGTGCTTACTTGACCCAGACTCCCCAATGGCAACCTTATACAATGTTGTATAGCTTTCATGACAAAGTGTCTTACACCATCCAACTGCAAGACTGAAAATTTAATATAAAAATGCTCCAGAGGGAATGCAGAGTAGGGATGGGTGAGTTCCTGTGTGGGTGACAGGAAAAACAGGTACTGTTATAAAAAATATATATATCCATCCAGTTTTAGGTTTAAATCCATCTATGGAACTTCTCTCACATTTCAGTAGGCCATTCTGTTGTTTTAAATCTCTGCCAGCAACTAATCTATAATCAGGATGTGTAAAAGTCAGGATGGCAGTTAGCTTTGGTGAGAAAGAAGGTACATAGTGACTGAACAGAGGAGTTTGGGGTGCCAGGCATGTTGTGTTTCTTGATTTGGGTGGTTGTTACATCAGTATGTTCACTTCGTAGGAATTCATCAAGCTTTTCGCTTGTGATTTGTGCAGTTTATGTGATATATATTTTTTAAGCTTTCTAAAAATAATAAAATTAAATCTGCTACCAAGTTAAAACTCAACAATTTCCCTATTGTCAAATGACTTACAGCCTTCTCACCTTGACATTTTATTTGCCAGTACAGAAAAGGCCTTCATGCTAAATCCTGAGAAGAGAAACATGATGCAACAACTTGAAAATTAATAAGGAAAATAAGATACTGTCTGTCCTAGTATTACAAACAGTATGTATCATCTAATATAATTAATGTCTAGAGTTATGAATTTATTTCTTTTTCTTTAAACTACCAGAATAGTATTATAATATCCCAGGATCTCATAAAAAGATTCCCCTCCAGGGAGAGGACTCAACTTTGGATATCACAGACCATGACTTTTCAGTGGGGCTATCTTTCTCTTATTCACTTCTTAGTTTAGCAAGAACGAGTGATTAGCATCCATTAGCCCTGCAACATTAGCCCTGCTACAGGAAAGAAGAAGGTAAAAAGGCAGCAATTTCTACACTAGCATTCCAATTGGGCAGCCTAGAAAGTAGAAGTGTCATTTTGTTCCTTTCTTTTTGCAACCTTCTGGGCTCTACTAAAGGATGTTGTTAGTGATCTCTCTTTAATAGTATCAGTTTTTCACTGCTATTCACCATAGAAGAAATTCTAGTTTAAGTCCACCTTGTTCCCTAACAAAGGAGGGAAATATTTATTATTATGCTTTCAGAAAATGAGAAATGACCCATGGTAGCCATTTGTGCAGCATGCCAGGCTGACTGGCTGGCCACTCATGCCTGCCTTCACTGCCCGTTCTCAGGTGGTAAAGCAAAAGGAAGTGGATTCTAGGTAGGAAACTCACCATTTGAAATACAGAAGCACCCAAGCTCCTCTACTGGTATGGAAGTAAAACACATTACCTAGGACTGTTTTAGTTATGAGTAACGGAGAAAGGCAAGTCCTGGTGGCTTGTGGGAAAGAAAGGGGGTAAGTAATTTATAGGCTTAAGAAACTGAACACTCAATAGGTGCTAGATCCAGAGGCTCAAACTATATCAATAAGTAGCTGCTCTGTTCTCTCTGGTCTGGTTTTCTTGGCATGGACTTCATTTAATCAAGCTCATCCCAGGGAGTAACAAAACAGCATCTAGCAGCTCCAGGCTACACGTTCTACTTTCAGAAACCACAGTGGAAAGAGCTCCTTCTTTACAGTAGTTCAACTCTAGGATTGCTCTGCCAAGTATGGTTCTCACCTCACCCCTCAGAGTTTAAGCTCCATAGGCACAGGAACTAAAGTCATTGTTTAGGCCTGGATCACAGCCATGTAAGGATCTAGATAGGTGCTTATCTCTTTCAAAATATAAACCCTAAAACAGGAAGCAGGATAGTTGTCCAAAGGGTGAAAAAAAAAAAAGAGAGAGAGAAAGGTAATGGGTTCTAGGTAAGCAAGACTGACCAAAATGCAGTAAGATTAGATCTCAATTACAGGAGAAAAGCTATTAAAAATTCCAACATATGGAGGCTGAACAACACGCTGCTGAATAACCAACAAATCACAGAAGAAATCAAGAAAGAAATCAAAATTTGCATAGAAATGAATGAAAATGAAAACACAACAATCCAAAACCTGTGGGACACAGTAAAAGCAGTCCTAAGGGGAAAGTTCATAGCAATACAGGCACACCTCAAGAAACAAGAAAAAAGTCAAATAAATAACCTAACTCTACACCTAAAGCAACTAGAAAAGGAAGAAATGAAGAACCCCAGGGTTAGTAGAAGGAAAGAAATCTTAAAAATTAGAGCAGAAATAAATGCAAAAGAAACAAGAGAGACCATAGCAAAAATCAACAAAACCAAAAGCTGGTTCTTTGAAAGGATAAATAAAATTGACAAACCATTAGCCAGAGTCATCAAGAAACAAAGGGAGAAAAATCAAATCAATAAAATTAGAAACGAAAATGGAGAGATCATAACAGACAACACAGAAATACAAAGGATCATACGAGACTACTATCAACAATTATATGCCAATAAAATGGACAACGTGGAAGAAATGGACAAATTCTTAGAA